>NC_080794.1:82020669-82332892 GCF_028018385.1 Neofelis nebulosa
AACCGCAGAATGCTAAAGTGGCACTCGGTGTTAAGTCTTGTTCAGACCACAGAACCGAAGGAGGAAGGAAGAGCCGGTGGAAATGATGAAGCAGAGGCGGGCACAGTGCACTGCGGGAGAAGTGGGTAAGAACCGCCCAACACCGGCATCAACACCGGAGAGACCCGCCTCTCCCAGGAAGCCCTCCCAGGTACCTCCGCGTCTCACGGATCGCCCCCCTGGCACACCTCCCCTTGCACGGACCTTCCGCAACAATCCTTTTCACCCTTAACAGAGGGCTGCTATGACTTGTGAGCTCAGGCTTGGCTACTCCCGAGAGCGCTCCGTGGCTAGGGTTCCTAGGAATAATGTTTTAGCTTCCTCGGGTGTCACTCGGAGCACCTGCACACACATCGTAAGTACATAGTATTTATCAAAACAACGGGAACAAAGAGAAAACGGCTACTTTTCGCCTTTGATAAATCTGAAGTGGGCGTCTTCTAAAAGGAGGTGCCCTCTGAAGAAGATAGACTTACCTCCTGCCCTTCTGGCTCCTATTTGACAGCTTTAAAAATGCTGTCAGTTTAAAATGGAGCTTGTCTTTCTGATGACTGCAGAAGTGACTGGCAGCTAGAGACCCCTCGGGTCACGGAGATATTCACCTCGCAGAGGAAAGGGCAATGCTGATTCCAAGCAACGGAGCTCGCCTCTGCCTATAAATGATACCAGTACCTAAACCACAGCTCATTTGCATATGGCAGAACCGAGACAGACGTGCGTTCTTCGGCCACGGCGTTATCTCTCCTGCAACCAGTGACCTCATTGTGGTAACAGCCGCATTTCTAGATGCCAGGGGGCTCTCACTCAAACGAATATTTAAGTTACGCTTTAATCTTCCTTTTTCTGCCTTAACAGAGACAGTAGTAAGACCATAATTTAACATTAAGACATTCCAGAAGTTATTCTGCATCAGATACTGAAAAAATTATAAAGAGAGTCCTATCGTGCTCTATTCTAATAGATATTGCTTTATTCCTCTTGCTTCGGGTTGCTTGGAGACTATGTTTATCAAAATGGTAAAAGCTTTCCAGCCATGCTGGAATAGCTAATGGTAGATCGCAGCAAGAGAAAAGTTGGATAAAACACAAAACCCATCTGTCTAAAGGCATCAGAGAACGGCCAACGCATCCAGGACTTGAGAAGGCACATCCCAGAGAGAAGGGGAGTTCGTTGAGATGTGCCCAAATTTCTGCACACCTCCTTTCTCCTTGGAGCGTTTGCCAGAGGAGCCAGAGGCGGACAAGCAGAGAGGAAAGAGGCCGATTAGGAATCAGAGGAGCCAGTCGAGTTTAGGCAATCTCCCAACCTGGTGAGACAGGAGTTCGGGGTCACCGAGGCAACGAGGTTTAGGGCGGACAAGATCCTAGGATACAGCAAGGTGCAGAGGGCTCAGCCCAGCGTTCAGTTTTTTTCTTCTAGAGGTACTTTCTGGTCGAGTTGCACAGAAAAGAAACGAAGAAGCCAAGTAGAAAGGCGCTTAAAAGCAGAACAGAATTTTGGGCTATCTCAAATGGATGGAGAGGTGAAAAATGTCTAGATGAACCAAAGAGGAAGGGCTCTAGGAAACACTTCAGATACTCGGTTGGAAACCCCAGAGATTAATATCCTGGGAACAGGAGCAAACCAGGAGGGGTTGAAAGAGTTGAAGGCTCCAAACCAAGCTTGGGTCAGCCTCTTCCCTAACTGAAATGAAGTAATCTGTCTCCCTGTTGCACACCCGAGGATAAGGTGTATTCTCCCTGGAGGGAGACAGCATAATGCAATGCTTCTGAAAAATCCATACAGAAACAGAACTTCTCTGCATACAATTAAATTAACTGATTACACCAAAAAACAAATTAAAAAACCCACAAAAAATTTCACAATAGAAACAGACTATAGTTAACCAAGATATTAAAGTTCTCAGACACGGACTTGACGATAACTGTAATTACTATGTTCACGACAACAGATGAGAACTGAAATATATGAAAAGAGAGAAACTCTAGGATGGAAATTCTAGAACAATAAAATAGCCGAAACTAATAACTTAGTAGAGGGCTGTAGCAGAAGAGTAGATGTAACTGAAGAGAGAATCAGAAGACTCAGAAATACAGTAGAAAATGGCCAGGACTGAAGAAGAGAGAGAAAGGGTATTGAAAAGTACAGAAAACAATATAAAAGCCATATAGGACATAATGAAAGGTCTAAAATATGTGCATTTGGTGCCCCAGAAGAGAAGAAAGGGAATGAGGCAGAAGCAATATTTGAAGAGAAAATGGCTGGGCATTTTCCAAAACTAAAAAATAATACCAAGCCACAGATTCAAAAGAGACTATGAATGAACCCAGGTAGAATAGATGCAAAGAAAAATCACACCTGCAAGAAAATACAATAAACACATTACAACAAAATAGCTAACACCAAAGACTAACACAAAATCTTAAAGCAGACAGGGCGGGGGGGTGGGGGTGGGGGAAGGCACATTCTCTGTGTTGCTAAATACACAAATACCAAATGCCCCAGCATTCTCATTTCCAGGTATATACACAAAAGAATTGCACTACTCTCTCCAAAGACTTAGGTAAGAATACCGAGGGAAGCACTCCCTGCAGCAGCCAAAAACAGCAAGCGACCCAAACGACCCATCAGCGACAGAACAAATTATGGTAATGTCCTCTAATGGAATACTATACAGCGATAACAGTGAAAACTGCCCCGCTTACAATATAGATGAAACTCACAGATACAACATTAAGCAAAGGAAAGAAGAAACAAAGAGTACCTAATATATGATTCCATTTTTATTACAGTTTTTTCAATAGGTAAAACTAATCTGACTTACTAATCTAGAGGTCGGAGTTGTGGTTAACTCCGGGCAGCCATTTTTTTGTCGTAGAATGGCACAAAAATTGTGCTAGAATGCCACAGATGGGCTATATCTGGAGCTCTGCGGTAGTTACATACGTGTGTATGTATATAAAAATGAATTAAGTCAGAAGCTTAAGATCTGGGCTCTTTACTGTATGTAATGTATACCTCAGTAAAAAAAAAAATGTAAAAACTGAAAACAAAACTGAAGACAAAATAAGGATGCTTCTAGAGTAACAAAAATTAAGAAAACTAATCGCTCACAGACATGTATTAAAGAAAATACTAAAAAGAATTGTTTTTGTTCTGCTTTGTTTTGGGGCAGAAGAAAAATGACCCCAGATGGAAACTCAGTAATGAAAGAAGAAATGAAGAAAAATAGAAAGGATCATTTACGTTACACGGATAAATATAAATATAATGATAATAATAAATACTTTTGAAAAGTAATGTGTAGAATTTAAATGAATCACAATAGTAAAAATGAGGAAAGGGGGTAGATTTTTAATATTTATTTGAGAGAGCGAGGAAGACACAGCATCTGAAGCAGGCTTCAGGCTCTGAGCTGTCAGCACAGAGCCCGACGTGGGGCTTGAACTCATGAGCCACAAGATCATGACCCGAGCTGAAGTCGGATGCTCACCCGACTGAGTCTCCCAGGCACCCCAAGGATGGATTTTTTTTTTTAATTTTTAATGTTTATTTATTTTTGAGAGAGGACAGAGCATGAACATGGGAGGGGCAGAAAGAGAGGGAGACACAGAATCCGAAGCAGGTTCCAGGCTCTGAGCTGTCAGCACAGAGCCCGATGTAGGGCTCAAACTCATGAGCTGTGAGATCATGACCTGAGCTGAAGTCGGATGCTTAACCTACTGAGCCACCCAGGCGCTGCCCCGCCTCTGCCCCCCACAGATAGATTTTTAAGTGTTCAAAGATCTTAGCATTATCTGGAGGGGAGAAAGTATTAATTTAAATTAGACTCTAGTTTACAAGAATGCATGCTGTAATATCTGTATTAGCCACTGAAAGAATACACAAGTTATGGCTAACAAAGAAGGAAACATGGTATGATTTTTTTTTAACTTTAAAAAAACACTTAAAACAAATGGGAAAGTACAAAGTAAAGATAGGTAGCGATCAAAACACATCAATAATCACATTTATTGAAAATGTTCTACATATTTTCATTAAAAACATATATCTTTACATATAATACATAATATATATTATTATAGTATATATATATGCATTATCTTATAAGAGACAAACATTAAATACAAGGACATAGAAAAGTTTATAGTAAACGCTGGGAAAAAAAATACTAAATGTACTACGTAAAAGTCAGTCAAAGAAAGTAGCATGTTAATATTATATAAGATAGACTTTAAGAAACATCATTAAAGAGGGCTATTCCACAATGATAAAAGCACCAAACCAAAAGGCAGATACAACAATTATAAATGTGTACGCATCTAATTATATGGCTTCAAATAAATAAAGCAAAAGTCAATAGACCTAAAGGGAGACTAATTCAAATTCATAATTAGAGTTGATTCTAATAGAGACTATAACTGAGACTCTATCAAATCTTTCTCCATAACAGACAGAACTCTGAGACAAAATAGCAGTAAGAACATAAGAGACCTTAACAAAATAATGAACTGACTATTCAGATGCAGATATAAATATAGAGAACACATATATATTAATGGATATATAGAACACTGAACCCCAAAATGGAATATTTTACTGCAATGAAAAGATATTGCTACATTCACATCATGAAAACATTTCACCACCGGCATGAAGTTATACACTAAAGGAAGATCTACTATACGAACCACAATAATACAGAACGTGCAGAAGCAGGGCAAAATTCATTGATGGCGATAACGGTCAGGATAATTGAACTTGGGAGGATATGCCTGGGATGATGCCAAAGGCAGCCTTCTGAGGGGTCATTAATATTCCAGTTCTTGAGCTAGGTAATAATTATAGTCGTGCTAATTACCTGGATGTAAAAGTTGATCAAACTCTGCATGTAGGATTTATCCACTTCTCTTCAGATACCCCACTTCAGCAAAAAGTGTGCTAGAACTACCTTACGGTCCAGTAATTGCACAATTAGGTATTTATCCAAAGAATACAAAAACACAGATTCGAAAGGGTACATGCACCCCAATGTTTATAGCGGCATTATTAATAACAGTCGAACTATAGAGAAAGCCCAAATTTCCACCAGCTGATGAATGGATAAAGAAGATGTGCCGTGTGTGATGGGTGATGGGTATTAAAAAGGGCACTTGTGATGAGCCCTGGATGAATGGGCTGAACCACTGATGAGAAGTGTTTGTCCGAGGTCTCAAGATACCTCTGTTTTAGAGAGAGCTTCACGAAGGAAATCCAGTTGAAAAACTAATTATCTTGGGACACTTGAAGTTTCAATTCACAGTAAGTTGTTTCTCCTCCAAGGGAATTTTCACTTAAAACAAAAATTAGCAGAGGGGAGAAACACTTCACCCGAAGGCTCTCATAACTAATATTGAATTTCTAGTCAGAATGTGAAAGAATAATCTCACCCATTTGAGGTGAAAGTCTGGCCCGTACCAGACTTTACTGGAAAGTATACAACACGTGAAAACAGGCATACACATATCATCATCGCATTTTTGTAACGTTCAAGTAATTTTTAACAATTCCCCTACACACATACCCCCACTAAAATGGCCACGCAAACCAAAGACCACTAAAGTATAACGACTGAAAGACATGGCTTTTGGAGGCAGTCTTCCTGGGTTTTCCAATCCCAACATCTCCACTTAGAAAGAGATACTTGGGGCGCCTGGGTGGCTCAGTCGGTTGAGCGTCCGACTTAGGCTCGGTCATGATCTCACGGTTCGTGAGTTCGAGTCCCGCGTCAGGCTCTGTGCTGACAGCTCAAAACCTGGAGCCTGCTTCAGATTCTGTGTCCCCCCTCTCTCTCCACCTACCCTTACCTGTGCTCTGTCTCTGTCTTTCAAAAATGAATAAACATAAACAATTTTTTTTTTAAAAGAGAGAGATACTTTATACAAGTTACTTCTCTGGACCTCCATTAAATCGTGTGTAAATGGAGCTAATACTGCTCCTTCTTTTTAAGAGCTGCTGTGATGATTTAATGAGAGTCAGCCTGTAGAGACTTAAATCAGGGCTTGGCCCATGAAAAGCTCTAAGTGGCAACTATTCTATCACTATGAACCCTACATCCAGTCTGGGAAGAACAGATTTGTCCAATGCATCAACTGGAATCAGCTTTTCACTAGTGCTCTGTCATCAGAATGATTACTGATGTTCAGGATGGTAAATATAAAACATTATAACCACCTCGTATAATTTTCAAGTTAAAAACGAAATTCTGTGCGGCCGAGTTTTAACGTCCTGTGAATTTTATTGGGTCCAACTCTGAGTATTCCGAATCTCGACGGGGTACATACGGTAATTCCATTAACCAGACCCCGTAATTCAACAGAACACCAACAGCCAACCATATTGGCTACCAGCGTGTTAATGGCGGAAAAAGAACATGAGACTCTCCTTATTATCTGACACTGTGATGATGTCCGCACCATTTAGGAATCCCAAACGTGGATTATTGAAAATGCTCTCATGAGGGAACAAAGGAAGTTCTAGACTGTTGGTAAAAGCACTAGAAATACGTCATGTCATTCCCATGACCACAGCCACCATATCATCACATGCTAACCACGTGAACGAATATCTGACTCAACTAAGTGACTCCCCACCACAAGATTCGCCTTTTAAAAATACTCTAAACATACGCCTTCTCTCATCAAATATTACCTACCACCAACAGCGCTTTACATTTCGTTTTCAATGCTTCCTATTTTTTTTTTTTTTTTAAGAAATTTTTTTTTTTCAGCGTTTTTTATTTATTTTTTTTGGGACAGAGAGAGACAGAGCATGAACGGGGGAGGGTCAGAGAGAGAGGGAGACACAGAATCGGAAACAGGCTCCAGGCTCCGAGCCATCAGCCCAGAGCCTGACGCGGGGCTCGAACTCACGGACCGCGAGATCGTGACCTGGCTGAAGTCGGACGCTTAACCGACTGCGCCACCCAGGCGCCCCTCTATTTTTTTTTTTTTTTAAAGTCATTGTTTTCTTGGGTTTGAAGCTACTCATTATATTTCCCATTACAGTTTACAATAATTCACTTGGGCCATTAACACCTGCTGTATTGTAGACGTGTTAACTACCCGGTCTCCTCTCATTATGTTGAACTTGCAAATGATTAAATCCTAGAAATGGCCAACTTTTCAAGATTAAGTTGAACCATCTGAACTCAGTTGCTTTACGCATGTGAGAGCACTGACCATGTAAATCTCAGGCTACGCTTTGTAAGCTTGGAAGGCAGTTGTCTTCTCCTAATTTGGAACTATGTTGGTCTGTTTCACAGGCAAGAAAAATCTCCTCATATTTCATGGTTGTTAATTTCTCCATTTAATAAAGATGTGTATTTTAATCATCATAGTCTATAAATACGTGTTTTTGAGTTAAGGCATCCTGGGCACGAATTCAGTGTGCCTCTGTCCAGTGCTATGTTAGAGATTCATTAAGCCATGATTCAAAGTAAAAGAGAAATGTGGGACCATGAACTAAAAGATTTAATTAAACCGACATTAAAAGAAAGTTTTTATTGTTTATTGGTTATTGTTGCCATTTCCATTTTACAGATTCAGAAACTGAGGCATCGAGATGGAGACACAGAACCAGGGAGCAGCAGAGGCAAGATGTGAACCCAGGTAGTCTGACCTCAGAGCTCACGCTTTTTTTTTCTTTTTTTAATTTTTTAATGTTTGTTTATTTATTTTTGAGAGAGAGAGAGAGAGAGAGAGAGAGAGAGCGCACAAGCAGGGGAGGGGCAGAGAGAGCACAGAATCCCAAGCGAGCTCCAGGCTCTGAGCCGTCAGCACAGAGCCCGACGCGGGGCTCGAAGCCAGGAACCGCAAGATCATGACCTGAGCCGAAGTCGGACGCTCCACCGGCTGAGCCACCAGATGCCCCTCAGAGCTCACGCTTTTAAGCCAACATGCTCTACTGGGCAAACAATTCCAATTTGTGGCAAAAGCTATAAAGAAAAGTTAAGATGTAATCGTTTCTATTACTGTGGCTGTCTATTGGCCACTGGCGGGGCGGAATCTATTCCAGAAACAGTGGTCAGGAAAGGCATCTGTAACCTAAAAAATGGTGCGGGGAAGAGCAAAAGGAGGAACATTCTAAGAGGGGCAGCACGTGCGACGGCCCTCAGGCCAGTGTGACTGCAGCACAGAAGGGTGGAGTCATGCAAAGAGGTCGAAGAGGCAGGCCAAAGCCCAACGAGGCACATGGCCTTGAAGCCCTTGTTAAGGAGACACCTGCCTCGTATGTGTACCCAGTACCTGACACACAGAAGGTGCTCAAAGATGGATGAATCCTTACGTTCAGCTACAGTTAAACCGTTTAAAGGCTGAATCACTTATGGTGGAGGCTGGGGACTACGCAAGAGGACCAGACCCATTTAAGACCAGACAGCCAGTTGGCTTTGATTAG
Organism: Neofelis nebulosa; assembly: GCF_028018385.1. Taxonomy (NCBI): domain Eukaryota; kingdom Metazoa; phylum Chordata; class Mammalia; order Carnivora; family Felidae; genus Neofelis; species Neofelis nebulosa. Next base: position 82,029,145 of record NC_080794.1, read on the forward strand.
CCCACACATCTGCAAGGAGCCCATCCTCATGTGAACCGGGATCAACGCTGACAGTCAGTCGCATACTCAACATCTGGTTTCCTTCCAGCTCAAAACAGGAACTTTCCATTGCTGCTGGTCACTAGCATCCTTTCTAGTCCCCAAAGGACCTCAGCAAACCCGGCACACTAATTGGATCAAGTCAGGAATCAAGGTTCCAATTAGACCAGGTCGCTCTTCTTCGTGACAGCTCCCAACAGGCACGTCCAAGAAGTGGTTCAGCCCTAGGCCCAGGACCCATGGGACAAGATTTCCTTATTGTGCCAAAGTCAGTCCAGGGTCTGGTTGGATTTTCATCCAGATACACGTGGGGATTGCTATCCCGAAAGCCTCCGGGGCCTGATGATATAATTCATGGTATATATCCCCACACTCAGGCCAAAACCAAACTGCCTGGGCCCTTCAGATATTGCTCCGCTGACAGTGACCATGAGCCAGCCTTCGGCCAAGTCAGACTACACATTCTTGACCTTGAATGTGCACAGCCCTCTTGCTCTTGAAGCCTTCATCACGGTTTTGAGCCTTCCTTTTGGATCCTTCTTCCTCCTACCTCCAAGTGCCTGAAACATTCCAGACCTGGGCAAACAAGGGCCTTGTGGCCCCAGCACAGTCCGGCATTATGCGCCCCCCACACAGAATGACCCCAACTGTCTGTGACCATCACCCCACTCGTCACCTGTCTTCAACATCTCGTTTGCAACGCGTGGGTGGCAAGTCTGGGGTGCCCCGGACGGCTCTGCGAGAGTAACACAACACCTTCTTCTGGGGCCCCGTTCTCTCCTAGTTACCGGAGAGGAGGGAGTGGGGAGTTTTGAGGCCATCGTCCTGATTTATGAGCCTTGTCTCTGAAGCCGATGATTAACTGCTGTAGCACTGGCATAGTAAGGCCAAACTTAAATAAGCAATCACGGAGCACGTGGATGGTCTTCACGCACACCCTGGAAGGGGGCTCCCGGAGGCGTTGTTGAAAGGGCCCAAGAGAACTGGGGGCCCGGCCAGGTGCCGGGGGCTGTTCCCAGGGTGACGTCAGGCGCCCTCGGCACAGTACAAAGCACCACGGTCACAGGTGGGTTTGGCCTGGCCTCCGGAGAGCAGGCTCAGAAGGATTCACGTTCAGATCCTCTCAACCTATTTAAATACACGCTGGTGCCATTAGAATTCTTTTTGTTTGTTAGCAACTTGTTGCACGTAGATTCTCATTCAGCCCCTGCCTTCCTCCAACCGCCTCACGTGTTTGTTCACAGGACGGAGGGGTGATATCTATACGTTATTTTAAACTGGTTCAGCGGGGAAAACCCTTCGTTGTGCCTTTATTGTTCTCAGGAACTAGGTGAATTGGTCTCAGAAACAGGCGTCAGCACCAAAAAGAGATTTTAGAGCTTCTTTAAAAATGCAGCTCTGACACGGAGAATTTATTGCTTTGATTAAGCAAGCACAGTCTTGTTGGCTCTGCTGTGGTCTTTCCTTCTATCAAGAAAGGGCCAAGAAAGCTCAGTGTATGTTGTAGCATTCTTTATTGATTTCCATAATTGATGTCTGAGAATCTCATTTCATCGCTAGGTACTTTAACTCCTGCGTTTTAAAACACGGATCACTGGCTTCTTTGTGTTGAGAAAATGTTGCCCTCTTCACTACAATGAAGGCACATTCCTGGCTCCCTAAAAACCCTTAATGACTTAATAGCATTTAAAACACACCCTACTGAGTCTTTAATTATATCAAGCTACTGTAGTGGCGAAATTAACTAAATTGTAACTCCTGCAGGAATGACCTAGGTGACAAGTGGGGTGAGTTTCCAACATCTGGCCAGCTTTTCCAGCAATTTATGATGGATGGGGGTTTATTAATAAAACACAGCTGAATGGTGGGGGACTTGCTTTTGGTGTTTACTTTGTGTCCTAGATGTATGACAACACCTGAACCCTTCTCATCATGATTAACTAAGGGAAGTTTTATTTTTTTTCCCCCTAGGTAAAGTTCAGATTTGCACATAAAACTTATCTGGCCTCCTTTAATAATTTACCTACCCAGGGCTTTCACTGGCTAATAAGCCCCATGCTGGTGTAACTAATCTGCAGTTCGAAGGCTCTCTTCCACAAAATGTGGCAAGACGATTTTTAATTCAGGGTTCCCTCCCTCGTGTGTTGCTGTCAGTGACGGAAGCACACAAAAGAGCAGTAAGTTATTAAGAATATATTTTAGAGGAAAACAATCGTGCTGGGCATTTGAATGTGAAAATATAATAACTCGGCAAGGCGAATCTTTATGTCAAGCAAGTTCGTGTACGGGAAGTAAAATAGCATAAACTGCTTGGAATATAATAAACTTAACACACATAGAACATATTCATCAAAGGAATCATAAAGTACAAGATTACCTATGTTGTTTGGATTTTTTTCAAAGAGGCCAAGATGATAGGTCCGGTGATATTTGGGTTTTCTTTTTCTTTCTTCTCATCGTCAGAGAGAGAATAGTTCTCACGTACTTAAATACCCCAAAGCCAAATTGCTCACGCAATGGCATTTCGTTTCAGATGTTTAATTTTTTTTTAATGTTTATTTTTGAAAGAGAGAGAGAGCGAGAGAGAGAGGGAGGGAGGGAGGGGCAGAGAGAGAGAGAGAGAGAGAGAGAGAGAGAGAGAGGGAGGGAGACACAGAATCTGAAGCAGGCTCCAGGCTCTGAGCTGTCAGCACAGAGCCTGACTCGGGGCTTGAACCCATGAACCGTGAGATCATGACCTGGGCCGAAGTTGTCCCCTTAATGGACTGAGCCACCCAGGCGCCCCTCGTTTAAAATGTCTTAAGAGCCACTCCCATGAGCATGTCTACAACCAATAACTTCATGCATCAGATAAGAAGAATGGGGAGGAAAAACGGACGCCTATCGCAGGCAAGCTTGTGGTCGCCAACGAGGCCCAGATGTTTCAATGATCTCAGGACGATTTCAGTGACAGGCCTTCTTGTGGATGCACCTAAACCCAAACGGCAGAAACAAGTGCAAACTGCTTGAGCTCACTGCCGGCCGTATAAGGTCAAGTCCAGATACCTCCGCTCTTGCCAACACGTCAACAGAACATTTAGTCTGGCTCCTTGCATGCAAGCTACAGAGGGCCATTAAAGTAATTAATTATACAGATAATCCAGCTTTTTAAAAACTCCACTTGCCCCAATTATTAGGCTAGAACAAGAAAATTTAGGTGGAATTGCAGGGGCGGGGGTGGATTATTTTGTTATTTTATTCCCTTGGTGCCCTGAACGCTGCTCACAAGGGCTTGAAGAGCCGCGAACACGCAGGCCCCAGGAATGCCCGTGGCTGGCTCTCTTATCTGGAATTTATTTTCTTAAGTACTCTAACAAGGGTAGCAAGTGTGAACATCTGTCTCAACATAGAGTCACAGACTTTATTTTCACTAGGAAACATTTGCCTTCCAAATACTAATGGGTTGAATTCGCTATTTAGTTTCTGTCGGCCCATCACGCTGCACCACGAGGAGACAGGATTTGCTGGGCTTGGGGAACAGGAAGGAGCCACTTGGCTTATTTTGGTGAGGTGACTGTTTGTGGGGCCGCGCAGGTCGGCCTGGGAATGGACCGTGACGGAGGTAGAGGAGGGCCATGCCCGCTGACCTATCGCCCCGCTCCTGCTGCGAGGGGATGGCAGGCGGCCTCTGCTTCATCCCTCAGGATAAGGAAGACATTGCTGAAGTCAGTTGAGGACGATGGTCCTGGGGGTGCGTTTCTCTGGAGGAAGCCAGCAGCACTGCGCCTGGATCGGTGGTAAATTTTGCCAAGTCCCCTCGCAGGATTAAAGGCTGAAATCATGACTTTTTGTAACAAACAGAGCCAGCGGCTTTAAAAAATAATAATAATAACAGAATTGAAAAAGAGTCAAGGGGTGCCTGGGTGGCTCAGTTGGTTGAGCATCCGACTTTGGCTCAGGTCATGATCTCGCGGTCTGTGGGTTCCAGCCCCACGTCAGGCTCTCCATAGACACATACATTTAAAAAAAAAAAAAAAAAAAAAAAAAAAAAAAAAAAAAAAAAAAAAAAAAAAACAGTCCATGAACAGACGCTTTCTGCCCAGTCATCTGTCAGGGCTGTGCACGCACCAGACCGGATGGCAGGCACTAGGACAGTGATGCTCAGACTTCAATGTGCAGAATCATCTAGAAGCCTTCTTTAAGGGCAACCTCTCCAGGCTCAGAAATCAGGATCTGCAGGGTGAGGCTCCAGGTGATTCTCAGATAGGTGGTCTCCAGACCACACATTGACTTCTACAAGGCTTTGGAGATGAAAGATGAATTTGCTTTTATTTGTTTACGTCTGTCTCCTCTAGACTGTAAGATCCTCTAGACCAGGGGTTGGCACATTTTTTCTATAAAGGGCCAGATAGTAAATATTTTAGGCTTTGTGGGCCAAGAGGCCACATGCTCTGCCGTTGGAGTGTGAAAGCAGCCACAGACAAGAATACATAAGCGAGTGAGTGTGGCGGTGGCGTGGCCGTGGCCCGGAGAACAGGCAGCATGCTGGATCCGGCCCGAGGCCATAGTGTGCCAACCACGCCGTAGTGCAGGGCCCCGATTTCACTAGACTTGGTACCCCACCCCCAGCACAGTGCTTGCCAGAAGGGACGGACGTGGCTGACAAACATCGGGCGCGTGAGTTACTTGGCCATGGTTCTTGACGCAGGAATATGTATTCTGGTCCGGAAGACACCTGGCAACATACTACGTCACCTCGGTAGCAGAGGAGCCGTAAGGGATTAGTGGGAATATTGAGGCGGAAGAACTTCCAGGAGTAGGGGTACCAGAAATGGCAAATAAAAATACAGGACGCACGGTTCATTTTGAGAGCCAGACAAACAATCGCTAAGTTATTTGGGCCATGTACTGAAAAATTATTTGTTGTGTTTCTGAAATTCGGATTTAACTGGGCGTTCTACGTTTTATCTGACAAGGAACCAGGGGACGTCTAAAGCGGGGCTGATATCTGAGCAAAGTCGAACAAGGAGGTGGGAAAGAAGGGCAAGACGTTCAGACGACAGGTTGTAACACGTAACACAGCACAAGGTTCTGGCCGCCATTCCTTGTCTAAAGAGGAAGTGTGGGGGCGCCTGGGCGTCTCAGTAGGTCAAGCCTCCGACTTCAGCTCAGGTCACGATCTCACAGTTCGTGGGTTCGAGCCCCACGTCGGGCTCTGTGCCGACAGCTCGGAGCCTAGAGCCTGCTTCCGATTCTGTGTCTCCCTCTCTCTCTGCCCTGCCTCTGTCTCTCTAAAATGAAGAAAAATGTTTTTTAAAAAAATTAAAGATGAAGTGTGGCTGCAGAGGGTGACATTTCTGGAGGTGCCCAGCATCCCACGTTAGCGGCTTTGATCCCAGGACAAGGGGTCAGACTCAGTCTTATAGATGACAGGGAGGGAACTGAGATTTTTAAGCACAGGGGTGGCTGTTTTCAGTGGCTCCTATTTAAAGGTACAAGTGTGCTCCCTGGGTTTTGCCACTAGATTAAATCCCAGGCTTCCTTGGACCTGGTCTCTCTCTTCTAGGCCATGTTGGTTACATTTTGCTCATTATGAATTTGATGATTAAAACACACACACACACATGGACACTCACACTCCTACACACTAACTTACACTTACTCAAACACACATAACAAACAGTGGCAATATAGTGGGGGGGGGGGGTTAAGTTTATTTATTTGAGAGAGAAAGCGTGTGCATTTGTGGGAGGGGCAGAGAGAATTCCAAGCAGGCTCCACACTGTTAGCGCAGAGCCCAACGCAGGGCTCAAACTCATGAACTGTGAGATCAGGACCTGAGCTGAAATTAAGAGTCGGATGCTTAATGGACTGAGCTCCCCAGGCACCCTGGCAATATAGTGCTTTTAATCAAAGAGAAAAAAATGTGACATCAGCGAGACCATTGTCACCAATCAGAGATAAGGGCTCAGGTTCCATGCAGCAGACTGTGGGCCTCCCTGGAACCCTCTTCTGTCTACATTGTTTATTGGACATGGCCTGAGGACCACGCCATGGACTGGAGGCCAGAGGCCAGCTCCGGAATGCCAACCTGCTTCTGTGTCTGTCTGTTTTATGGTTTCTGCCCAATTGGAAGCCTGGCTCAGCCCCCATCTTCACGGGGCAGTCAGAACACGTGGTGCAAGAGATCCTCTGATCACTAACATGATTGGGGGAGAAACAAAGTCAACCATTGTCCACCTTTACTCGAGAGAAGTCTGAAAACAGGTCCACTCTGGTCCCATGATGCTCCTGCCTGACAACCTGTCAGCAGGAGGTTGGCTGAGAAGAGAATGAGGGGCAGAATCCAAGGTGATGAAGGGGTGCCTTTGGGGGATGTTTCTGAGATAGACTCTCTAGGGTTTCGTGACTAACTAGACAGTGACAGGAGAGCAGAGAAGGAGAGAGAGGCGTGCTGAGCAAGTATGAAGTTTCTAGATTCAATTTAGTGATAGCACTGGCACAACCTAGAAAATACAAAAGGAGGCTCAAGTTTGAGGGTGGGGAAATTGCGCAAGTTGATTTTGGAAATATTCCTCCCGCAGAGCTTTTCTAATCCAGAGAAGACATTCAGAATATACATAGTTGGACATATGCTTCCAAAACTTGGAAGAGAGAGAGATTTGGGAGCTGTCACTCTAGTTGTGGCCCCAGACATCATGCAGGTGGGTCAGAGCCCACAGCGGGGCGAGAACAGGGAGAGAAGAGAAGGGGCCCACAGCGATGCTGGGAAGAACCTTGGCCCTTATGAGATAATCAGAGAAGAAGGAGAGCAAAAGTCATGGAGACATACAAGACAGACAAAACAAGACAGATAAGACAAGGCAGAGTGATTTAAAAATGTTTCCAAGGTGACAGTTTTGTCCTGGGCCATAACTAAGGAGAAAGGGTCGAGGTAAAGAGAAAGAGCCAAGTTTAGGAGCAAAGCAACCACCGGTGACCGTAGCAAAGCTCCTATGTGGACGTGGCGGGAACCCAAGGGGACCTCAGCCCTGTCCTGCTCAGCATTTTGATTAATGCCACAAATGAGCACATTGCTTCATTTATTCCAATACTCATCGAGCACATGCTCTGTGCCGGGCACGTCCTAGACGAAAGCTTAGTAAATCAGTGAATGAGATCAAGCTGGAAGGGGCCTAGGTTAATTCTGATGGGGGGAAGCTACAACCATCAGCCTCTCTGATAAATCGAGCCAGGACTACGTTAGCCTACTGGCAAGCCAAACTGGGTGCTTTCGTGGCCCGATGAATTAGCAAATGATAATAAATGCTAACGCAGTCTACTTCCAGGAAGCTGCCGGTCTGAATTAGAAGGAAGCCGGAGAAGTAATTCTTTTAACGACAAGTCGTTTCGTAACTCTCAAGTACTAAAATAATTCATACTTTGCTGGCATCCCTGCCACACAGGACTCCTTTAGGAAACCCTTTATGGAAAACGCAATCTGATTTCTAACTCGTATATCGATTGGATAGCAATAGATTTTGTCTCAGTGCTGCCGAAGCATTTGCTTTCTCGCGGATTAAGTATTCTCTCCGAAATGTCGGTTACAGTGTTCATGTGCTTTGTAGTCGAGTATCCAGAAAAAAAACAACAAGATCTTTAGAGCCAGGCTGACAGGGTTCAAATCCCAGCTTGGCTGCTGTACCAGGGATGCGATTCAAGCAAGACTGCCCAATATTGGAGCTTCAGGTTCCCGCATGGGAAAGTGGGTACAGGAATATCGGTCTCAGACGGTTCTTAAAATTAATTATATGGTAACCGGCAAATAATCCACACTGAATGTTCTCATCACGAATGTCAGCTGTTGTTAGTCTCAGACACTAAGGCAAGCGGCCTCAGCCCCGGGTACCAGGTGAGGTCTTTCTAAAGTTCGAAAGATATTCAGTACAGGACTCCAGGCGCTAAAAGAAAAATGACCCGGACACGGAAGGATGTTTCATTGCCATAAAACTCAGCCGCAGATAGCAGCCAAAGAGAACTTGCATCAGTTACTAGAGCCTTGGCCGGACTGGCCTGTGTCCCTCCCTCGCCTATGGGGAGCCACCTGGTACATGAACAGCCCGTGGAAGACACAGTGTAGTAAGTCTTGCCAGGAGTCACAGCCAAAGTCACAGGGAGACCTCTCCACGGGGATATACTGAGCACTGCCCAAGGAGATGAGGTCAACCCTGCCTCCTTCTGCAGCCAAAGCTCTTCTCCCTTTGAAGGAGCTGGGGGAGGTTCCAATAGCCAGGTCCCCCAAGAGCGATGAGGTAGCCTTGGCCCAGGATCCAAAGTCAAAGCGGCAAGAGAGCCACCACCCACGGGCATCACAAGGCCGAACCTGTCTCACCAAAGACATGTTGCATCCTTCCCTGGCTAAGGAAATAGGAAGATTGGGAAGAAGAATGTACAATTTACTTTTGGTTTCAAAGAAAGGCAGCCAAAATTCAATTGAGCAGGATCTTGGGGCATTCTGGCACCAATTTTTAAATTTTGATTTTTCTAATCATCTTAACGTATGCACGGGGCATCCAAAATGTGCAGGGGATGATGTTGGGCTTGGTGAGTAAAAGAGGGAGAGAAAGATAAGAAGGTCACAACCTCTTATGGGAAGGGGCTTCCCATCTGGTTGGGAGATGGGATAAACACATGAAGAGAGCATAACGAACCCACAGGCAGTGGCTAGACATGAGACCAGCATTCCGAGTTTTTATGTTAATCCAGTCCCTGAGGAGGGAAAGGCAGGCTCTAAAACAAAGTGGTCCTGACTCAACCACGGCCCCATGCCTGCCATATGCAGGGAAGAGGCTTGGTCACCTTGGCCACGACCGTTCCCGGTAGTTCTGGTTGCCATGGAGAAGACGACACAAATCCAGGGTGCCACACTCAGGAACTTCCCACATTTGGGGGAGTCTGCGGGAAGGCTGAGGTAGGAGCAGAAGGCTACTAATCCAAAGCTGGGAGCACAATCGAAAATTATCCTTGCTTTGAGGTGCCTGGGTGGTTCAGTTGGTTAAGCATCTGACTCGGTTTCGGCTCAGGTCGTGAGCTCACGGTTTCGTGGGTGGGAGCCCCACGTCGGGCTCCTCCACACTGACGGTGCAGAGCCTGCTTGGGGTTCTCGGTCTCCTTCTCTCTCTGCCCCTCCCCCACTCGCACTGTCTCTGTCTCTCTCAAAATAACTAGACTTAAAAAAAATTAAAGTTATCGTTGTTTTGATTTGCTTTTAGTGACAACGGGTGTATTTGTTTTTTTATCTCAACCAATGACAAAAGAGGACACGAGGGGTTTGTTTTTTGTTTTTTACTTAGCGGAGGTGGCACGGTTTTAAAAAGGCAGGGGAATGGCTGTATTCACTTAAGAACCCTCTGAGGCAGAAAGCAAGTCATGGGGCACCTGGGTGTCTCAGTCAGTTAAGCATCGGACTCTTGATTTCAGCTCAGGTCATGATCTCACAGTCATGGGATTGAGCCCCACATCAGAGGAGCCCACTTGAGGTTCTCTCTCTCCCTCTGCCCCTCCCGCACATGTGTGCACTCTCTCTAACAAGGAAGGGAGGGAGGGAGGGAGGAAAAGAGAGAAAGAGAGAGAGAGGAAGGAAGGAAGGAAGGAAAAGAGAGAGAGAGAGAGGAAGGAAGGAAGGAAAAGAGAGAAAGAGAGAGAGGAAGGAAGGAAGGAAGGAAGGAAGGAAGGAAGGAAAAGAGAGAAAGAGAGAGAGGAAGGAAGGAAGGAAAAGAGAGAAAGAGAGAGAGGAAGGAAGGAAGGAAGGAAGGAAGGAAAAGAGAGAAAGAGAGAGAGGAAGGAAGGAAAAGAGAAAGAGAGAGAGGAAAGAAAGAAAGAAAGAAAGAAAGAAAGAAAGAAAGAAAGAAAGAAAGAAAGAAAGAAAGAAAGAAAGAAAGAAAGAAAGAAAGAAAGACGGACTGTAGGAAAACCTGGGCCTTCAATGAATATCAATTGACTGAAGGTATAAACAAGTGAGGAAATTTGACGCACAGATTTCAGGTGTCCCGTCTGTTCTATCCAGAGGAAAGGGCACATGAGGAAAGAGGGTCCTATCTGTGGGTTTGCCTCTGAAAATGCAACACACAAGGAGGAGACAGGAGAACAGGGCCCCCCCCGACAAGCCAATCACAGCTTTCCCCAGATTCCCACCTGCGCCCAGGTTCCGAGAGTGTCTTAGAGCTGCGTCATGAAGCCCATGCCGTGACAGGTGACAACAGAGGCACAGGAAAGACCGTGGGGAAGGAACAGGGAGTCGGAGTCATGTGTGAGTCCTCCAGGGGTAGAGAGATCGCCAGGAGCACCGAGCAGAGGTAAGTCCAGCAGGATAAGGTGAGTCCAGAAGGGGCGGAGTGCAAAGCGGGACGGAACAGAGAGGAAGTCTGCTCCTCGGAGATTCGGAGCCTACGAACACCACACGCCTCGACTTTGCGGTAACGGAATTGAAAACAAACTCTTTCTTCCACTTAGGGAGTTGGGACCCTGAGCAAAAACAACACGGACTGTGATCAAAACCAATGTCTAAACACCACTTGAGAAGGGGGTTGTGCTCAGCGCACGCGTTCCCAGGACCTAGAGAGCTGCCAGACATCATGCAGTCCCACTGGAGAGGCAGCCCCCACGCTCACTCACAAGGTCTCCTTGGAAACTCCCGAGCTCGGCAAAGGCCCCCCGTTGGCTGGACGACGCAGACCGTGGACAGTCTCCTCGTACGTGCAGGTTCGTGATCTGCAACAGCTGGAGGACGAGGTGCACGTGGAGGAGGAGCTGGAATGACCTTGGAAACGCTGCCCGGCACGAGACGTTGGCCTTGAGCACGCCAGCAGAGCAGTGTGCTAACCACACGGCCGCAGAAAGCCAAGGAGGGTGTTGGTGCAGGGCCGAAAGGGCCTGATGGGACAGTAAACAAGAAGCGATCCCCAAACCAAGCAGCCTATCAAACTACCCGAGGAGCTCGCTAAAAACACAGACTCCGGGTTTCATCGGGGGATTCCGCTGCTGCGTGGCCCGTGGGGCACAGGACGTATTTGCATTGGCCCTAGGGGGCTGGTCCTCACGAGGCCAGTTCTGAGCCGACAATGGGAAGGATTGGGGTGAAGGGAGGGGGGCGCTGGCAGGTCGGACAGGAGGATCTTGCAGGTTTGGGGGCAACAGCTCTCCATTGGGAAGGGAGAGGCTGAGCCTGGGTGCCACTGTGAGCCCCTCCCCCTTAATGCTTTATGACCTGAAGCTGTAACCAGCACCTGAGCTCCACGCCGGCGGCGGTGACAGAAAGAAACAGAAGGAATTGGAAAACCCTTAGAGGGCAACATCTACGAGACTTGGCAATGTTTCCGGTACATGAAGGTGGCAGGTGCTTTACCCCCAGGCTTCCACCGCTCCCTAGCGAGGAGAGTGACAAAACTGTTTGGAGAAATGGGACAGTAAGAGGAGGGGCTGGTTGAGGATGAGGACAGCTATTCAGTTGGAAGCCAATACGTCTGAGGGGTTTGCAGAGTGGGGAGCCCAGTGTAGCGGTTACAGCAAAGACTCTAAAGCGGCCTCTGCCTGCATTCATGATCCTGGCTTTGACACCTACCTCACTGGGCCACTCTGGGCAGCCTCCTTCGTTGCTCTATGCCTCAGTTTCCCTATGTAGAAAATGGGAATAACGGGAGTGACCGCTTCACGGGTTATTGTAAAAAATTAAAGGAGCAAGATCTGGCACGTATTAGGTTTTGTCACCAGACCTTCAGACAGGAACGTCCAGTGATTGAAGATGTTAGTCTGGGGCCGAGGAGGTTGGGCAGGACTGGAAACACAGACCTTATTTTATTCACTTTTTCAATCCTGTCCTCTGTCCCATTAGGTGGCAACTTGCAGCTAAGTGACCCATGGCAGAGGGACGAGACGCCTTTCGTCGAATGGACGCAGACACGGACGCAAAGGTGATGGCCGTTATGCCCACGGTTCAGCCCCAGCCCTAAGCCAGCCAACCCAGCACCACCCACTTGAGAAACGGGGCAGACTCTGGCAGCGTAGACAGCGGGAGACTGGGTCACGTCCCGTGTCGGCCACCAGCTGCCTCCGCGGCTTTCTGTCATCTGTTACACCAAGGTGGGCACTATTTGTGATCAAACACGTTCTCCAGCCTCTCAATTTGTATTGTTCCAAAATCAAAACTGTGCATATTGTGAAGGAAGAAGGCCCCTGGCTTGACTTCCCCAATGCTTGCATGACTTGGATGGGGAACACGATTCTCAGCCTGAGCAGCAAATCATCATAAAATACATTAAGCATGAAAGGAGGGACTGATAGGTGGGGATCTTCTGACTGGCAGTCAAGATACGAATCCAAAACACGATAGGACAAAAAGCTAGTTTCTATTCACATTTGGCCAGAGATGCGAAAAATTAAAAGGGCCACCCACTTGGTCTATAGCATAGAAAGTGAAGAGCTGACACATCTCAGCTGTGCTCCGAGGCACGTAGGCGCACACTTGAGGCAGGCTGCAGCATGGGGACTGTGACGAAGTCAGCTAAAAACCCCTCTTACCTACTAACCTCCCGTGGACCAAAATGGATGCAGAGTCCCCCAAAGAGTCCTCTCTGATGGTGAATCAAGAACATGGGGTGGGGGATACATGGGTGCCTCAGTCAGTCGAGAATCTGACTTCAGCTTAGGTGATGATCTCACAGTTTGTGAGTTCGAGCCCTGAGTCAGGCTCACTGCTGTCAGTGCAGAGCCCGCTTCAGATCCTCTGTCCCCCTCTCTTTCTGCTCCTCGCTTGCTTGCACTCTCCCCAAAATAAATAAGCAAACAATTTTAAAAAAAGAATACAGGGAGACAAACTACAGATGTAAATTCCTTCTACAATTTACCGAGTTGTAATGCACACGTAATGTACAGCATAGTGACTGTGGCTAACAATACTGTATTGTATATGAGAGTAACTAAAGAGAGTAGTTCTTGAAAGTCTCATCACAAGGAAAAAAATGCGTAACTATGTGAGGTGGTAGATGTTTACTAACCACGGTGATCATTTCACAATATACATCGTGTTGTACATTTCAAACTAATACAATGTTGGATGTCAGTTTTATCTCAATAAAATGGGAGAAAAAGTGGTCATCTTGCAAATTGCTATTTCTTTTATGTTCTCTACTTTAAAAAAATTTTTTTTAATGTTTATTTATTTTTTTAATGTTTATTTATTTTTGAGACAGAGAGAGACAGAGCATGAACGGGAAAGGGTCAGAGAGAGGGAGACACAGAATCTGAAACAGGCTCCAGGCTCCGAGCTGTCAGCACAGAGCCCGATGCGGGGCTTGAACCCGTAAACCATGAGATCGTGACCTGAGCTGAAGTTGGCCACTTAACCGACTGAGCCACCCAGGCGCCCCATAATGTTTATTTATTTTTGAGAGAGACAGAGACAGAATGCGAGTCGGTTAGGGGCAGAGAGAGAGGGAGACACAGAATCAGAAGCAGGCTCCAGGCTCTGAGCTGTCAGCACAGAGCCCGACACGGGGCTTGAACCCATAAACCATGAGATCGTGACCTGAGCCAAAGTCAGAGGCCCAATGAACTGAGCCTCCCAGGCGCCCCATTCTTTCCTATTTTTTATTTTTTTAATTTTTTTTTCAAAAAAATTTTGTTAATGTTTTTACTTATTTTTGAGACAGAGAGCACGAGCAGGGGAGGGGCAGAGAGAGGGGGAGACACAGAATCTGAAGCGGGCTCCAGGCTCTGAACTGTCAACACAGAGTCCGACGCAGGGCTCGAACTCACAGACCATGAGATCATGACCTGAGCCAAAGTCGGACGCTCAACCGACTGAGCCACCCAGGTGCCCCATGTTCTCTACTTTTTACAAGAAACTTTCAAAATTGAAATATTCCATGAAACCTCGATTAACTGAAGAGCAACTAACAAGAACCCTCAATTTGCTGGAATTTGTACACTGTCTGCATCTAGGTAAGTAGCAATGGTAAGAAAATGCTCGTGAAATTTGCGGCCTCAGCATGTACTTGACTGAAAGGGTGGTCACATCTCCTTCTCTTCCGCTCTCTGGTTTTCTTTTCACAAACTACAAGGAAAAGAAACCAGGATTGAATTCAAATGGACACGAATTCAACTCCCAGGTACAAATCACCAATGGTTGTCAGAGTAATCTAATAATCTAACCCTGCCAGAACACTGTATTTTTCATTTGTAAAAATGTAATGACACCTACTTCCTAGGATTATGTTGACAATTATAATGGAGTTGCATTTGCATTTGGGGTAGGGGGAATCAGGCCACAAAATTAGCACACTGAATTGTATTTTCCTTGAAAACTCACTGAATTGCCCACCAGTGTCCAATAGAGATACGATGACAGCTACATAAGTAATTTACAATTTTCTGTTTGCTGCATTCAGAATATAAAAAGAAAGAGGTGAAATTCATTTCTATAATACAGTTTGCTTAACCTAACACGGAATCGATGTAAAAAAAATTGCTAGTGAGATATTTTACTTTTTTGTACTAAGTCCAAAATCCAGTGTGAATTTCACACCTATTGTACATCTTGACTCAGACTAGCCACTTTCTGAGGGCCCAGGAGCCACCTAAAGTATCAGACGGTGCAGCTCTAGACCATCTGTGTGTCTCCTGCGGCTTAGGCCACGTCCCCGTACGGCACCCTGACCAGGATTTTCTCCAGTGTTGAGACAGATCCCCATTTCTTCAACTGAGAACCATGACAAAGTAGATGGTCTGCATTGAGGGCCCAAGGGTCCAAGGAGGAAAGAAGGAGAGAGCACAAGAAGAAGAGGGGCAGAGGGAGAGAGACAGAAATCCCAAGCAGGCTCCACGCTCCGCACGGAGCCCAACGTAGGGCTCGATCCCACACCCCGGGCTCACGACCTGAGCCAAAATCAAGAGTCAGACGCTCAACCATCTGAACCACCCAGGCACCCCCAGGAAATGATCTTTAAGCATCAGAATCACTGAGCAAGATGTGCTCACTTCCAAGCCACACGTCGGGACATGCTGGGAGGGACAGGCTCTCCTTGACCACCTCATACGTGCTATAGATCCCCGAGATTTGACTGTTGGTGTGCTCAGCACATGGAGTTGAAACTATAAGTGATATGCATATATATGCCTTCACTTCCTATGTGGACAAAATTCCAGCTCAGGGACGTTTGTTGAGCTCCTACTGTGTGGCAGAATCCAGAAAACACAAAGGCGTCCGCCTAAGTTCAGATTTTCACATAGTTACTTACTACTTTTGTAACCTGCAACAGATCATTTCATTTCTTACGCCTCAGTTTCCTCATCGGCAAAACGAAGATAACAAACGTTCTCCACTCCTAGGGTTGTTTTTGAACATTAAATAAGACACTCCTAACCAAGCACAGGGCAGAAAACACGCTTGGCTCAGTTTCCCATTCTTCAGGGTGATTAGTGCTGGGTAGTGCAATAAACGTTTGCTTACAGTGGGAAGGTGGGAAGGAGGGCCGGCTCACTTTGCGTGTGTTACGGAGGTAAAGAGCTCCGGATCCCAAGACTTCCACCCCACCCGACCATCACCACCCGCAATTTCTGAAACAACCATGGTGGGTATCACCCCTTCCACTCGTGTCATTCTCTCTCGAGTTAAAAAGCAAAGGAGGAAAGTCAGCTAAAACATAAACGTCTCAGTACAAATGTCTTTTGTTCACTTTCCTCCTGCCTCGAGCTGCCCCAAGAATCAGCGGTGCTCACACAGTGGGAAGGGGCCTCAGAGGCCAGGGAATGGACCACCTTGGCTTATACACCGTTTCGCAGGCCATGGTCAGCCCCCAGAACGCTTAGACATTTTGATTCTAGAGAGCCAATGGAAGTGGTTTTGTTTGACTGGAGATGTGGTTGAGCAAGAATACTCACATGTCAGCAAGGTTCCACGCAGACCAGCAGTTCTGGTGACTTTGGACAACTTTCTAATCTGTTTGTCAAAGTGTTTCCCTTCCGAGAAACCTTTTTTTTTTTTTTTTTTTTTCTTTTTAACAACAAAGAAGCGGAAAGTTAACCTGGGACAAAAGCATTTTATGAAACACTTGACAAAAAAAAAAAAGAAAGAAAGAAAGAAGGAAAATAAGTCCAGGCCTGCAGGATCTTGCCGATGGCTTACCGAGCAGTGTGGGAAGAAGCTGTGTGTTTGCACTGGCTCCATAGCCCTCCTACAGGTAGGGGTGCTTGCTTCCTGCTTCCTACAATTCCAACGCTGTCTTTAAGAGAGGCCCCAAGAAATGAGGTGCCAAATAAAAAGAACATTTTGTTGGAAGGAAGGCACTGGGTCTCCTTTCTGTTCCCCGCCCCCCGCTGTGAAGAGTGGAGTAGGAAACTTCACATCTGGTATGAAGAGCCATCCCTCCAGGGGCGCCTGGGTTGCTCCGTCAGTTGAGCGTCTCTTGATTTCGGCTCAGGCCATGATCTCGAGGTCCATGGGATCGAGCCCCACGTCGGGCTCTGCTAGACAGTGTGGAGCATGCTTGGGATTCTCTCTCTTCCTCTCTCTGTGCTCCTCACCCACTTGTACATGTGCTCTCGCTCTCTTTCAAAATAAATAAATTATATATATACACATAAATCTACCTACCTACCTACCTACGTACCTACCTACCTATTAGAAAGAGCGACCTTCGGGGCGCCTGGGTGGCGCAGTCGGTTAAGCGTCCGACTTCAGCCAGGTCACGATCTCGCGGTCCGTGAGTTCGAGCCCCGCGTCGGGCTCTGGGCTGATGGCTCAGAGCCTGGAGCCTGCTTCCAATTCTGTGTCTCCCTCTCTCTCTGCCCCTCCCCCGTTCATGCTCTGTCTCTCTCTGTCCCAAAAATAAATAAAAAACATTGAAAAAAAAAATTTAAAAAAAAAAAAGAAAGAAAGAGCGACCTTCCAGGTCAGCATTTCTCCACTGGGCACTATTGACTTGGGGCAGAATATTCCTACCGGGCACTATTGACTTGGGGCAGAATATTCCTTTGTCGTGGGGGCAGGAGGCTGTCCTGTGCAGTATAGAATGCATAGCAGCAACTCCTGGCCTCTATCCGCTAACTATAGTTGCCCACTCCCCACCAGTTACGACCACCAAAAGGTCTCCAGACATTGCCCACTGTCCCCTCGGGGACAAAACTGTCCCCAGTTGAGAACCACTGGTCTTGGTCTGGAGCAAGCTGCCATTCAGCCCAACTTCTGGACCACAATGGTCGGAGACAACTTTCTACATTCTGAACCAGATGGAGAATCACTTAGCTGGACCCTTACTCTCCATGACATCTTTTTTCCCCCACTTCCAGCAAAAGGACAGTAGAGCAACAGAGAATATAAAATGCAGCCTGGCGATGGGGTTTCTGAGCCGGATTTGGCCTTCCTAGCTTCAAAGATCATGAAACCTCTCATTTGTACTCCACAAAGCAGCAATTTCTCACAAGGATACGTTCCTTTGACTCTCTTTTAAAAGTCAAGTACAACTTGGCAACCACAGAGTACAGAAAATATAGGCTTTCTGCAAGAAGCAATTATTCAAAACCCAAAGACTAAAAAAAAAAAAAAAAAAAAATGAGCATGTCAGGTCGTGTCAGTTACAACACAGAAGACAACTGGATTCCTTCATTTATGAGCAGCGGAATGGTCTGGGTTTGTTTTTTCTTGCTGACTTTGATTATTTCTTAGAGGTATAACCCAAGCTGTCTAAAACTGTTGACACTGGGTTGCTGACCTTTTCATGTAAAAACAAGAAGGTCCACGTTTAGCATTTAGGCTTTTGCTTTAAATGTTCACCAATCATTACGTCCATAATTAGAACTTGTGGGGTAATATACCCAAATCTGCCCTCCTGGATCATTTACAGGGTCTGTAGAAGCCACAAAAAAAAAAAAAAAATGAACACTTCAGCAATGTTAAGATTTTTCTGGGCTGGCACAGGAAAACTCAGCTCATGGAATATAAATCAGCAACCCTAGATCTAATTTCCACCCTCACATGTAGCGTGATTATACAAGTGAGCTGTGCGAGCGTCAAGTCAGAAACGGAGGTTTGTTTGCCAGAAGGAAGCCAAACCTTCAATTCTGTGGTTAATGCCACCTAGGGATATAATTACACAAGCTAATATCGTCTTTCTACTAACGAAGAGGAAAAGGAATCCTCATGGCCAACGTTCATGTGAATTAACCATTTTAAGCTTAATACCAAGGCTAATCTCAAATTCCTAAGGTATTCACGTTCAGACATTTAAAAGTGAAAAAATGAAGCCTCTGACAGTAACATTAACACACTTATTGTAGATCTCCAATTTATCAAATGTCAATTTCAGCAATGTTCCCCAAACACTGCCTCCCATGTTGTTAAAGGGGCTTTGCATGAAAGCAACCAACTTCATTATAACCTTCACATACGCGGCAGAATTCAGGCAGAGGTCAAACATGCGGTGAACTGACGGGTCCCCTCGTTGGGTCGCAGGGAAGCATCGCTGGTACCTTGAACTGAAGGCAGACGCCAAGATTATTTTTATCAGAAGGCCCAAACAGGATATTTATTTGGAAAGCTTGTGGGTGTGCGGGGTATGGTCTTTGCTTTCTGACGCAAAGACGCATTCCTAAAAACTCAATTAGGCATTTGGCATGATAGGAAGCTTTATAAATGGATCACACCAAACCTTGCAGATCCCTCCTACAACATCACTACCACACAAGTCGGTACGCTTCACAACTGAAGACTGTTCTGAATGGGCAAATTATTACGAAAAAGAAAAAAAAAAACATCCTCATTAAAACTTCCTTAGTCTGAGGCACTCCTCTCTTCCATTTTACTCTCTGACGCTCCATCAGGGTCACTCCCATCACCCACGCGGACACGGGCAGGCCTAAGCACAACCCTGCCCATCTCTAGGGTGAACTGCAAAGACATATGGCAGTTTCTTAAAAAGCTGGCCATGCAGTCCCCATATGACTCAGTGATTTCACCCCTAGGCACGTATCCAAGAGAAATGAACACAGACATCCACCCGAGGCTTGCACGTGAATACTTATGGACTCTCGTGAACACTCACGAATATTTACACTGCTCGTAATAGCCCCCAAAGTGAAAGCAGCCCAAATGTCCATCAACTGATGAATGGAGAAAGAAAATGGGGCATATCGATACAACGGACGATTATTCAGCTATAAAGAGGGGCAAAGGCTGGACGCGTGCTACGACGTGGGTTTAACGTCAGAGACCCACGGTAAGTGAAAGAAGGTCACCAAAGGCCACGCCGTGTAGGAGTCCATTTATGTGAGATGTTCAAAAGTTATTGGGTTCAGGTTTAAACACCTTTCCCCAAATAGAAGTAATTCACTCCTCATACTTAAGTCTAGCACCATGCCTAACACTGGTTTTTTAACTTACCTCTTTAAATGCATCACTTCTTGTACTGAGACAAGACCTGAAGCACCTCTATCAGACTCCACCAAGCGAAATACAGCAGGGATGCCCAATATGAAACTCCAAATATTGCAACAAAAAATAAAAAAACAAAAATAAGCCGCTTTTTAAAGAGATACTGGCACCCTTAACTTCCGCCTTTTCAAATGTTTGCTTCAAGTTCCACTGTTCCCTAAACTTCTCAACCTGGAGCTCCTTTCCAATTATGGTGAGAGGCAGCAAGATGTCAAGCATTTCAAAGTCTCCCTGAATTATCAAAGAACCAAAAATAAATCCCAAATTGCTTTTTAAGTGTGAAATGTGGGCTTTTTCCACTCTCGGCTGAAAAATGGCTGCAGAAATCGTACTCAGAGGCTCCAAGCTATAAATCTCCCTCAAGCTAGGACTGGGTATGGACATTTTTAGCCTTGAAGAATATTCTTGTCAGCGATAAGACTGCAGGAACTGAAGTTCTGATGGCCACCTCAGAGTCACCTTGGCTGCAGAGGTCGTTGCTGGAAACCGGGGCGGGGGTGCGGGGTGGGGGGTGGGGTGGAGGGGTAATGGAAGGTCATTAGCAAAGAAACACAAAAAGGAGAAAAGTACAAAGAATCCAATCAAATCCAACCAAAGCAGTGTATGCATCAAGTGCCATAAACTGTCCTTTGGCTCAATGACCCTGTTTTCAGGAATTTATACTAAAGAAAAACAAACCACTGCAAGATGATTTGTATCAGCAAAAGACCGGGACCAACCTCAACAAGCAACAATAGGGATTGGTTAATTAAATTATGCTACATCCTTTGATGGAACGTTATGTCTCCATAAAAACTGACCATAAAAGACATGGAAATGCACTTATGATACAATGTTAATGGGGAAAGGGTAAAAATACATGTACGTTATAATAAGCATGCAAGCAAATATATGTATATTAAAAAGCAGAAGGGTCCACATGAAAGCAGAAATCACTGTGCTCACCTGGTGGGCCTAATCATTTTTTCTTCCTCCGTGTTCCCAAGTTGTTGAGATATCATCACACAGTTCTTAGGGAAAAAATTAAGTCAATCATACAAATTTTATGCGAAACGACTCCATTCGTCAACTTACACGGAAACCACCAACTGCCCTATTGCCTGTCCCATTTATACTAAAACGACAGCCGTCACAGACCCCCATCCCCCACGGTCAAGATGCAGAGAAAGGAGATAACAACGTTTTCGCAGAGTCAAAACGTGGTTCCGTTATAACCTTGGTGATGAGAATAATTTTCTGTGCCATCAAAACAACACAAGAGGATCGTTCTGCTTTCTGAACTCCACACGTGTACTGTTAATCTCCTCAGTAAATTTCTGTTCCACCTCTTGGAAGGAAATCGTATGTGAGGGAGGTCAGAAGCTCCTCCCCTTGACTATGGAGCCTCACCTGGTAACCCCCACCTGACAAACTGGTTGGACCCCAAGCACCCTCTGGGGACGACAGAGGGTGGGAGCCAACAAGCCCACCACTCAGAATCCTTCTACTCACATCTCACACGCAAGGACTCTGTCTATGATGGTTAATTTGATTCGTCAACCTTTCTACACCTGTAATACCGAGATATTTGGTCAAGCATTATCCTAGGTGTTTCTGTGAAGGTATTTTGTAGATGAGATTAGCATTTAAATCGGTAGACTTTGAGGAAGGCTGATTAATGTGGTGGGCCTCACCCAATCAGTAGAAGATGTTAATAGAAAAAAGACCTAAGGAAGAGGGCTTCTGTCAGCAGGCGACCTTCAGACCGGAGCCACAGCATCAGCTCTTTCCTGGGTCTCCAGTCTGCGGCATCCCCCCGAGATTTTGGCTTCGCGCGACTCTACAATCATGGGAGCCCGTTCTTCTATGAGGGTATTTGTTAAGTGAGGGAGGGAGGAGAAGACTATTCTTGGGCCCTGGAATGGAGCCCCCTTAGGCCAACTGTTCAGATCCCTCTGGGAAAGTCATGTAGATGAAAACACGCACAAAATTATCAGCTGCTGACTCACAGAGCTCCTGCCTGTATACGAATGTTGTATACATATTTTACATGCTTTAAATGTCTGCTCAGAGGTTGTTTTGGCACTCCACCCCCCCACACCTGGTTTGCCCAAAGGTCCTTAACTGAGCACACCTGAGGACACCCACAATGCCACCTGCACTGCTCTCCAGGGAGATCACAACCGGTAAGTTTGCACATGACTTACTGATTCAATTTCCACTTTCCATATAAACATCTAGAGCATAAAACAACATACCCATTGCTTCCCTGATGTGAGATTAATATTTAGTCTGCAACAGAGAAGACTGCCTTTTTTAGGGTCTTTTTTTGACGAGCCCTATTAACTCTGTAAGATGTTCAACACTTTTTCATTTTCAAGATATAGACTAGCTTATGTTTGAGCTACTATTTAATTTTCTGCCTCTAATTTTTGAGGATTCTAGTCCTGCGGTTCAACCCAAAGGGCACATTTTGGGTATTAAATTTTTTAACCCTTACACAATTTTTCTTTGAATAGTAAAATCAAGATGGCTGATTTTAATTTTCTTTAACGTTTATTTATTTTTGAGAGAGAGGCAGAGAGAGAGGGAGACACAGAATCCGAAGCAGGCTCCAGGCTCTGAGCTGGCAGCCACAGAGCCCGATGGGGGGCTCGAACCCACAAACTGTGAGATCATGACCTGAGCCGAAGTTGGATGCTCAACAAACTAAGCCACCCAGGTGCCCTGAAGATGCCTTATTTTCAAACAAATTCTTACACTAAAAATTGAGTTAAGTTAGCAAAGTGTATTCAAAACATACTGACTACTGATTTAACTGATTTTTCAACTAGGGGTTTAATACCTTTTTGCTGAAGTGGATAATTTCTGTCTTGAGCGATTAGACTACCTAAATGTTTTACTAACCTAAAACCTGCTTACCAACAGGTACTCACACCTTGGACCCCAGGAGGGCAGCCCTGACAAGAAAATAATAAAGCCCCATTTGAGGCTCAGGATTGAACAAAGAAGGTCCAGAATCATCTCCTTTGGAAGGCTTGCTCTTGGGTGGAGCCCATCAGAGCAGTCTGATTTAAGGTCACATTACATTTATGCTTTGAGGAAGTTGTCTCCGGATGAACGACATTAGAAAAACCACGAGTGCATTAACTCCTCGGGAACATAAATCCTACCACACGGACCAACAAGACGGCATCATTGCAAAATGCCCAAAATCCATTTGCACCCTCACAGTTGGCCTTGTGTCACTTCCCTCTCAGGTAGCTGAAATTATGTCCATGAACCCACCCTCCTTAAGCCACATCTGCTATTAGATCAGGGGTTCCTAATCCTAACTACAATCATCACATCGCATTCCTCTGGGGCTGCTTCCAGAAGGCCAGGACTCCTGAGCCTCGCCCCAAAGTAAGTAAATCAGAATTGATAGGGACGGGACCTGATTCTAAGGTACAGTCAGGTGGAATCGTGCAAAGACCCACAAGATAGAGGGGTTTTCTAACAAAGACCTCGATAATCAGTTGAAGCAAAACTTCTCCTCGGAAGGCTGCCCCCAGATTATCCGGGACCACAGGCTTCACTGCCCAACTGAGAGGCCCTGAGCTCCCAAGTTTCATCCACTGTACCCTAAAGGTTCTTTTCTAAAATGGCAAACCTTCCAAAGAATTCTCCAGAGTTTCACGTGTGCAACAGTTGAAACTATGTTGTGTTGGTTTTGTTTGTGTGTGTGTGTGTGTGTCTTTTCCTGAAAACACATGTGTCCTTTTGTTTCACGGTCTCACTTGGCACGAAGTACCCAGTTCACTTGCCCATCAGATTAGCTCAAATTACATGCTTTTACTGCTCCTACAAGCTAATGCAAGAGACCTACAATTAACTGTGGGCTGGTTTAAACCCTAAATGGAACTAATGTCTGCCCCGACCCAATGCCTCGGGACCTGCTTCCCCCCCGCTGTAAATTGCTATTTTTGTAGGCTGCCTTCCAGAAGTTGAGCCCCAAAACAAGTTGGAACTGTAAGCCTACTAGATTCTACTCACAATAATTATCGAATCTTTGCCGCTCGCGCTCTCTTTGAAAGCTCAGCAAAATGCACGATGTTGTCCTTGCAAAGGAAGACAGAATTGTCACCCATAATGTAATCTCACTCACACACCAGTAGAAGTGAGAGGAAACCACCAAACGCCTCTGCCTTCCCCCCGGTAGGTCCTTGCGTTTCAAGATATAGGCAGACCCAGCAGCACCGGTCTCTGTATCTGCAACTCCAAGAGCTAATTCATTTCTAGGGAGAAAGAAATCTATTTGGCACTCACGTTGAAAACACCAGGAATGTTAGAAAATTCCAGCACTACCAGTTCCAAAACGACAGAGAACACAAATGCATTCCGGTTAAACTTTGCAAATTTCAGGAAGAGAAAAAGATGAATGGAAAACAAGCATGATTCTCACTTATGGGCTTTCATGGAAAAGTAGCAAAATATCGGTATTACATTACCTTTCATTTCCATCAGCAATGAGTTACACTGTGTCAGTGCCCGAGAGGGACAATCAGATAAAATCCTGCCGAGTGCCTGTGGAATTTGCTGCTCCCGGCATCAGGGCTGAGAGAGCAAGAGTGACTTAAGCAGAGCCAATTCTGCTTTTGGAGGTGGGAGCCTGGGGAGAAAGCATCTATGTAACTCATCAGTAGGGCTGCAAGCTTCATTTCTCCCAAGATCACATTTCCCCCAACCGCCATCATAAAGGAAGCAGTGGAGGCTTTCAATAATGGGAACTGGAAGTGGAAAACAGGGTGCTGAGCTTATGGCTTATGCCTTTGCTCGCCTGACTCTGAAGCCACGTCTTCTGGAATGACTTTGATGGAACAAGTCATATTCATTACCTCACCTGAGAGACTCTTAGCCTGATGCTCTTAATGGTCAAGTTGGACTGCCATTTCCTGGAGCTCTCCTTTTGTCCTTGAATGAGTCATACTGGACGTATGGTATGATGTTGGATAACACAGAAAGTCAAGAGCTCCATTCGGTGTTCCTTGTGTTACTTGAAAAGTAACCATTCCTCTCTCGTTTTAGGATTGAAACATACCTTCGTAACCACGCTTGCCCAGGAAGCATGATCTGTGTCTTAAATAATCTTGTCTCCTTCACGTATATGTAACTGTTTTCAAATACATGTGTATGATATCATAACAGCAGCATACAAATTCATTTAGAAGTGTCCTAAATTTAGGACGTGCATATCGTCCACATTGGATATGCAATGTACTGGTCTGGGGGCACCTGCCAAATTCTCTATTCACAATTTCACTATTGTTCACTATGGTGTGAACTCACTTTCAGAGCCCCATAAATACCCCTCTAAGAATATGAAAAACAAAATCCAAAATGCTACAACCTTATCACCCAATTCCACATATTGGTAATGATAAATCACAACGATTATGATGATATCAAGAAGAACATATCAGGGCGCCTGGGTGGCTCAGTCGGTTAAGTGGCCGACTTCAGCTCAGGTCATGATCTCGTGGTCCGTGAGTTCGAGCTGTGCTGACAGCTCAGAGCCTGGAGCCTGTTTCAGATTCTGTGTCTCCCTCTCTCTCTGACCCTCCCCCGTTCATGCTCTGTCTCTCTCTGTCTCAAAAAATAAATAAACGTTAAAAAAAAAAAAGAACATATCAAAATAACCATGACTTGCCCAATGTTGGGGAGGTCCTTAGCTTCAGAAGCTGGGGTCTCTTACTGCAGTGCTCCCCCCACTTCACATGGTTCCCCGTTTGTCATTTCAATAAGGTCAAGGTCACCTTTGCTTAAGTAATAGCTAAGAAGGCAGGTTAAGGAATCAGGCTAGGTAGGTTTAAATCCCAGTCTTCCTCTATAGCCTCAGGCAATTTACTTTACCCTCTCTCAGCCTCAAAATGCTCATCTTAAAAATGGATCCACAAACAGTGCCTCCCGTGAGATGAACCATGGAGGTTCAAGGGCGAAGGCCCTTAGCCCCAGAGCCTGGCCACGTATTTGCTGTCTGTACCGGCTGGTTTTCTTCTTATAATTCCCTTCAAGCAGTTGGCCAATTGATCCTGCACTCCTTTACAATCTTTTCAGAAACGTCTCCTTCAAGCCAGGCACTGGCCCAGAGCACTGCTCTCAACCTACCTCTTCCAGAAACTTCCCACATTTCAAATTCTGTTCCTCCTTGCCCCTCTGACATTTTCAAGTCCAGTTGCAGATTTGTTCACGGTACAATGTTTAAGCGTTCTGGATCTTTATTTATGAGCCCTTCCCCTTCTTGCCCAGGTATGGAATATGGAGTATGCCCCCAAGTTGCCTGTGAAGACATGGTTAACCAGAGCCTGCACGTGTGTGTGTGTGTGTGTGTGCGCGCGCGCGCGCGCGTGTGCACACGCACATCCAGGTACACATCAGAGACCTGTCAGCAGGTAATTATCTTCTATGCTGATGGCTCTGAATTGCTGGGTGCCTTCCAGCTATGTTCACTCTTCAAGCTTCACTTCCCATCCTCTCCTCGCAGCTGTTTCTGACTCTAGGAGCCCTGGGGCAGGAGACCTGCTCAGCCCTTTCAGTCTTGCCTCTTCTTGCCTCTCTACAGAATTGCTGCCCTAAGCTACACAATTTCCAGAGCAAACATGTAAGATACTTACAACCCAGCCCAGTCCAGGAGCAGAAAGTTCTCTTTCTGTAAAGTCAGTCCAAGTGTTATCTTATTGATTTGTATTTTATTGGCCAAACAGGGCTTGTCCAGACACGGCGAGGCTATTTTTATCCAGACTGTCACTTGGCGAGCATGACAGGTGATGTAACCTGGGCCTGTGTGGTCTCCAACATGGACACTGGGACGCGGTCACCTCTGGGCTCCTCCCCACCCCTCTCATCTACCCTGTGTTGTCCTCCTCAAATGGAGGAACACTCCTGGTGGGTGGGAAGACAGGTCATGTGGCTGGAATCCCTAGGAAGAGAGGACTGTTTCCATGTGTACTTCCTGAGTGACCGGTGGGAAAAGGGACAAGCTAGCAGAGGGGGTTAAGTGGTTCTGCAGAGCTGGTCTGACACCCAGGGGGCTCCCTGGGGTGGAAAGACCACTCTTCCCACAGCTGAGCAAATTGTGTCAAGGTTTGGGGCCCTCAGCACTATTCTGCAGTCCCTCTGCATTTGCCTGATGGCTTAATGCCTCCAAAATTTGACCTTGTTATGGGAAAATTGTTCTCATTTGGCACTTTGGGGATAATGTGTAATTTCAAAACCAGGGTGTGAGCACATTGTAACTATTTTGAAATCCCATCTGCTAAAATTCATTCAAAAACTTTTTTTTTTTTTTTTTTGGTGACTCCTACTCTGTCTCTTCTCCTCCTACCCAGTCCCCAACTAAGGAACCAAATGAGCATCCCTCGTTCGTGCTTTCAGCAATCTTTGCTAAAAAGCTCAATGTGTCTTCAGGATAAATACTCCCCTGGGGCTACTTGCTAGAGAAACAAACCCCAGCCTGAAAATACCAAGGCTTTCCTCTTTTCTTACGTAAATAAATCTCCAGATGGCTCATTTGTAAGGCTGTGTTTACTAATTCTTGTTTTCTTTCTAGACAATTTGTCCCCAGTACCCATTTTAGCATTGAAACTGGAGGCAATGCTTACAATTTCATTTAGTGAAAAGTCTATCCCAAGACATTGTCTACGGGGGCAGAGCGGTAACAATGCCCCCCCCCCCCACACACACACCCTCAGGAAGCACTAACATTCCTCGTGCTGCTCCTGCTGTTGTCACACAGCACATATTTTCCACGCGAGTCAGAAGAGAATAAGTAATTTCAGACTTACTAGAATATCAGAGCTGGAAGGGACCACAGGCTCATCTAGTCCAAGAATGGAAATTTGCACCATGCATACCCCTCTTTCTCTCTCTCATCTGTTCGTGGCAGACCTCGCCAATCACTCGTGGTATCCTTTCCAACTGTTCTCAGGGGCGATCTCAGCAACGTCTTCGACACGCGTCACCAGGTCGCTCTGAATTGGTTACAGCGAGCGCACAGGGGAATATGCACTTGCCATAGCTAAGCTCTTCCTGTTACAGATGAGGAGCCTGGGACCCGGGGACGGAATAGTACCACTCAGTGTCTCACAGCTAGTTGAGAGCATTGGTTCTCCGCCTGGAAAATTCAAACACGAGTCTGTGGTACTGGATGGGGAAGGGGAAAAGAAAAATGCCTCTTTATTTTCACTATCCCTAACTGTAATTTAGCATCTCATTCACTTAGGAAGGAAAGCAACAAACCATAGTAGTATTAGCATATCTGACTCTACCACTAACGGCAATCAGTGATATTTTCATGTAACGTTCACTCATTACAGATTTCCTAAAATATCACGTGTGCTCAACTGCTAACGCTAAATTATAGGAGTTATTAGACCTTCAGCTAGATTTTGTACATTAATGCATTAAGATGCACATATATTACCATCCCACAAATTTCGTTTTTTAATGTTTTGATGACTGTATTTTAATGTATTTGGCTTCCTTTGTAATTTGTATATATTTCATTTTCTATATTTAAAGCATTGGGCTGAGAAGGGGTCCAACGACTTCATCAGACTGTCAAAAAGGTCCATGGCCCCAAAAAGAGGTAGGACGCCTGGTGAAGAGAAAAGTCAGGTGTCCTGACCGCTTATCCTCATGTTCTTCCCACATACACAAAAAAGCTCTTACCATGAACTCCTGCCATCTTTGACTGACGGTATATTTACTGCCATATTAAAAAGAGATTTTTTTCCATTGAAACAAGCTGCTGATGCTCAAGAGAGAGAGGGAACAAAGATACATAAAGTAAAAATTACAAGTTCCTAAGCTCCCCTCCCCCAAGATAACTACTGTTAACAGTCTGGTATATG
Organism: Neofelis nebulosa; assembly: GCF_028018385.1. Taxonomy (NCBI): domain Eukaryota; kingdom Metazoa; phylum Chordata; class Mammalia; order Carnivora; family Felidae; genus Neofelis; species Neofelis nebulosa. The sequence goes on from NC_080794.1 coordinate 82,057,495, forward strand.
GCTTTCCAGACACATACACGCTCATTATGTAATAAAAATGGAATCACACAATTCATGCAGTTCTACAGCTGGCTTTTTTCACCTAACAAAGTAAAAGAATAGGGAGCAATATCATAGCTATCTTTTCTTTCCATAGAGTTGTCCCATTCTTTTTAGCAACTACAAAGTCTTCTCCTGCACAAATGTACCCCAATTCGTTTCACACCCCCCCGCATAAAGGAGATTCATTATCCAAAGTTTTCTTGGCAAAAGGTAAGAGGGAAGAGTTGTCATTTGAACCTGAGGAGATTAGAAATTTGGCTTTAATGGCCATTAAAGTGCTCCTTTGCAACGGGGTCAACAGTGACGAAGTCAGTGGCTAACACGGTCACTGCTCAAAAACCCACAGCCTCAGCTTTTTGGACTAAGGAAGGGTTCCTTCCTGGGACGGGCTGGTCTTATATACAGAGGTGCCCCTTTCAGGAGGGTGAGTGCGGAGAGGGGTGGAACAGAGCAGGGGAGATCCCATTCCCCCGGCCTGGTGGCTCGCTGGGGAGAGAGGCTCAGTACAAGAGTAGAAACCAGGCTCCGGACCCGCCAAGGTCTCGGGAACACCGTTGTGGGGATATCTATAGTTCATGGGGTTGGTCTCAGCCAGATCCCAGGACACAGGTGGCTCAGACACCGACCCCTGGCAGTGCAATGATTCTTAACCCCTGCCCCCACTGTGGCCTCCATTCTGTTCCTCCCCTGGCCTTCTGTGACCCTCCCACAAACACACCGTGCACTTCATATTCACAGCTGACCTGGAGGCCAGCCATCTTGGCAGCTACAGCTCTGGAGAACAAGTGTCATCAATTCCCTTAGGGTGGATGATGGGGAAAAAAGAAGAAAAACACTTTAGTCATAATCGGTGAAAATATGACCTGGTTGATATCGCTATCCCCACACTATTGTTACAGTAAAAGCAGAAATCTCAGGTAAGGCTGGTTCAAGATCAGAGGCTCCAAACAGAAGGCGGAAAACTTGTTCTCAGAAAGCAAAACAAGGAGACGGCAAGGCAGCCTGGGGCACCTGGAGAGACCCAGGAGAAGCCGGCTCTCACCTCCTGTTAGAGCAACCAGGTGCAGGGAGCACGGGGCCAAGAGTCCCCACGGCCCAGATCCCCTGTGACTCCGGGAGGTGACTTCTGAGCTGGACCTTCGCTTCCCCAGCTACAAAATCAAGGGCTGGACAGGAGAACACTTTCAACTGGACCCCATTTCCTCTGTGCTTCTCAGTAGTCCCACCCACCTGTCTGATCCCATATCCAAGGCAAAGCGGGGCAGGGACAGACCCACCTCTGCCTGGTTTCTTTGCCTGGACCTGGACCACCTTTTCTTTTCTTTTCTTTTTTTTTTTTTCCCCCTCTCTCTTTGTGCTTCTCTAGTTCTCAGTATTAAGCTGCCACTTCTCATCCCTAACCCAAGGTAAGAATGTCTTTTTCCCCCGCATATAGGCTTTTCTCCATCACATCTTGCTGTCTCCATTCTGCCTGGGGTTTCAGCAATTTCAAATTCTCTGGCTTCGAGTCAGCGCCGCTATCGGAACCAATGCGGCTCCAGACTCTTCCACCCCCATTCAGTGCAGGAAATGAAACAAAGCCGGGCTTGTTCCCAGTTCGATAGGCTGCGAGTCTAGGGAACGGGGGCTTCAAATCTTTTCACGATTTTGTTTTGGCACCACGGCGTCTGCGTTTAATTCTGCGTCTCCTGCCAGACTCTGGAAGCCGAAGCGATAACATCAAGAGACGAGGGCGCAGCACCGGCATCTTCTGCCTCGCAGCGGGGGGCCACCGGGGCATGCGCAGACCAGACGCGGACACACACACACACACACACACACGCACGCGCGCACGCTGCCACGTGTGTTCCCATCAATATGCCACCACGCGGGCATACACACGCACACGCGTGCACACACACACACTCATACACACACGTGCATGCGTGCACACTGCCAGGAACATTCCCACCACCGCGTGCGCACACACACACACTCATACACACAGATGCACACTGCCAGGTACATTCCCAACAAAGTTCCACCGTGTGTGTATACAGACACGACGTGCACAGAGAGGCACACCTCCACAAACACAGTCATGCATGCAAGCCATGAACACACAGGCACACGCTCACCTGTGCACACTCGCCCACCCACAAATGCATATATTCACCCCCAACACATATATGGACATACGTGTGCACACACTCCCACAAACGTAGTTGCATGGGCACAGACAGACGGACACATATACTCACATACGGACACACACGTGCACACACTTATTTATACACTCATACACCTGCACGCACACAGGGGATAAGAAGGAAGGAGGCTGCAGGCTGCACAGCAGGGAGGCAGGGATATCAAAGGATGAGCTGTCGCAGCGACTCCCCCACCCACCAGGACCTGAGAGATAAGTTTCTGCACACAAGGCTCCAGAAGGGCCCATTATAAAGTTCAACCAATTAAGCAGGCCGTTTCCATGGCCACGTTTACTTTTCTCAGCTCTAAAGTTCAGCAGCTCCTCTGTCCTGACAGATGTGAGTGCAGGTTGTGGCCAACGTGTGGCACACTGGAAGACTCACACATCTATAGATCACTCTCCGCAGATAACCCGCCAATGTCTTTTGTTTAAATGAGACACGGGAAGGAGATGGCATCAGCTGACCTTGAGCTTCCCACCAATCAGCAAGGGCCCCCACGCAAGGCTGTCCCAGGGACTGCAAGCTCATCGCTCATGCAACCACTCAGGAGACCCCTCCTGATGGCCAGCCAGGACCAAAGACACACTGGGCCCTGGTGGCACCTTGGTGAACAGCTGTGGGAGGAGGAAGTAGACATGAACCAATAATCACGCCAAGGGATGGAAAATTACAGCTGTAAAAAGAGCTCTGGTCCCCTCGAGGGGGGACATTGGGTAAGAGCACCCGGTCCCACCCAGCTGTGTGGGTCTGGGGCCAAGTGAGGCAGGTAACGGGCCCACAGAGGGGCCTCATTGCTGTTGCCATTGAACTCTCTAATACCCAGGACCCCAGAGAGCAGCACACTCAGACCATCGAAAGACTCACGATCAACACATTCACCCACCGCCGGGGATGCGCGTAGCTGCAGACGTTTTTGCATGGTTTTGGCAGGAGAAACTGATAGAGGAGAAATAGGTGTGAGGAACAAACCAGATAGTGAACCTGCCATGTGTACCTTGCACCCAGCACCTACTAACAAAAATAGCTGGCACTATTTCATATCACCCCTCAGAATCCTATTTATGCTTGGCTGTGGCTCTCCAGCAAAGAAGTTTGTATCCCTCCGAGAGAAAAGACCCTGCAGTAGGGGAGGAGAGGCCAGACGTCCCAGGGAGGGCTCAGGGGTGGGGCAGGGTGGCCTGGGTGAAAATTCAGCCCCGAGTGACCGGGGAAAGGAGAAGCCAGGATTGATTCAAATCTCCTCTTCTCTGTGACGTTTCAGACCCATTTTGAAAATGGGTTATACAGAAATATGGACAGGAGAGTATTAGAGTAAACATGTTGAATGGTGTTATGAAACAGGGCAGAGTCGGGACTCTCTTCTAAACACCGCCCTCTGAAAGCAGTTCATATCTCCCCTGCAGCTGGTAGCCCATGAGTACTGGGTAACAGGGGCAACCACTGGCTCCAGGGCATTGGTGGCCAGTAATATAGCCTCTCCCACCCTCCACCGAGCTTGCCTAGCCGGATGCACAGGGCCCTGCTCTGATCCCTTGCCTGCCCTGTTTCCTTATGGAGGCAGAGACCTGTCCTGATCTCAGGTCACTGATGCTTATTGGCAGGAAAGCAGGAGGGTTGAAATTTTATCTGTTTGTCCATGAAAAACTGGATAATATACTGACCCTCGAATTCTGAAAATCTTCTATTAAATCCCACTCTGTCACTTACTAGCAGAAGATCTTGGGCAAGTCATTAACCACTGTTAGCCTTTGGTTTCCTTATCCATAAAATGGGGAGAATAGTAAGACCTACGCCATGGAGTTTCTCTGCGAATTAAATGAGCCCATGCCTATGAATAGCACACCATCGGACACATGAGAAACTCTCTGTGAATGTTTGTTTATGTATACTCCACCTTTATCCAGAATACGAGCGTGTGTGTGTGTGTGTGTGTGTGTGTGTGTGCGCGCGCGCGCGCGCACGCGCGCTGAGCAGGGCGGGTAGAAGGGAACAGGGATGGATAAATAAAGCTGATTCAGGCATCCCATAATGAATCCCACAATAACACAGGGCAGGCCACCAACAAAGTTCTTACATGTTCTTCCTACGGCCACCCCCTAAGGACATACTAGTTGTTCAGCAGACGTGTTACATTTCTTACTGGTAAGATCAGACAGAAATTCCTCCTAGGGACGCTTTTTTTAAAAATTATAAACATATTCCAATCAGTGTCTTACCATCCAAATGGAATTCAAACGATCTCTTATAATGGTCATTTAAAGCTTATTAATCACTGTAAGTTATGTTGACACCCAAGCGAAAAGTTTTCTGTGATGCTTTTAGAATCCCATTTTCATTTAACATTAATTAAAGGCCACTAACCGTGAAGTGTTAATAAAATCAAATTCCCAAAAGGAGCTCCCGGCTCACGGGCTTCAGTTCTTGACAAGTTATGGGACCCTGAGGGAAACACAGGCCATAGTGAAATGTTGACCATGGAAATGTAATCAGCTCAACTGTGATAAAGAGAGGGCGTCTCTCGGGAAGATAACAGATACTTTCAGTAATAAATGTTATGATCGTCATTAACCTATCTCTAGCAGCTTATGGCTATTATGGTTATTTAGCAAAAGACTTTCAAATCAAACAGCCTTACTAACATGCTATATAGTTGTTTAGTGGCTTATTTGATTATCTTACGAATATCACACCCAGGATACATATTGCAGGGATAGGGGTGGGGAGGAGGGGGTTGGTCCTGGTGGTGTCACAGCATTGAAGTATGAGGGCTGAGACCAAAGCCAATCTCTGATGATCAGAAAACAGAGAGAAAGACCTAGGTCACCCTCACAGAGTGGATGTTCCTACAAAGTCAAGTGAAGTCAATTGCTCTGGTGTTTCTTTAATCTTGCCTTGTTTCATCTGGCTATACACACCTCCAGCCCAGCTGCGTGGTACCTCACTAATGGATAGAAGATGGAGCTCACCTTCTCTGGTAACTCCATATTCAAGACTGCCCCATGAAGCCACCACGGCCAAATTCATGGCCTGAAAGGCCCTGGGGGAGTGTGTAGGCACACAGTTAAGAGCATCTGTGCAAATCTTCCCTGTTCTCCTGAAAGAGCTTCAAGACACTTGCCAAGCTGCCTTTTCCCTTCTCCTTTTGGACAGTTGAGTTGAGCGAGGAAATTTAAAATGTCTATTTCCGGAACTAAAAGCTATGATTTTATACCTTAAAAGACTTTTGCTTTAGCCCGTTTTCATCAGAAATACTAATGACATTGAAACAGAGGCTATAATTTAAAAAGCTATCCGTCCAGATTCGAACCTCATCTTTGGCATCACTAGACGGTGTTCTTTGGGCATAAGGAAAGGTCTTCCATTGTCTTTGTGGCATAAAGTTTCCTTGAAAACCTGTTCGCAAAATATTTTTGAGTGTCCATCCCAAATGAAAACATCTTTTGTGCTAGAGGTGCCCCAAAGACTAGATCTCCCTCCAACAACTTGATGACCTCTTATTTCACTTGGCTCCAACCCCATAAGAGTCCCTGGGAAATGTATCTTTAGGGCCATCTCTAGATCTGTGGAGGAGAGAAGGAGGGATTCAGATATCCCTCAGCCACATGTCTTTATATAGGATAAATCTGAGTAATGCATAGGGAGCATAGGGATTTTCGCTGGACAAGGATCAGATCCACCCACTACCTCCAGAAGAAGGAAGGATGTCCAGAGACACTAATTTCATCCATGAAAGTGTCTGGATGCATGAATACTACCTTCCCAATCACTGCAGTTACTTTTCGGTCAGGGACCCCCCCCAAAGCACATCTCCCCGAAACAGATCCCAAGACCCCCAAGAGAATACCTATGCCCTTCATCTTTAACAAACTGTTCTGTCCACTTAGATGGACAAGGAGATCTGTCTACCATTTTGACTGCGAGCTTGCAGGGTGAGCAAGCAACAAGAAAAATGAAGAGCCAATGGGCAACCCCATCTGCCAACAGAAGTGATGACAGGCCAGCCCCAGGCCCCCACCAAGTCACTTGAGATGGGACTCTATGGTCACGTGACCCGTGTCTTCACAAACCTGTCAGAACCTATCCATCCAAGTGATTGCCGTTCTCGAGGGGAACACCTTAAAAGGAATTCTAATTGTTCTTTTCCTCAAAGCCACTTAGAAATCCGTCCTTAGAAATTAGTCACCTTCTAAGTCACTTGGTCAAAGTAAATCTTGAAGATTAAATGAGAGGATTCGATAAGGTAGGTCTAACACATACCTCCCATGGGGCTAAGTATATAGTAGGCACATAATAAATGTTAACTATTATCGTGATTATTACTCTTGCAAACTCTTAAGATGTGGTTGGATGCCCTTTTACAAGGAAGTATAAGCCTCAGTGGGTAGAGGACTGATAGCCTCTAAATCATTTCTCATTTATTCCCATGAGGCACTGGGAGCACATGATGCAAATTAAGGAATAAACCACAGTCTTGGGTTAAATCATGTTTCTGTGGTAAAAAATGATGACAAGGCAAGCGTGGATCAATGTCTTCAGGAGTGCAATAGAAATTACAAATTTTCTTCTGAGATCTACCCAGCTCTACCATGAGGGCTAAGAGTAACCATTTGGCCTCGTTCTCTTCATCTGTTTCTTCTTCCTGGCCACACAGGAAGACTGCATTTGCAACATCCTTTGCAGTTTGGTTGGGACCACAAAATTTCTGGTGCCATCTTCTTTGTGTTCTCTCTCTCTCTCTCTCTCTCTCTCTCTCTCTCTCCACCCCCACCCCCACCCCCAAGCCATAAACATGGACTCTAAAGTGAAAGCCAGTGATGGAGGAAAGCTGTGTCACAGTGTGGAGAAGAGGCTTTCCTCCCAGCAGAGCCTCCAGGAACATCTATGTTAGACTTTGGATGAGCAAGCCATACAATTTTATTGTGTTAAGCCACTGAGATTTGGACTGCTGTTAGTGTAGATATGCTGATTAATATAATTACCCTTTCACTAAAGCTCTAGATAACTTTCTGTTTAAGAGAAACCATCTCAGGGGCGCCTGGGTGGCTCAGTCAGTGAAGTGTCTGACTCTTGATTTCGGCTCAGGTCATGATCTCACGGTTCATGGGTTTGAGCCCCGCATCCAACTCTACACTGACAGTGTGGAGCCTGCTTGGGATTCCCCCCTACCCCATACCCCTCCCTCTTCCTCCTCTTCCTCCTCCTCCTCCTTCTTCTTCTTCTTCTCTCTCTCTTAAAATAAATAAACTTAAAAAAAGAGAGAGAAACCATCTTGGATATGAAAGACCCAGAACAAGAAGCAAAGTTAGCTAAGACCCAGGTAAAGATACTCAGGACTTTTCTCCATCCAAAGCAACTGGAACCCTAAACTTCAACTCAAAACAAATTCTGCTTTGTGCAGAAAGGTTGGATACATAGAGAATGATGAATAACTTTGTAGATGATCTATTTCCTACTTCCAAACGAATTTTGCAAGTAATAAAGATACCAATCGTAGACGCTTAGTTTTAGAGCTAGAAATGAACCTTAGATCACAGAAAGAACTGGACTTTCGGAACTAGGGGAGGGTTGGTAAGTTGAGGCCAATTTGAGATGGGAACATTGAAGCCAAGAGAAGGTTATGTGGCACACGTGAAGTCACTCACCAGTTAGCAAAGTGGCCAGCATCCTTGTCTTCTGATTCTAATCTGTTCTACCCTCCCCCTTTATAGTCTCAAGAAGTAAAGCCTACATTCTTAAGTGTGAGTGAAACACGAGACTCGGGTCCATTTATTTCTAGTGCAGGCCCCAGGTGGCTCCAGGGGATTCTTCATGAGCCGCCCCTTTGAAAACCCATTTACTGGTTGATTCTGTACTGTCAGGACTTGACTGAAGCCAAACAAAAATCACTAAGTAAAGTGATGAGGGAAACAAACAAAAGGTAATAGCTTCTCCAAAGAAGCTGCCCACCTTGTGCTTAGAATTTCACTGCTGAAGGGGCCTTGATTTGACACAGAACAAACAAGAACCATCTTCCAATAAAGGGAAGGATGGTATTCTTTCATCGATGCTTAGGACAGTTCAAATACTGACTGAAGTCAGAAAAGACATTTTCCAAACTCTCGATGTAAATACTTAACCTGTTGTTAAGTAAACGAATGGTCAAGTAAGAAAGCATTTTTTTTTTTTCGGTTGCAAGTTCACAATTAACAACTAATGTGGATGTTTGGCCCTGTTCCTCCGGGGAAGAGGCTCCATGTCAGAACAAGCAGCACAGACTGGAAACAAAAAGCAGAGAAAAAGTCCAAGCTGTATACACACACACACACACACACACACACCCTTTGTAAATGGGGAAAAGGAGACGTAATTGGAGAGGCACGACACGGTCCTTCCTGGTCCTTGACTATCTCCTTAACAGAGGCGAAATCCAACCCAACTGAACGTTGAGTCTTTCTGATCAGGACTGCAAACCTCTGAAAGGCAGTCTCTTTCTGCATAACTCAGATTGCTGGGTGTAGTAGGTGAAATGGTGCCCCCCCAAAAAAGATATGCCCACATCTCAATCTCTAGAACCTGTGAATGTTATTCAGAAAAAAAAATCTTTGCAGATGTAATTTGGTTAAGGATCTCGAGATGAGAGCACCGTGGATTACACAGGTGGGCCCTAAGCCCAATGCCAGGTGTCCTCTGAGAGGCAGAAGAGGAGACGGAGAGAGGTGAAGGTCGTGTGAAGGTGGAGATTCAAGTTTTACAGTGAGAAGCCAAAGAATTCTTGAGCGACCAGAACCCGGAAAAGGCAAGGAGGGCTTCTTCACTAGAGTCTTCAGAGGGAAAGAGACCCTGCTGACAACTTGATTTTGGACTCCTGGCCTCCAGGAGAGGGACAGAACCAATTTCTGTTGTGTTAAGCCATCTACTATGGTAATTTGTCATGGCAGCCCGAGAAAACGCATACAGGGGGCTGCTGGGGAAGAGGGTCCGAGGAATACCCGTGAACCTCCTCAAATCCAGCTAGGAAGTCGCCGCTTCTCTTAGCACAGAGTCTCCGGGAGACGCTCCACTATGACTTATCTATTCATTCACTCAGCAAACATATGCTGATCGAGATGTCTCTGTACCCTCAGCTGGCCCATAGTTTGGCAGAGAAGGCAGGCTGGTACCAAAATAACGAGAAAGGTGTGAGTACACAACAAAGGCGACACAAAATGTATGGGTGCCTCCAAAAGGAGCATGTCCATTTGTCACCTAAATTCCTTAAGGAATGGACAGTTCTTCCAACCCAAGAATACCAGCGCAGTGAGCAACATGCCTACTCCATATTTCTTCCCTTCTCTTCTCTCCCTCCTTAAAGCTGGGTGGGGAAGGAGCAGGTGGAGGGTGGCAAGGACGATTGTGAAGCGATCTCCGTAGAGGGAGCAAGACTCAGATTCCCTCAAAATCCTCTCCCCAAGCCTCAGGTTGAGACCACAACGGCCATTGACGTGGGGGCCAGGTGCTAATACCTGTAATGTCATAAGGGGAAGCAGGGCTCGGTCTAATAACATCTAGAACTCAAGTGCCTACCGGAAGCAAGGGCCTGCATGAGAAAGTCCTCCATCAGAGTTCCGTATCACAGTCCTCAAGTAAATATGAGGGCAAACGGGAAAAATAAATCCCACAGAAAACCCACACTTTCCACTTGGTTTTCCTCAGATTGGAAAATGAAAGGCCACTTATAATCTGCCGAAAATAAACTGTTCAAAGAATTTGCAGACTCTGAGCACGGAAGATCAAATGTTGCAATCGAAGGGAATGAGGATGTTTCATCTATAACCGGAAGACAAAGATCCACACTGCAGAACAATCCGAATCCACCGGGTCTGGGCTTCTGTGACAGGAAACCACCGCCTTTCACATCAGAAATGTTCATTCAGAAATCCAAAGTCTTGGTTTTTCATGGCTCCGGCCCTTAAAAAACAGTGGCAGGGGCCGAACCAGCAGGGGCAGAAGGGCTGAAGAAGTGAGAGTTGAGAGGGCATGGATGAGACATGGGTAGATGCCTCCGTGACATCCAGAGTCAAGTTCAAGTAGGGTCCGGGGTCAGCAACCCAAAATGAAATCGCACAACTGGTCAGCAGCCTTTGTCCGAAACCACTTCTGGGGAAGAGGCAATCTCCCTGGAAATGTTTATAACACATACTGGCTCCGTTCTTTTCTGCTTTCCAAGGAGGACTGAACCCATTTTGCTCAAACAGCATTTTTAGACAATGTGGGTTTTATGGTTTTTGTGAAACAGAGGGAGGAATGAATTGCAAAACCAAATATAACTGGAAATGTCTTTGTAATGTTAAAATAAAATAAATGAAAACAGTTCAGACCAGGGAACGCCCTCCAAGAGTGGAAACCCAAACACAATCACTTTCTGCTGAAATATAGGGGAAGGAGCAGAAGTAAATCCAAAGAGACTGAGATCCAAAACTTAAACCCAATAAACTCTGTGGTAGAAATTAAATACAAATTATTAAAATCTTACCAATTCTAGAGGCTAGGAGTAAAAAAAAAAAAAAAAAAGCTATTGTTCTTTCAAACTTTTAAGGACAAGCATCAGATTTGGATTTTAAAAGTTTCCAACTGTTTTGTGACTACAGATATTTGTGTTGTGACAAGCAATTATATCTGAGCCATCTTGTCTCCAGTAGCAAAAGAACCAAATGAGCTGCAAATGCTTTGTAAATCCCTCACTAAGCGGGATATGGAGCTGTCTGAATTGTTCTACCAAGGCAAGGGGAGGTATAAAATGTGAGTATTCTATATTTGCTCAACGTGTCTAAATGTCCTGAAGGTAAATGGCTGAGTCAATATAGAATAGCCACTTAATAGAATAACATACAGCCCTTTGGAAGATAATTATAAAGCCTGTATTGCCATATACAGACTGCTTATTGTACAATGTCAAGTGGAAAGCAAGATTAAACATGCACATGTGCTATTAGTGAGGGCACATTAAAATCTATAAGAAAGGAACCACACCAAAATGTTACCAGGCACTCTCTCCGGGTGCTAAGATTAGGTGAGACTTTTTCTTCTTTATTTTCTGAATTTAATAATGTAATTATAATGAAGATAGATAGTTGCACGGATGGTTGGGTGGGTGGATGGATGGATGGATGGATGGATGGATGAGTAGGGAGAGAAAGAGAGAGAGAAGCTTTTAGAAGCTTTGAGAAAAAAATACAATTCTAAATTACTCTATTAGATATCACCTTTCTAATAAAGATGCCAAGTGAGAAGTTGCAACAGGATGAAAATGAGAACTCCTTTCTTATCCTGAAGTCTTCTCTGTGCCTCCCTGGAGATAAGTTTTAGGAAAATTGAGTCTCGTTTTGGACAATTTGGCATTGACGTGCCTGTGAGACTCACAAGGGGCAATGCCAATTGAGAAGTTGAGTCTGTAAGTCTCTATCTAAGAGGATTCTTTTTACTTTAAATATGATGACCAGGGGATCCAGGTGACAAACATATTTTCAAGCTTCATCACCCCGAACAGCGTACAGCCTTGTGGTCAATAGGTGCACAAGAGAGAGAATTCCGATTGGCTCAGCTTGGTCACATGCTCATCTCCTGGCCAAGACAAGGCAGGGCACCTCAGCGGAAGGTCCCTCCGTTCTTGTGCATGTTGTAGACGGATGTCCACCTAAGAGAAAGAAAGGACCCCGGGCAGGGAAAAAAATCAAGACCCCTTCGTGCTTCAAAGCTAAGGCCGGATGCTCCACACACAGTGTTTTATACAGATGCGGTGCAGAAAGAAAACGAGAACAAGAGTGATAATTGGCTCCACGGAGGCTTATCTAGGTGAGGCCATGTGTGTGACCCCCCTGTACCTGGATCGACCTGTCTGAGAAAGACTTGGAGCCCACACATCACACACACAATTCATGGTCCAGAGTTTTCGAACCCCAGACAAGAAATTAGTACCAAAGACAGTGACTTTGCAGTCATGTTTATAAGCCGTGAATTCGAAATTAAATGAGCCAAATAGTAGGGTGGGGGCGGGGGGAGCTCAACCCTTTGAAGGTAAATGCCTTGCAGAGTGAAATTAGTAACAGAACGGGTCCCCTGGTACCACAAGGTTCCTGTGTCGCCTTGTTTTCTAACTCTACTGTGAACACAATGAAAGTCGTGTTTTTTGTTTTTGTTTTGTTTTAAGAAAACAAATATTTTTTTCCTCTCCCGATACGACACAGAAACCTCTGGGGCAAAGTAAAATAAAACCTCATTATTCCAGATTCCACTCATTCCAGAATCCTAATAATTGGGGCTTTGGCTACATTGAAGCCTGCCTTTGTAGGCTCTTCGAGAAGTGGTTTCGGGGAGCAAATCAATAACGCAAATAAGATGGCAAGGAGATGTCTTCAAGCTCCTGGAGGAAGGCTTCAGTGAGCAGTTTGTATGCAAATAACAGCGGCTTGTTACAGAGGCATCTTAGCGCTCGTGAAAGGAGAACCGGCTTGTTAGCAGCTAGTTCACATTTCCACGGGCCCCTGTATCTCCTCTAAAACCCTCTATAAGAGACTCTTAAAAACTGAGAACGAACTGAGGGTTGATTGGGGGGGCGGTGGATGATGGGCACTGAGGAGGGCACCTGTCGGGATGAGCCCTGGGGGTTGTATGGAAACCAATCTGACAATCGATTTCATATTTTAAAAAAAGAAAATAAATTTAAAACTAAATAAATAAAACCCTCTGCAATTCCAGTCTTCCGCTCACTCCGGTGCGTTTTCGCTTCGTTACTCTCACCAAGTGATGTGCGGCCATGTGCTCCGGTGCCGAAAGGTAAAGGGTGAAGAACTTTTTTGCCAGCCAGCCTTAAAAAAAAAAAAAAAAAAAGTCACAGCCGCCGAAGTATCAAAGTGAGACAATAAGAAATGGCGAGCGGACAATGCCAGCAAATATCTGGATCAGCAGGTCTTGGGAGAAATATAAATCCGTAAAATCCGGTGACAAAGAGAGTAAATTGTCAATAACGCACTTTCATCTGGAATCTCATCTGAACATGGGAGAACGGGTGCGAGGCACCCATGGCAAAGACGGGATGTGCTCAACTCCTGGGCTCGCCTCTCTACTTGCTGGAAGGGGCACTGCCCTCTTCACCAATCGCCTAATGAAGCCGATGAGAACCACACGTCTACTTGGTTGAATTTCATTGTTCCCCCTTCAGGGGAATGGGACTCACACGGACCGTGAGCAGAGACGATGGGTGTCACTTCCAAGTCAAGGCGGTTAGTAGGCGATGTGTTTCATCCACCGCTGGGGTGTCTTTGAAGACCCCATGACGGCTTAGGACAAGACGACGAGACCTTAGACCTCTGAGTGACCAGGTGGAAGAGAGACCCCTTCAGTACAGGTTAGCCTGTTTTGACACACCAGCGATTACTGTTTCTGTCTCATAGATGAAGAGGCAGATTCACAGGGGATCTACGACACGTTGAAAGTCATACCCATAGCAAGTAGCACGGCCCAGAACAGAACTCGAGACTTCTGATTCCATGTTCTTTCCCGGAAGACGCAGACAGTGTTGCCTGCATGCACAAATTAATGACCAGCGAGTATTCAACGACCATCTGTTTTATTAACGTGCGATTTCAGAAAAGCCACTTCCACTCCCAATTTGTCTGTATAATCCAGGGCCTCTTAACTTCCTCACTTGCAGGCATTAGAGAATAGAGGGGCTATGCACCAGAGATGCCTAGAACATGCCATGAGCCTCCACTGCGTTTCATTCCCTTTTGCAAAGGCTTCTTCATAAAATCAAAAGAGTATTGTTAGGGGTGAGTGGTGAGAACAGTCTTGGGAACAAAGAAAAAAAGTAAATATAAGTCCAATTTTTCATTCTGCCAAATTCAAACAAACATCATTTTAATGACCTGGCCGCCCCCACAAATTCAGCAGCCACCAGTTAAATAAAAAGCCCATTCATTTAAGAAAAGAAATGTCAACACAGGCATTTAACATAAGTCAGGTCTCAACAGCAGAGTGACCCTGTGTGTGGTGACAGGCATATGTGGGCTGGGATTAGCTAAGCAGCATCACCAAAGTAAATGCAAAGACAATCTAGAAACTATTCCTCCATCCCTGACCCCACTCACATACCATCTCAGGGACCGATCTTGATATCAATATGGGGAACTTTATGGGGATTTTCAGGGTCCCACAAGTTATCAGTCTGCGAGAATGTCTCCACCAGTGTTCATAAGTAATAAACTTTTGGTACCAACTTTTTTGGTAAAAAAATATAAGTTGGCACAAGACCATCCAGAACAATCCAGCATATGCCTCGTAAAACTACAAAGTTCCTACAAGAAAACTTAGGAATACATCTTTATGACCTTGGAATAGGCAGAGATGATTTAGAGGGGACCCAGAAAGTACTAAACATCAAAGAAAAATACCATTACGGAACAGAGTCAACATTGTGCATTTCTGCTTGTCAACAGACACTGTTGAGAAAATGAATAGGCAGGCCACAGACTGGCAGAAAGCATTTGTAACACTTAGATCTGATAAAAAGGACTTGATTCTGGAGTATGTAAAGAATTCATACAATCCAATAATAAAAAGACAAACAACTCAATAAAAACTGAGCGAAAGATTTGAACAGACCTTAACCAAGAAACATTCGACCAGAAAATATAGCGCATGAAAGGGTATTCGACATCATTTGTCATCAGGGAAATGTAAATTAAAACTACAACAAAATACTATTCCATGCTCACCAGAATGGCTAAAATGAGTAAGACAGAAAACGCCAGATATTGGCAAGGGTACGGAGCTATCAGATCTCTAATACATTGCTGGTGGGAGTATAAAATGTTACAACCACTTTTGTTGTATAGTTAAATATATAGCTATCCTATGACCCAGCAGTCTCCTAGAGAAACTTTTTTTTTTTTAAAGAAACTTCTAAGAGAAGTGAAAACATATGTCCACAAAAAGAACTTGTCCGTAGCAGCTTTACTCATAGTAACTACATGCTGGAAACCACTCAAGTGTCAATCAGTCACGGAACGGATAAACACATTGTGGTAGACGCATACGGGGGAATACTATATGCCAATAAAAAGGTGCTAATTGCAGAGACACGAAATAATATGGATGTACTTCCGGAACATTATGCCGAGAGAAAGAAGCCACATTCAAAGATGATTCCATCTACACGGCGTTTTCAATGCGAGAAAATTAATATGCGGTGATAGAAATCAAGCCAGTGATCGCTTCTGGGGCTGGGGGGGGGGGGGGGGTCGGGGGTCGATTGGGAAGGGGTACAAGGATGCTTCTGAGACACTGAAAAATATTCTCTATCTTGCAAGGGGTGTGGATTATATGCATTTATCCAAACGGATAGGAGTACTTAAAATCTGTAAATTTCCACTACATGTACATAATCTTTTGAGTTTTAAAAAAGCATTGAGAGAAAAAAGGATCCCTTCTATTTTAGGCCAAGGCTAAGAACAGCCCTCTAAGAGAACTCTAGAAACGAAGGAAACCAAGGCCTCACCCAGATCAGGGGAGGTGGCAGGGTATTTCTCTTCAACTAATTTGCAGTCTTGGACCAGGGCAAGATGAAATTCGCCAACCCACCCATCACAGTGACTGCACACTTTTGAGGACACCAGTTAGACTAAGGCCAGTGCCAGACGCGTCCCGTGTGCCTCTTCAAACCTTCCGGTTGAGTTCTTACTCCAGGCACCTTTGTGATGACCCGTCCTGAGCAGGCTCAGGCCAGCTTCCCCGAGGACAGCCTGATGGTGCCACACCTCACCCTTTTTACTCCGCCATGAAGCTTCTCTGAGACCCTGGGGTAGAACGCAGAACACGGGGGTATATCCAGGAGGAGCAGATGAGTTACGCTGGTGCAAGCTGGTGGACCAGTGCATCCCTCTGTATTTGTGTGGGGCACTTCCCAAGCTCCTGGCAAGGTCCCTTGGGATGCAGCGCCAGTTACCCCCACAGTGGTCAGCTCGGTCACAGATCCCTTTACTGACTTGCCCTCCTTTGCTTCCTCACTCCCTCCTTCTTTCACTCCCGCTGCCTAGGGTCACTTTTCAAATAAACCATCTGCGTGCAAGTCTTTGTGTAAGGCTCTGCCTTCAGGGGAACGAAGGTTAGACAAGGCTTGTGAATATATATGTACAGAAATACGCATCTACACGTATAAATGCTTCCTTGGGTGCGGAAACCTTGTGTAACACAGACCCCTATTCAACTGGCTGCTTGCCTGGAATGCTGTCCCTGGTATAAACTAAAAAAGAGACCGATGGCCTCCTGCTAACAGAGTCAGCTCTTGCTAAATACACACCTTGAGAGGAAACATAGCAAGAGTCCTTACCCGACATCTACATCGTAACCACTCCCTTCTACGTAAATAGTGAACCCATCCCTGGGCCGAATTCAACCCTGGGAGTGTGAGGTCACTGGAGTTGTGCCATGGATCCTGATGCCACTGACAAATCACTAGATGATCTATGGGATATTATAGCTTCCAGGGGGCACCCAACTTGTCAGAGACAAAAACTCGAAACTTAAGGTTTTCATTTTCGAATGGTTCGCTTTCTCACGCACAGTGAATTAGAGCGAAGTATCAAACCAATATTGGAAGATTACAAACATGTGGCAGGCACTGGCTGTTTCTGGTTGTACCTCTTGTTGGGTTCCATGGTCTGGCCAGTCCTCAACCACTACAAAAGAGGGTATTTTTATTTACGCATCTATCTAATACCACCTTGTTACACAAAAAGAGAGGGTACCGTTTTTTTTTTTTAATTGTTTTCAATGTTCATTTATTTTTGAGAGACAGAAAGAGAGCGTGAGCGGGGAAGGGGCAGAGAGAGACAGGGAGACACAGAATCCGAAGCAGGCTCCAGGCTCTGAGCTGTCAGCAGAGAGCCCGACGCGGGGCTCGGACTCACGAACCGCGAGCTCATGACCTGAGTGAAAGTCGGAAACTCAACCGACTGAACCACCCAGGCACCCCAAGAGAGGGTACTCTTGAGGGGCAGAGGAGGATTTGGGTCTGGTGGGCTCACATATCCCTTCTTCATTCATTTTTTTAAATATATATTGTGCAGATCATGTGGCTCCAGGAAAATATTTTCAAGTAAGGAATTTCTTTGTATTTCTTTCTTTGGGGAAGTAACTCACCCTTCTTTTTTTCCTTTCTTTGTCTTTTTCTTTCTTTCTTTTTTTTTTTTTTTTTTTTTTGGCTTTAAAGGAAACTAGTTAATGAAAGACAGAGTGCAAATATGACAAAACCTCTTCAGCGCAGATAGTTCATTACAATCAAATGGCTTGTTACAACAGGCTTTCAGCTAAATTGCTTAGTGTATGTTTTATTAAAAAAAAAAAAAAAAACTTTACAAGGCATCTGCCAACGCTTAACCAGAGTGGCGGGGTTGGTGTGTTGGTTTTCCTCTGCTGGGAAGATTCTAGAAAGTGGTAATGGGATGTGAAGACAATTACATAGAAGCATGTTGATGAAGGCTGGAAAAACAAATGAGGAGCTATTAAATCTGCTAGAATTGGGGCCAAGCTCTCACCGTGCAGAGACGCACAGGCTTGGGCTCCGTCGAGGCTCGGTGCCATCGAGGCCGTGAAGGATCCGGCAGCCGCCATCGTGACCACCACCACTGCTGTCGACCCCACGCGGCCACCCCCAGACACAGATGGCTTCGGAAGCAGAGGGAAGCCCCACAAGCACGGTGTTCGACAGAGCCGCAGCGTGGACTGGGGAAGGGATGAAACGCGCCCTGATTTTGACTGGGTTTTCACAAGTTTACAGATGAGCCTAAAAGAGACTCTGGGTTTCTTTACCCAGAGAAAGAAGGCACAGATGTCTGCTGAAGGGGGGGAGTCTGCCATTAAATGCATGAAACGTTGCTCAGGACTGACGCTGTCCCATCTGAAACAGGAAGACGTGATCGCAAGCATGGCATCCGAGCCCATCCCTGCACGTACCAGCTGCTTCCTCGCTTCCTTGGGTTTGCTCATCAGGCCCTCCGCTGCGAGAGGCCACTCTTTCTCGCCTTGTCCCCAGGTCAACAGCGCCTCATCGGCCGTGACCCAGCTCCTGGCTCATCTTCTCTAGGAAGTTTTCCACTCAAGCTGTTCCACTTGGAACCAGACTCGTCCCCTTCCTCTGTGTCTTCCTACCGTACCCTGTCCACCCTCCCGTCTCACGCCCTGCAAGTATTAGAAAGCAAATTCCTGGGGCGCTGGAAGCTGCCTGACTCCTTTCTGCATCCTCACCGTTTAACATCGAGCACACGGTACGTGTTATGACTAAAGAAATTGATGTTATTTGAGGCAATTTGATTTCTTGACTTGAGAAAGTGAAAACATATTGGAAAACATTCGGACATATTCAGTGCTACAGTCATCTACGGGCTCCAGAAGATCTCACACAAAGCCCTGATAGAGCCAGGGAGGAAACACACTCTGCGGGATGGTGGAGGCTCCCCTGCTCAAGCTGGTGTCAAACCAGCCCCAGTGCCTGGGCCGCCTCTTGCGCCCCTGCGCAGTCCCTGATCAAAACACACCCTCGATTTCCAGAAGAAAAACCCAGTTGGGGCAGATGAATGGGGAAGATGAGAGGAAGCATTTGGATGGTACACAGGGGAGGCTCTTAAAGTCTGCACTTCTGTAACTGCCGCAAATATTCCTTCCAGAAAAGTCTTTGAGAGGGAAAGTGCACTTTGATCTTAAACATGACCTCTTTGGAATCCCCAGGGTGGTGTTCGAACCCACCAAGTTGCTAAGAAGCCACGGATCCACAGGCCCCTTAGTCTAATATGTCCACTCCCTGCTGCCTCCTTAACCAGACGGCTACACGACAGAGCTCCAAGACTGAAAACCTACCTTGAGCAAAAGTCAGAGGAAAATAAGGACAGAACCGGCCCAGAGAAAAGAACGTAACGTAGAAATACTTCTGCCCCTACAGGGAGAAGAAGCAGTCGTTTTGCCGCATTCAAAACGACGGTTTCCTGCAACTGGTCGCAGAGATAAAGCCGAACACACCAGACCTCTTGGTTATCCCCCTTGTCTAACAAACTCCCGATGACAACGCGAGCCAATTTCGGAGCAGGCGAGGGCATTCGGGCCGCACGCTCCCCAGGGGAGGGAAGGCCAACTCAGCTGGAAAAAGGTTGAGGCATACAGTTCGGTAAGCAGAGTGCAAACAAGCGGGGATAATTTTAACTCCCCATACAGCTGGACTGACCACACAACTGTCCTCTCATATCGCGCTCGTAACTGAGAAACCACAATTATCCTTTTGAGCCCATTTACGAGGAAGCACGGGGAGCCCCAGGCGTTATGGGTGAGACCATTTAGAGCAGGTGGATTAGGTCCATGAGCGAGGATTGTCACATGTGCTTCCCTGCAGGGAAGGAGAGAGGAAGCCAGAAGGCCAGCTCCACAGCAGCCCGTACTATAAAAGGGACAGGGCAGAGAAGAGGCAGGGATGAAAAGGAGATAAAAACGGAAATAATAATGGAGGGAGCCAAACAACAATCACTGACTTCTTTAGAAATGCCAACAGCTTCCAAAGACTGATGAGTCTTTGAGCCACAGAGGTAACTCTGAAGGGAGGCAAAAGTCTTGTTTCTTTTTGTATTTCCCCCGCACAGGGTGAGTTACCCCCAAACTCAGTCTGCCTCTCCCCTTCCTCTCCAGTTTCTAAGCCTCAGCCAGTGACACCTGCACGCTTATCTATAGCTCAATCCTACACTGAACTATAGCCTCAGAATCGGACACGATTCCTGACGCTTCTGACATGTTTTGGATCATTAAGACAGATAACGAATCATTTACATTCTGCAAATTCCTTTAAAACTTTTCCAAAGAAATCATTTGAGTATGCCTCCCCCACCCACCCCCACCCCCAGATCTGGAGGCAAGACGACTCCTGTCTCCGTGTGTCCCCAGTCGCTCCCTCCAGTTTGAATGGAGGACGACAAACAAGCAAATTCTCTGCTGCCTTCGCCATTACATGATTTTACTGCTTGTTCCCACTTAAAAACCCTGGGACGTGAACATCCCCACACATTTCACCTTGCTCATAAATGCGTGAATGAATGTGTGTGTGTGTGTGTGTGTATGTGTGTGTGTGTGTGTGTGTGTGTGTGTGTGTGTGTCAATTTTGAACTTGGCGGGGGTGGGGGGGTTGGGGGGTGGGAACTGATAAACCAAAGCGCTGGCTTATTTTCCAGGACCGGAAGACTTCCACTTAAGCCATTCTCAGAGCGTGACAAAAGATTCTGGCAATTTCTACCAATGAAGCTAGACGTTAGATGTCTAGGAAAGCCAGACATGTAACAACTCAGGTGACAAGGCAGGAGCTAAATGCTTAGCGTTCCCAGGGAATCCTACTTGGAGGAAACAAGTCCCTGATGCTATGGAAGAGACCAGCAAGCAAGCAAGCCTCATTTGTCCCTCGTTCACTTGCACTTTGTTCCTTTGCACATTCATTTGCACACCGCTTTGTTGGAATACGTCTATTCCATGAAGCCAGAGATGTCTGCATTGGCATCCAAAACAACAACATAATCTTTCACAAGTTGTTTTCTCCTTTACGCAGGAGAGAAAAGCGAAGTCTTAAGTCCAGCAAAAAATTTTAGCCCCCTTCCCTTTTGACCTCGTGGATACCAGTGGTTCCCAAAATAGGCTCCCTGGACCAGCCGCGTCAGCGTCACCTGGGAACTTGTTAGAAATGCAGATTCCCTGGGGCGCCTGCGTGGCTCAGTTAGGTGTCCGACTTCGGCTCAGGTCATGATCTCAGCTCATGGGTTTGAGCCCCACATCAGGCTCTGTGCTGACAGCTCAGAGCCTGAAACCTGCTTCGGATTCTGCGTCTCCCTCTCTCTCTCTGCCCCTCCCCTGCTCGCTTGCACACACACTCTCTCTCTCAAAAATAAACATTGAAAATTTTTTTAAAAAAGAAATGCAGATTCCCAGGACCCTACCCTACCTACTCCCCCCCCCCCCCACACACACACACACACCAGTCATGCCTGACTGATGCAAAGACTCTGGGCCCGGGCCCCACAATGCACGTTTCCATAAATTCTGCCAGTGAGACTCGTTTAAGGATAAGAGCCACTGCTCTCCTTTATCCGTCTTCCTTCTTTGGAACATCCACTGCTTACAGGCTGACCCCTCACTGCAATGAGGCCGAAGACGGGTGGCCCCATAACGTGCTCTTAGGTAAATGCTAACGGTTGGGTTTCCCCCTCCGGTCTGTTGCTGGGTATGCTATATTCTCCCCACTTATTTGATGGGCACACGTGAAACCCAGAACAACATTTCTCTATAAAGAGTGTCGGCATCTTGCGCTGACTTCTTAGAAACTTTCAGCCGTTTCAGGCAACAATCCCCCACGTGGCCTTAACACCCCGAACTCTGGTGAATGTTACGATTGTTTTGCAGACAGGAAGTGACTGCAGCATTAACACTATCCAGAAGTGAGTGGTGATAAACTCTGGCACCCCTACAAAAAAGAAAAACCAGGCTCAGAGACGCAGGAACGTAAAGAATACATTTCACGGTTGAGAGGAAAAACCCACACGAACTCAAAACAAAACCGGTTCAGATAAACCGTGTTCCTTGCCATCTATAAACAGAGCGAGTTCAAGGGAGAATCTTTTGGCCCCCAAAAGAACTGTGGAATGAGATAAGATGTTTTCTCCTTCGTTTTAATGTGTGGCTTGCCTTAGCGCCCCATTATAAAGGCATTTCAAATATCCATTAATGATTTAATTGACTGAGGCCCCCCTCTTCCCTGACGACCCTATTGGGTTTATCTGGGCAGAACTTCCTGCTATTATCTTAAGTCTCTGGCAGCTTAATGAAGGCTGTAGGTCAGCAAACACTTTTTTTTTTTTTCAAAATTGGAGGATAAACTTACAAGGAGTAAACACTCCTTCAGATGTTAGAGGACACTCCTGCCCCAACTTGACTTGAATGTCTGACACACTGCTCCAAGAAGTCCACGTGGCCCCGGGCCGTTAAATCATGTTCACGTAGGACATTCCTCTTTGGGCTGGGAATACAATCCAGTTAATGAATTTACCTTCTTCACGTATCACGTACGGGTCAGAATACCCACCACGAAACCCTTTGTGCTGAATACTTTCAAGTCTGTATCATTTTTAATTCCTACAGGAAAGTCAGCAACTTGTTTTGGCCTTTCTTTCTTTCTTTCTTTCTTTCTTTCTTTCTTTCTTTCTTTCTTTCTTTCTTTCAAAAAGGAACACTCACTTCCAATCTGTTGTGACACATCTGAACTGTGAGACCTGGCTGCGGCAGGAGCAGTGACTAGAATTCTCTGTAACCCAGCTAAACTCCTTTTGACGAGTTCAGGGGAATCGGTGTGTTTGTGTTGGCTTCCTGGGCCTTCAAGGCTCATAGACTTAGCCGACTCAGGCACAGGTCGGCAGCCGGAGAAGGCATTAGTCTCCCCCACATATCTACCCTGCAGGCTTCATGGTCAAGAACTATGGCAGGGAGTTCAAGTGATTACTTGCTTTAGGAAAGCAAAAGCCAACAACCCAAGAATCAACGACCCCAAGGAAAGGTCAATAGGCCTCAGTGCTGTAATGGATGTAACAAATATTTAAAGAAGGATAACATAAAAATGCATTTGCTCATTTTGATTTATTTCCAATGACTTGGCTTTCACTCCGCTGAGTGGTTCGCAAATTCAAACTTGATTTCTGCTGACTTGTTTAGCCACACCACCTCTCTTTTCCTTCCTTCTGTGTGCCTTTCAATCATATTTCACGGTCCCTTCCAAACGGACCACAAAGTATAGCACCAGAGATATTCTCAGTCTATCAAGTAACTACATATTAAGTGGTTTTATGAAGCGGGGAATCTGAGCCAAGATTCTGTAGGATGCCGAGGAAAAAGCCAGGGCTCTTGGAAGACTGGTCCAGGCCACAGTGAATGGTCAGACTCAGTTCATTCCCAACCAGAGTAGACAGAGGAAAACAAGCCAGGAAGGACAGTGACCGGGGAGGTGCTGCCCTGTTCTCCCTCCGACCCACCCAATCTACGTGAACCCTAAACCACAGCCGAGGACTGTCCTGGTGCTTGCTGGGAAATGATCCCAGTGCCTTCGTTGGGTCAAGTGAAGTATGCAGGGGGAGGTGGAGATGCCAGGTGGGAGATCCGCACAGACTGGCACTTGTCCCCACCTCCATATGCGTTCCCACACACCCTGTCTGGAAACCGAAGCGCACGGTGCCTCTCTCCCAACCTCTCTCCCAACAATCTCCCACGAAGCTTCTCTCCAGCCCCTCTCTGAGATTCTCAGCCCCACCCTCACCATCACCCCCACTGCCCCCTCTCTTGTCCCCGGCTCTACTCCCACCCCCTAGAACAGCACCTCATCCACACTAGGTATTTAGCGAGTGCTTGCTAAGTGAATGAAGAAAGTCCTGTCTCGTAGGTGAGGAAACTGAGGCCGAGGGAGGCCACCCAACTGGTCATTCAATTTACTCAAGGTCATCCAGCTGATCAGAGGCAAAGCTGCCTTGCAAACACAGCTATGTTTTTATAAGTACATGGAGACAGAGATGTGCTCGTGATCAAGGGAACTGGAAGCTATAAAGACTCCTGATTCTTCTGCCCAGGGTCCATGTAGCACAGGTGTGCTTACTGAAGGCCCTGACCTCTGTGACCCCTGCACTTGTCCTGCCGAGGAATAGGAATATTAATACTTTCGGTAGACGGAGTATTCGACCTTAATGGCATGTTTCTACAACTCCAGAGAGTGGTCACCTGTTGAGAGACATCACCTGCCGCTACTCATCCTATTTGAATGACAGAGACTGAGTCGACACCCAACCTAGAGGAAGCACACTGGGGACCCCAGATGAACCATATACACCACCGTAAATCCCATGAGCGCGCGTAATAACAAAATGAGTTATTAGGAAATCTGCTAAATGCCTAGAATTACAACCTTCCCCGGTGTTATCACCCTTAGAAATGTTGCTATAACAAAAATTGATTAGGGAGAGAAATAAAGAGTGCTTGGGGAACGATTAATGCGCTTAGATTCAGGAACATTTATTGAACAAAGGATATTTTCCAGATGCTCTGTGTTTTCATAGAAATAATAACCGAAACCTGTCTCCTGGAGGATGTGGGAATCGCTATAAAGAGGAAGTCCCTCGTGAGAGGGACCAAATGAAGGTGGGAAAACATTACGGCCAAGAGTTTTCTGGAAAGAAGACCAATACACCGGGATAGTTATAACCTAAGCTTAAGGCAGGAGTTAGATGAGCTGGCCCATCAGGGGCCTCATATTTGTTTTTGGTTTTTGGTTTTTTGTTTTTTTTTTTTTTTTACCTTAGGAGGGGATAAAGGCCACTTCAGAAGAGAAGGCCCCCGACGTTCAATTAATCTGCTTTGTACCAGGTTACAAATAAAACGTAAGGAATCTAACAGACTCTTAATGAAAAAAATAAATCTTGAGAAGTTATTATCTGGGAAACCTGGACATTGTCTGAGGACCTGGTTGCCTGTAACAGCCCGCATTCGCCTGGAGGGATTGCCAGGGGATCAGATATCAGACCATAAAGTTGCTAATATAACCGATGCAGCTTGATGGGAGGGAAAACATCAATCAATTAGGAAGTCTGTGTGGGGTGGGAGGTGCCTGTTGGAAAGCCTTGATTCTGAAAACAGAAGGTCTCCGTGGAATTTTTCTACAGGCTACAGTGGAAGGCCAAGTGAAACCAGGTGCGGGGACAGGTGATGAGCGCCAGACCCGACCTCTCCAAATTCAGGATGTAATTGTTTCCTCCAAGTTGCGGCGACCGGAAATTTAGTTCCTTTCTTCCAACGGTGACTTCAAAGTTTAAGAACCACCTATTTTAAGCTGTCCACGTTTGGTGGCAAACAAGAGAACACACACGTGGCCAGGAATACCCACACGTAGTTATGTTGGCGTTTGCTTTCTGGATTTCAGAGGCAGGTGGTTGAATTGGTTTTACGCTTCAGTTCGTAGGCTCTTATCGGCGTCAATCCAGGCCAGTCTGCACTCTTATTTACTTATTGCCTTTCTTTTCTCTCCCCCTAATTTCTCTCTCCCATTCCCCTCCCCCCACAGACCGCAGTTCTACCACATTTAATATGTATCCTCAAATTTGTAGGTATCGCTGCAACAAACGTAGAACTGTGTTGTGTGTATATAGGCGTATTTTAATTTGCATAAGTGGCAATGGTCTGTGTGCACTTTTTGTCCTTTTTTAAAGAACTCTCGTAAATGTTGATTTTTGAGAGAGAGAGAGAGAGACGGAGCATGAGCAGGAGAGGGGCAGAGAGAGAGGGAGACAGGCTCCAGGCCCTGAGCTGTCAGCACAGAGCCCGACGCAGGGCTCGAACTCACAAACCAGGAGACCGTGACCAGAGCCGAAGTGGGATGCTTAACCGACTGAGCCACCCAGGTCCCTCACTGTTTGTCCTTTTTAAATTCGGTGCAATGTTTTTGAAGCTCTATGCCTGCAGCTGGGAGCACATCAGTTTGGGACCTCTAACTCCCACCTTGTGTTTCGTGATCTCCACCCACCACATTTTACTGGAATGTTACTCTTCTAATTGACCCACAACCAACTCCACAAACAGTAAGCATCGGACATGTGCACCTCTGTCTTCCTCTGGATTCGTGCAAAGGTTTTCCTCTGAGATCACCCACGAGTGGGATTCTGAGCTCCGTGTAAATACATACATCATCGGAGTGAACGCTGGTTCAATTCCTCTTTCGGGTGCCTGACCAGTCCCTTTCCTACCAAGAAGGCATGGGCCTCCTATTCCCCATATCCCACCAACCCTTGCATTATCCAACTAAATTGGTGATAATTTCTGTCAGTTAAAATGGGATAGGGGCGCCTGGGTGGCTCAGTCGGTTGAGACTCTGACTTGAGCTCAGGTCATGATCCCGCGGTTCGTGAGTTCGAGCCCCGCGTCGGGCTCTGTGCTGACGGCTCGGAGCCTGGAGCCTGCTTCGGATTCTGTGTCTCCCTCTCTCTGTTCCTCCCCGGCTCCCCCCCTAACTCTGTGCTGTCTTTTTTTAAACATAACTCTTTAAGTTGGGTGTAATCAGAACTACCCATTATTCACCTAAAGCTTTGTTCTTCTGAGGTTTTTCTTTCCCCCAGGCCCTAGGTTTTCTCGCACTAGCATTCCAGTTTTACTTGTCCCATTTAGACTTTCCATCCATCCAGGGTCTGTTCTGTATATGGCGTGAGATACGGATCTAACTTTGTTCTGTCTGTATAATGAGCCAATTTTCTCAACACCTTCTATTAAGTCATTTGTCCTGTCGACCATTGACCTGTAGCCTATCAAACTGTTATATACGTATCTACAGAGAGAGGAATCAGTCCATACGATCTCTCTGTTCAGTTGGCCTACTTCTCTGCTGTTATACCAATACCACACCGTTATTTCAACGTGTCTTTACTGTGTCGTAATATCTCGTAATGGAAATCTGCATTCTTCCTCTGCTTTTCTAAGGTGACTTAGCTACTCATGAACCTATATTCTTCTGTGTGTAGAACAATATTGGCACATCCCTTAAAAATATCTAACTGGAATTTTGTTTTGGATCCCACTGAAATGTGGGAACTGATACCTTCATAATGTTGAAGCAAAACCCATAAGCATGGAGTAGCTCTTCAGTTAGTCATTCTCTTAAAATGTTATCCACAGATATTATGTATACTCTATTAATTTCTCAATAATTTAAGATTTTATTGCCATTATGAAGGCATCTTGCTTTCTGTTTTATTTTCTGATTAGTTACTGGTGGTATGGAGAGACACAAATGAGTTTATCTGTGTCTTGCAAATTTCTGTTACTTCTTATATACTTCTGTTTAGATTATATCATCCAACCGTGGATGACAATTTACCACCCTCCCTCCCAATCATTAGGCTGACATTGTTTTGTTTTGGTTTTATCTTACAGAGTCGTCCAGGACCTTTGATACTATGTTAAACAGCAACAGCTTATGTTCCTGTTCCTAATGGGGATGAGTCCAAAGTTTCTCTTAGGTCTGTTATCTGCTGTTGGTCAGAGGCGGAAGTCTTTTTCTTTTTTTTTTAACGTTTATTTATTTTTGAGACAGAGAGAGACAGAGCATGAGTGGGGGAGGGGCAGAGAGAGAGGGAGACACAGAATCCGAAACAGGCTCCGGGCTCTGAGCTGTCAGCACAGAGCCCGACGCGGGGCTCGAACTCACGGTCTGCGAGGTCATGACCTGAGCTGAAGTCGGATGCTCAACCGACTGAGCCCCCCAGGTGCCCCTATCAGAGGTGTAAATCTTGCCCACATGAAGGAAGGGCCCTTCTAGACATAAGGTACAAGATATTTTATCATCTACTGATGTTGAATTTAATAAAAAAGCTTTTTTTTATATGTGAGATGACCAAGTCATTTTTCTCCATTGGATTAATGTAGTAATACATTTTCTGAGGTTAAGCCATCTTTGCTTTTCTAGGCTAAATTTTTCATGATCACCTATTACTTTTACCCTTTTATATTTTGAGCTGATATTTCACCTTGCATTTTTGTATCTGTGTTCATGTGCCAAATGGCCCATTGTACTGACCCTGACAAAATTGGGAGTGACTGATGCTAGTCTCGCAAAATGATTTCTAATGCCGTCACCTTTTTCTATTTCCCAGAGTTGTCTAATTTTTTTGACTTTGGGTAGAACTTACCTATGAAACTCTGGAACATGAAAGCTCTGGAGCTTTCATGGCAGAAAGACTTGATTACCATTTATTTTTTTTTTTTTAACGTTTATTTATTTTTGAGACAGAGAGAGACAGAGCATGAACGGGGGAGGGTCAGAGAGAGAGGGAGACACAGAATCTGAAACAGGCTCCAGGCTCTGAGCTGTGAGTACAGAGCCCGACGCGGGGCTCGAACCCACGGACCGCGAGATCATGACCTGAGCCGAAGTCGGCCGCGTAACCGACTGAGCCAGCCGGGCGCCCCTTGATTACCATTTTAATGTCATTATTGCTTACTGATCTATTCTGGTTTTGTTTTTTCAGTTTCTCTTTACACTATTTTCACATTCTATATTTTTCCATAGAAGTGTCTATTTCATGAAGTTTTCACATCTGGTAGGGGGACAGTTGTTCCTAATATTCTTTCATTTCTTTCCTCAGTTGTGTCTACTTTATTTTCCTATTTTTCATTCTGCGCTCCTGTTGTCTCCTTATCCTGATCAGTTTAGGCAGAGGACGCCTCTCTTACGGTGTTTTCAAAGTCTCCGATTTTGCTTTTACTAATCTCTATTAGGTATTTCTTAAATTTCTTGTCTTAAATTTCTTATAGCCATCCTTCTTGTCTGTGTTTGTTCTTTTTCCGGCTTCTCCTCTTGAACCCTAAGATCAGTTGTTTCCAGTTTTTCTTGTTTTCAAATAACTGTATCTAAAGCTATCCTTTCCCTTTAATGCACCGTTAGCTATCTGACAAATTTTGAGAAGTAGTTTTTAAATTACTGCTTGATTCTAAGCATTTGATAATTTCCCTTATGATTTCTGTTTTAACCTGAATTCGTTAGAGTCTAGATGGGTAAAGTATTTTAGATTTATTTCAACATTCGTTTCTCGTTTTATTACATTTTTTAGGTTTATTTCTTTATTTTGAGAGAAGAGAGAGCACACAAGCAAGAGCACACAAGTGGGGGAAGGGCAGAGAGAGGGAGAAAGAGAATCCCAAGCAGGCTCCACTCTGTCAGTGCAGAGCCCAACGTGGGGCTCCAACTCATGGACCATGAGATCATGACCTGAGCCGAAATCAACAGGTGCCCCTCATTTTATTACATTTTGATCAGAAAACACATTCTGCACTAAATAGCATTCTTTGGAATCAGAAGCTTCCTCGGTGGCCTAGTAAACTAGTGAACATTTTCTTGTGAATGATCCAGTCTCCAAAAAAAAGAAAAAAGCATACCTTTACTTTTTGGTGGGCATAGAATTTCACACGTCTATTACTTTCCCATCTTAATGTCTCATTCAGATCTTTTACGCCTTTGCTTATCTTCAGTCTGCTTAATCAGTTTGAGAGGGCTGTTTTAAAATTACTGTCAACAACTGTTTGACTTAACTCTTTTTTTCCCCATAGTTTTATTAGTCGCCATTTTGTATATTTTCAGATGATGCTACTGGGTGAATTTAACTTCATTATGACTATGTCCTCACGCTCTATCGTTGCACTTATAAATACGTCACATCCCGCTTTGCCCTTCGTGGTTTTTGCCTTTAATCCTATTTCATCAGATATAAATATTGTTTTCCAGCTTTCTTTTGGTTCGCATTTTTCTAGTATTTGTATGTATATATATATATTTCACATATATATGAAAAATATATTTTAATCTTTTTGTGATTAGTGTCACCAGATTCTTTCCTTTCACTAATCTCTTGCTGACAAGATATCGCCACATTTTAGGTTCTGTATCCAGTCTGAGTATTTCTTCTGATTGGTGAGTTAATATTTACTGCAATTGTGTTTTGCAATTGTGTTCTGCCATCTTGTTTTACTTTTTTCCCAATTACTGCACTTTCTTTTGGTTTTCCTTCCCGTTTCCTGCCTTCCCCTGGAGAGAAAAAACTCCTTGTTTGAAAGTGATCCATTCTATTTCCGTCTTCTGATAGCTGCTCCTAATTTTTTAGGATTCACAATCCTATTTTCCCTTCTCCATTTCTTTAAGTTATGAACACGTACGTCTTTTAGTGAACAAAACAAGTGCCTTGGCGTGCCTTCACTGGCCACTGTTCTCACGTTCCTGCTCTAGCCCATCAGCTGGAGGTCCGCCATGTCTCGGATTTCAGTTCCGGGTTGTTACGCACGTCAACGATGACAGTTCTGGGGACATGCATCAGTCTCTCTTCTGGAGGTTGAGGACTTCAAAGATGCTTCTCCAGGCTCTTCCTTCTTTACTTAAAGAAATTTGAGAGTGGGCTGCATTCTCCTGGTAAAATGTGGCATAGATGTTGACTCACAGGCAATTAATAAAAATAAACTTTACCACATGAATGAACATCAAATCATCACAAACAACACTTTAGCCTTGGAAACTTCGTGGGCGAGAAGGGAATGTTTCACCATTCCCAGGAAACGAGCGATCTGCCTCATTGCTTGATGATAGCCGAAGGGTGCTGCTGGACCCAAAACTCAAACCACACTCCTCTAAACAGTAGGGCACGTGTGTCCATAAAGAGTTCTAAGTAGAAGGTACACATTAAGCAAATATGCACCGAGCCAAGATATGCCCACAGCATATAATTTCACACATAGACGCTGCGATACAGATATACCTCACTGGTAGTTATATGCGTGGTTCTACCCAGATACACACACTCTAAACCCTACTCTCGGAAATACTGTAGTCAAACCAAACTATCCAATATTCATTCTTTTACCCTAACAGTCAATATTAGTGCTAGTGCTGTGACTTAACAGCAAACAACAGCTATTCTGCTCAAAGAGAACATCTAAATCGAAGATCTGTAAACTTTTCTGAGGCTGCAGCTCCGTACATCTTCACGTCAGCCAACTCGGTTAGCCCAGTCCTTCCCTTCCATGGGTTCTTTACATTTTTTCCTAAATCCTTACAGAACTGGAATGTCCCTTGGCTTCCCAAGCCTTTGGATATAAATGAGACTATATTAAATTAATGCCCAGACTCTTCTGGCTCCAAAATTTTAGCTGCTTCTCTGTAAGAGATGAGCCTTCTGCCTTGGTCTTCCCCAGCCACTGCTGGGAGACCACAGGAGCGCCTCACTTATTTCCATTCCCCAGCCTCCCTGCTGGCACCCGCTGCCTAGCCCCCCCCCCCCCCCCCCCCCCCGCTGTGGGATGAGGCACGTAATCCTTCCTCCTCCGCTGCCAGGATGATGTCGCGCTCACTCGGGTAGGACTCCGCTGCGTATCTACCCATAGAGGGTGACGAGGTGGATGCGTTTCTCTATCCCCCGTGGTGTTCCATCGCCATCAAGACGCCCACGCGAAACTACTTTCCTATCCAGAATCTTGCAAAGTCTTTTGTTCAAAAAGCTCCGTCAGTTCTTCACTTGCAACCCTCTCTCTCCCCGGAGCTCAGAACTCTGGGTCCATGAAGGAGGGCTGGGAAACAGGGGTAGGTCACTACCACCTCTGTCTCTCCTCCCAGAGACACAGATGTACAAATATCTTCACACCAAACCCTGGTTCTACGACCCTCTGCAGCATGGGCAGATATTAAGTTATTATAGGTAGGAGAGCAGATCATGGGAAGAGACACGGGCGAGGCACAGTTCAGACACCACCGAACCCTAAATTTTGGTTTAGACCAAAATTTCGTTGGAACACCTTCTATGCTGATGACTTTTGGGGAACCTTCCTCTCCCTGAAAACCTTCTGGGTGTTTTAAGACATTCATTTCATTCTGAAAGTATTTTTGAAGCCTTGTCATCAAAGTCAATTCATCCTATGAATTATTTATACGTGGATTCATCAATAATAGCTTTCCCCCCCCCCCCTTTGGTATTTCAAAGTTGCGGTAATGATTCAGACTGTTAACCAGTATTCTGGCTCGCTTCCTCCCAGGTGCATGGTGAAATTGTCCTTCCCTGCCTTCCTGAAGTTAGGTATGGCCTTCAGGACCCACGACGTCGAGGCCACTACCTTGCACAACTCCAGGGAGTACCATTAATGCAGCATTCTATGAGACTACCCTCTGTGTGCTATGTTCCGCCCCCTGGAACTAGGCAGCACTCTGGCACTGAATAAATGCATGTATTTCCTGAGTTCTCTACCAAGTTTCATTCATGAATGGGAGCATTCTTATTGGGGTATGATAGTTTTGTGCCTGCAGAAGGAATATATTATGTATTACTGTACTTTTTACTTTTTTTAACGCTTATTTTTGAGAGAGACAGAGTGTGAGCCAGAGAGGGGCAGAGAGAAAGGGAAACAGAATCTGAAACAGGCTCCAGGCTCTGAGCTGTCAGCACAGAGCCCAACACAGGGCTCGAACTCACAAACTATGAGATCGTGACCCGAGCCGAAGTCAGACGCTTAACCGACTGAGCCACCCAGGTCGTCCCTGTATTTTTTCATTTCTGAGAAAGTTCTTTCTTCACAGTGCCATCAAGGTATTGGCTTTATTATAAGGCAGTAGTCCTCAATGGGGGCAAGGCATGGGGAGAATCTTGCCCCTCAGGGGACAGCTGGAGATCTGTGGCAGCATTTTTGGTGGTTGGAAGGGCTTTGGCGCTGGTAACCAGTGCACAGACGTCAGGGTGCTGATCAACATCATACAATACACGGGAAGGTGCCCGCAAAAAAAGGATTAATCCTGCCCCAAATGTCAAGCGGGCCACTGTTGCGAAAACTTGCTTTAACGCAAGGCTGAAGGAAAATAACACCATCCTTGTAACGATAACTCTCATTTTGTGCTGACTCAACACTCTCCTTCGTTGAGAGTAGAAAAGAGAAAAATGTAAAGATCGTATAGAGCTCGAGAAGACGTAGCAAAACTCTCCACTCCTTCCGAGCAGATAGCCCATCATGGCTTCCTTTCTAAGAGCACGGTATGAAAAGAGGGGAAAGAGAGGCTTTCAGTGGAATAACCTGGAAAATACTACCCCGGCCAGGTGGTCAAGTCGAACTCCAAGAGTAACAAGTTATGTTAACAGTATGTGCCCTGGATATGATGTGATTAAACGGCACTTTGCCTCCCCAAACCCAGCGCCTTAGTCTTATCATGAGAAAAACAAACATCCAAAAAGTCCCGACTGATGGACATTCCATAAAATGCCTAACCAGTACCCCTCAAGACTGTCACAAGTCATAAGAAATAAGGGAACCCTGAGAAGCTGTCACAGCGGACTGGAGTCGAATAACAATGAAA
This sequence comes from Neofelis nebulosa, assembly GCF_028018385.1. NCBI lineage: Eukaryota > Metazoa > Chordata > Mammalia > Carnivora > Felidae > Neofelis > Neofelis nebulosa. The sequence continues at coordinate 82,090,657 of NC_080794.1, forward strand.
TATAATGTGGTGCCTCGATGGGATTCTCAGACGGATAAAGCATATTAGATAAAGACAAAGAAGATCAGAATAAAATACGGACTTGTTTAATTATAATGTATCAGTATCGATTCATCCATTGTGACAAATGTGCCACACTAACGTCACATGTTCACGGTAGGGGACACTGGGTATGGAGTACATAAGAACTCTATAATCTTTGCAATTTTTCTATAAATCTAAAATTACTCTATTTTTTAATCTTTTTTCATGTTTATTTATTTTTGACAGAGAGAGAGAGAGAGACAGAGCACGAGCAGGGGAGGGACAGAGAGAGAGGGAGACACAGAATCCAAAGCAGGCTCCAGGCTCTGAGCTGTCAGCACAGAGCCCAACGCGGGGCTCGAACTCACAGACTGCGAGGTCATGACCTGAGTGGAAGTTGGACGCTCAACCGACTGAGCCACCCAGGCGCCCCAATCTAAAATGAGATTCTAAAGTGAGATGTTTATTTTTTTGAAGATGAAATAAGGAATGTAGAACTATAAAGAATGTTCCAGAAGTTTCAAAGGTTAAAAATGAAATTGCTCGTAAAGAGACATTACAGAAACATGTAATGAACTGGACCGGTGATCATTCATCACGTCTGATTCACAGCAACGCTCTGAAGACCAACCTGTCACTGACTGAACAATTTTTTGGCCACATAGTACGTGCAACGCGTAATAAAAGTGTGCCACGAGAAGATATCAATCTGCTCAAAGACACAAGAGCCGCACACGATACAGTTGAGCAGGGCGAAGTAACTTCTGATAATGTGAGCAGTGGTGTTCAAACTGGGTTCTGTGGAACCCAAGCTCCCCACAAAAGCCTGGCCTCGATAGGCTTACGTAGAGTTTAACTATTTTTAAAACTGTTGTAATAAAGCAACACAATCTTGCAACTCTCTCCCTAACCCAACGCACAAGGGATCCATTAATGAAGGTGCGGGGTGGTTCACTTCATGTGTCAACTTGACCGGGTCTCAAGGCGCCCTGATATTTGGCTCAACGTGATTTCTGGTGGGTTGGCGGATGAAATGAGCGTTTGATCCGGTGGATTCACTAAAGCGATTTGCCCTCCCCGCGAGGGTGGGCACCAGCAAATCCATGAAGGGACTCAATGGAACAAAGAGGAAGAGGAAGACAGAATTTGGCCCTTTCTGCCTGATTGCTTAAGCTGGGACATTGGTCTCCCACCCTTGATGCTACTGGTTCTCGGGCCTAGGGAGACAGAGCACCTTCAGGTGGCACCTGTCAGGTCAATGGGAATTCTCAGCCTCCATAAATCCACGAGCCATTTCCTTATACTGAATCTCTTCATTCGTACATATACACACGCTCAGTATATCCTTACTTCACATGTCTGTCTCCAATATCTACATCATATATGTGTGTATACGCATATCCACGTGTCGTACTGGTCTTGTTTCGCTGGAGAATGCTAGGACAAAGGGGGCTTACGTTTGGTTCCAAGAATGAAGCTTCTCCTGCCATCCCCGAACACACCTGTAGAACATCTTACGAAGCACCGTCAACTAGGAGGGATCGAACTCCATGTCGTCCTACAAGCTCCCGACTCGGAAGGCCCACTTCGTGCCGTCGGCAGGTGGAGGCTCCCTCCGTACGGTACTGGGAAGATTACTCACTCACACCCGGTCTCATCACAAGTTAAGACCGGGGGGAGGAAAGATCCGTGTTATTGGGAGAATTAAATGGCCTAACTGACACAGAGCCCTTAGCGTGCCACCTGGCGCATAATAAGTGCTCAATAAACATCTGGCTTTCTTCCCCATCACTCTACTTCCAGCCTGTCCTAGCCACCAGCCCTGCGAGAAGATGCCTGTTCCCAGACTTCCGTGTGTTGCCTCGCTCGCTCCCTCTGCCTGTAGCACACTTGCTTTGTCTCCAAGATGCTACTCAGGTGGGGATGAGGCCACCTTCTGCAAACCCGCCCCTCCGACACCCCAGACAGAAGCAGTCTCTCCACCGTGTTCCCGCAGCGCAGGGACCATGCATCTCTGACAGCCCCCATTCGGCCACAGCGGTTGGTGCCTTTCGTTTCCTTTTAGGGGGGTAAAATTCACATCACATGAAATGAACCACTTAAAGCGTGTAATTCCGTGGCATTAAGTACATTCATGGCGGTGCAGATTCATCCCCACGAATTCTAGACCTTTTTGCCATTCCAAGAGGAAAGCCTGTACCCGTGGGGCCCACGCCTTCCTCCCTTCAGCTCCTGGTCACAGCTCCTCTTTCTGCCTCTGTGGATTTACGTCCTCTTGATAGTGCTTGTCGTGGCGTCATTCAACAGGTGGCTTCAGTGTCTTAGGTCTTTTACCTAATATTTCTGAGATTCATTCATGTTATAGTATGTATCTGTACTTCGTTCCTTTTTATGACTGAATAATATTCCATTGTACATCTCTCTTTTTTTATGAAATTTATTGTCAAATCGGTTTCCATACAACACCCAGTGCTCATCCCAACAGGTGCCCTCAATGCCCATCACCCACTTTCCCCTCCCCGCCACCCCCCATTCCATGGTACATCTCTAGGCCACATTTTGCTTATCCATTCATCGGTTCATAGGCATTTGGGGTGTTTCCTTTTCTTTCTTTTTTTGGCTGTCATAAATAGTGCTATGAAAATGCATGCACAAATTTTGGTCCCACACCCTCTATTCAATTCTTTAAGGCATACACTCAGAAGCGGAATTGCTAGGTCATGGGCTAATTCTAAATTTAGCCTTTTGAGGACCCTCTAAACTGTTTTCCACAGTAGCTGCACTATTTTCCATTCCCGCCCACCATGCATAAGGGGCCCAATTTTTCCACATCCTCACCAACCCTTGTTATTTTCTGTTTGTTTAACTTGTAATCATCCTGGTAGGTTTGACATGGTGGTAACTCATTATGGTTTTGATCTGTATTTCTTTAATGACTAAAAATGTTGAGCATCTCTTCATGTCAGTTGACCCTTTGAAGGTCTACCTTGGAGAAATGCTGGTTTTGGGGTTTTTTACAGCGATCTCCCCTTCAGGCTGTGGACTCAATGATGGCAGAGGATGACATTTCTTCTTCGTGTCTTCAATGCAAAGGACACCCCCGGTACACAGCCAACATTCCAGAAAAAAAACAACAAACAAACAGAAACTTAAAGAGGAACTGAAAGAAGGAGGGACCTCAACGGGGTGCCTCGATGGCTCAGCTGGTTCAGCGTCCGACTCTTGGTTTCAGCTGAGGTCACGACCTCACGGTTCCTGGGTTTGAGTCCCACGTCGGGCTCTCCACGGACAGCATGGAGCCTGCTTGCAATTCTCTGTCACCCCATCTCTCTCTCTCTCTCTCTCTGCCCCTCCCCCACTCACTGTCTCTCAAAAGAAATAAATAAATTTAAAAAAAGAAGAAGGAGGGGCCTCAAGGTGTGAGTAAGGAAAGGCACAAAGAATGCTCCACGACAGTAGAAGATAGAAGAACCAGGGTGGAAGACGCTGCCCCTGGGCCGAAGACTGTACAGAGGAGATGCGACTTTAGCTGGGACCTGAAACATGAGCAGGATGGGATTCTAGGCCCACAACTCCTCTTTTGTCTGCATTCGCCCATTTGTTCTTCCACGCAGCACACAGACCCTGAGTAGCGAGGTCATGCTGGGAGCCTCGCTGGGCTTCTGTTCAAGACGCGGGGAATCTGCCCTCGCCACCTCCTGCCTTCCCCAGGGCCCCTCACCTGTACCTTCTCCCGGGCATCCGATGCTTCTCTCTGCCGAGGCCACTCTTTACCATCCCAAGCCGATGGGCCTCTAACACGCGGAAATGAGACAAGATGAGGGACTCGAAGCACTTCGTCGGCTTACGAGGTCCAAAAAAACATCAGACGTGGGCCTGCTGCAGATTTCTCGTTTTATTTTTCCTTGCCTTTGCCCACAGTCTGCTTCCCACCCATCCTCCAAAGCCAGTCTCCCAGAGTCGGAGCTGGAACATTTGCCTCAGCCTTTTTTCTTTGACTCTTCAGTGAAAGAGCCTCGGGAATCTTCAAAACTGCTGAAATTCTTATTTGCCAACGCTTCCTAACCGTGGCGCTCACCGGTGACCCTCAGCTCGTCATTGCCCTCAGTAAAAGTCCTAATGCGTCTCTGCTTGACTGCAAGCTGGAAAACACGAGGTTTGCAGGCGAGTCAAAGGAGAGAGGTGATTTGCCCAAGCTCACACCGCCCGTAAGTGATGAAGCCAGAGCCTCATTTTAGCCCTTTTCCTTTGAAAGCTCCTGACATTTCTACTTATCCATAAGAGCGTAACAGTAATTACAGGAGAGGAACAAATTATGTGTTCTTAACATGGTCGAATTCGCCGGCGATATTCTTTTCTCACGGGTTACTAAGAGTTAAAATTCGGTGAACTGAATTCCCTGCCTTAGTTTCCAATTCTCTTAACATCTTTCATATTTAACTTTTGGACGCCAATTTCTTGGCAAGCGATCCAAACAAAATTTCAAACCTAAGCGGTACCCTTAATGAAATGACTGCTTTTCCCAAAATAGTCCCTGGGCAAACTGTTACACATTGTGCTCGATGACCAGGGACACAGCTGGCAAAAAATCTCCGTATAAAGTTTCTCTCTTTGCCGAGATGGCTTCGTGCTCGGTCCTCACGGATTGCTTTTAATAATTTAGTCACGCACTCCTCTGCAGTATATTGCTTCCACAATACTAATTTAAACCATGTCAGGGTGCTTACGATATGACTGACAATAGCCAAAGTTTAAAAAAAAAAATCTGTTCTTCAATTAAATGTATACTATTCATCTGTGAACATCATGCTTGAGTTGCTAGTGAAAAATTCTCTTGCCCCTCCTCCCTCTCCCTCCTTCTCACACGCTCTTCTCCTCCTTCTCTCTCTCTCTCTCTCTCTCTCACAAACACAAACATACACACACACTCTCTCTCTCACGCGCACACGCACACACACACACACACACACACACACACACACAATGCCCGCTGGACAATTTCCAAGCGTCTAACACACACTTTCCTGAAACAGGCTGGATTGGACCACACACACAATAGCAAATTGCCTAAATAAGTCAGATGCATAAGCAAACAGCCACTCAAGTGCAGAGAATGTTTAAACTTTAGGGAAAAAACAATAAATTAAAGCACAGCCTTTCTTCTAAAGTGATTCCTTATTGAGGCTTCTGCTCTGAATTAGGAGGCCGTGTCAGAGGGGTATACATATCTGGGGCCCACCCTGAACTTCTCCAGGGCAAGTCATGGCTCCCCGGGGAGGTGCAGCCCCGGAAACCGAGGGTCCACGCCCGGCAACAGCGGGGTGAAGGCCAAAGCTTGGGCTGCGTTGCCCTGCATTCTCCTAGGATTGCTTTTAGATCCTTCGAGAAAAAGCTTCTCGGGGCTCAGGTTGTCCTTCTCCCAGGTTTGCAAAGCTGACCTCCCGTGCTTGCCCACCTGCCCTTCAACAGATACCACACGCGGCCAGAGTTTCCTTGTGAAGATAAAAGTATACGTTTCCCCCCCCCCCCCGTGCTTCGCGCCGCAAAGTCCAAACCCTCCCCGGGACCCGCGTGGCCTCATGTGAACAGGCGACCGCTTACTTTCCAAGCCGCCCTCCTGCCGCCCCTCCAGCCACACTGGACGACTCTCTCCCGTTTTGTCCAGCCCTCCGAGACCCTTCCGCTGCGGGGGCCTCCTCCTGGACCCCGCGCCTGGACCCTTCCTCAGGATCATCACGGACGGCCCCTTCTCTTTGTTTAGGCGTCAGCTCGACGTCACCCGCTCTGAGGGTTCCCGAGCTCTCCGGGGTGGACTAGATTATGGTTCTCCCTGCTCCCCAGGAAGAGGACGGAATACCAGGCCAAGTAGAGCGGCTTCTCCCCGTTGATAAGGGTCACACGGTTGGCTCTGGCCCGTGAAAGGCGGCTGCGAGTCTCAGTGGCCAGTGTGAGCTGAGGCCCCAAGGGCCGGTGCGTGTTCCCCTTACCCGCTTGCTCTGCTGACACAAGTACGCTCAGACGCTCGGCAGCCAAGAGTGAATAAAGGCCCCTAAACAAATGAGGAACCTCAAAAGAAACCCTTGCTGAAGCCATTGCGATTTGAAGGTTGCTTGTTACGCTGGAGGAATAAAGCTCATATGCTGTGCAACGAAAAGCAGCCCCCTCAGTCTCTGCTACATCACTGTGGTTTCATTGCAGTGTTTACGTTCCTACCACTTACTTATCTGTTTACTGCCTCTTTCCTTCCGCTGTAAGCCCCGTGAGGACACCATGGTCCCAGCCTCTAAGACAGTGTCTCCCACACGTTAGCCACTCAATAAATATTTGCCAAGTGAATAAAGGAGGAGATCCCAGTTCTCGCTCTTGGAAGGTTTTACATGTTTTCTAACTTGAAGACCTGAGCTAAGACCTGAAGTGAACACTCTATTCTTTTCTTAGTTAAAAAAAAGGTCCGCTGACCAGCAATATCAACATCCGAGGCAACAGCATCAGAACTCTAGGTGTTCATCAAGAACCAATGAACAGAGTCCCGTAACGGGAAAATACCAACGAGCCCTATCGTAACACCAAGGGCAAGGTTACCCTGAGGAGGAGGAGGAGGAGGAGGAGGAGGAGGAGGAGGAGGTGGAGGAGGAGACGACGGTCGTAGTGGTTGCGATGGCAATTCTGGTCAACCACTCCGACCCAGCCAGCTGGGTTGCGTAGGACCCTATCCTACCCTCAAAACTGGCAGGGGAAATCAGTGTCTACCAACTGCTCCTGGTAAGGAGACCTCACTCCATCTGCAACGTCCACTACTGTATTGGTAGTGGGGGCAAAAGTAAGCAGAATCCCTGTGCTCACAAAAGTCACAGGCTATTGGAGGAGGAGAGATGAATGATCGTGCCAGCAAAGATGTCAGGTTGTAAGTGCGAGAAGGGCTATGAAACGGCAGTAGAGTGTCACAGAGTCTATAAGGAAGGAAGTCAACCTAGCCAGGAACGTTGGGCCCAGGCAGTGAGAAGAAATGGATAACTACGAGTGAGTAGGATTCAGCAAGCAAAGAAAGAGTGAAAGAGGATTCTAGGCAGAGGGAGTAGTGTAAAAAGAGCCTACGATGTGACGGCCAAAACCAAGACCCGTGTGGCTGGAGTGGAGAGAGGGTGGGTAGTCCTTTAAGAGAAGTCAGCAGAGGAGGGAAGGGGCCAGACTCAGCAGGATCCTGTAGGTCAAGTCAAGGAATTCCATTTTTATTCTAAGTAAGAAACTGGAGAATTTTAAGGTCACAGGGTCCCACGATCAGATCCGGCTTCTGAAAGGACTGGTTGGTCCGCGGTGTGGCGAATGGGGAGCAGGGGGAAGACGGTACCTTGAGAAGATTGGGCTACGATGGTAATGGTAGATATGGAGAGAACCGAGCACATACCAGAGCTATTGAGAAGCCAAGAGAGTGCCAAGCTAGATATGGGGTGGAGATCAACAGCGAATTCCCCATTTCCTATCTTGTGTGATGGTAGAGATAGCGGTGATACTCACTGAGGTGGGAAACACTAGATGAACGACCAGGGGAGGGAAATTTTGTTTGGACAAGTTGACTCTGAGTTCCCTTCAAGAGAGCCAGGAGAGGAGACCAAGCAGATATTTGGGGGAAAAGTGACGTCGGTGGGCAGAGAAGAAGGAAGGCTCTGACTCACCTGTGCAGAGGTAAAAATGGCAGCCGTGGGAAAGCATGGGGTGTTTCAGGAGGAGAGCAGGGAGTGAGGAGATACAAGCAGCTGAGGCAGCCTTGTGGAGCCCCACATTTCCTGGACAGGGAGCAGGTTAGCCTTCTAAAGGACAAAGGGTAGCAAGTGGCAAGCAGGAAATCAGAAAGGGTTGGAAACTTAGGGATGAGAGGGACACGTGACCATTTTCCTGAGGGGGCCTCCGCCTCCATCCAACCCCCAAATCCACCACACATATTGCAGAATTCTCTTCATTTGTTTCAAGTTTTTTTTAATATAGTAATAATGAATCTTTCAAGAGAAATAGCAGTTCTGAGTAAGACAAGTGCATTGAGACCAGGGCCACCTGCTCCCGTTTGGACCAAAGAAGAATTTGCTACGTAGAGAAAGGTTCCCTGAACAAAAAAACTCTCCCTCACCTGCTAGAAGGTGCTTCAAGTGTCCAAATACTGTTATTAAAGATGAGTCGCTGATTCAAGCCAAGCAGTGGCGTCAACAGCCGAGATGAGATCCTCCCCGCCGTTAGCAAAATCCTACAACGGAAATATCTTTACTGAAGACGTTTACCGTTTTAAAGTGTTCTCCTAGGAGCACAGGTGTGGGGAGAAGGAGAACGAAGAGAGGTAGGAAGGACCCTGGGAAGAAGGCAAGTAGGATAAGCTTAGGATTTAGACCTTGAAGACCACTTTCAAGTCCTGTCCCAACCACCTGATAATCTGTGTGGCTCAGGCACGTCACTTAGCTACTCTTTACGACCTCAGTGTCTCCATCTATAAAACAAGATCAATAACAGGTTTTTCAAAAGGTTGGCGTAGCATCAATTGGATAGCAGGCGTGGAAGTGCGCCGGAAACCAGGAAGGTGGCGGTAGCTGGCGGTAACCATGGAAACGGGGCACAACCAGACTTCGCACTGAGTCCTCGGCCCCAGGTCTTGGCAGCCACATAATTGAGTGCATGCACAGTAGAGCCCAGCACGGGGCAGTTCCCAGGATGGTTTAGGCATTAATTCTCAATTCTCTGATAGAAGTCATCCAAACAAAATAGGTGATCTGTTATCCTATCGGTTGGTTGGAGAATAAAACCAACAACCGTATAAGCATCTTGAAAGAACTAACACCGTAGAACCAGAAAGGCAAGCTTTGATTTCGGTCTCTGCCTCTTGGGTGCCACGTGACCTTGAGTAAGTCGCTTAACTTCTCTGATTCGTAGTGTCCTCAAAGGTAAAGTTGGGGCAACTTGCTGGGTCAAGTTAACTCCCTTCCAGTCTCCTTCATCTATCTTTCCGTGTCTCTCCTTCAGAGAACCGACCACTGCCTGAAGTGACCGAACGCACGTTGCTTGTTGCCGATTCACTCACACCTCCTTGTAGACCGTAAGCTCCACGAAGTCAGGAAAACCTCGTCTGTCCTAACCCTGGATGTGTCTCCCGGCCCTGATACAGAGTAGGCATGCGGAGAGTGTGTGTAGGATGGATGTGCAAAGGAATGAACGAATCACGCTGAAGGCACACATCCTCTCTTACAGCTGGAAGCTGAACTCAGAGAAACGAGACTTGCGGAAGGTTGTGCTTAGGAGGAGGGAGAGCAGCGGTTCAAACCAAGGTCTGGTTCATTCTCCAGTCCACCGTTTCTCCAGGACACCACTTTGTCTGCCAAATCTTGAGTCTGCTCAGCACTCCTTGGAATAAAAAACCCCGTCTCCTCTGTGGTCTGTGAGCTCCTGCCCGCTCTAGCCCCCCCGCCTCCTTCTTCGAGCTGGTTTCATTACTGCCCCTCACACGGTTCCAGCTTCATCAGTCTTGTCTTTGTTTTTCAAACACACAGAGCTTGCTCCCACCCCAGGCCCTTTGCACTTGAGCTTTGCTATAACGGGAGCGCTCTTCCCCCAGAGCTTCCTAAGGGTGGCATTTTCCTCGGCACTTGAATCTCAGTTCAAACAGCAGGTCAAGAGAAAGGCATTCTCTGACGACATCAGCTACGAGAGCCCCTTATCTCCACCTGCCCCCTCCTTCATCATTCTCATGTTCAACCACCTGTTTTAACTTCTCGATACTATGTATCAATACTAGAGCTTATGTCATTTATTTTTACATTCTTATCGTCTACACATCCCCCAAACCCTCCCTGGAGTAAGGGCTTCGTGAGACACCAACAATCTGCAGCAACGGGAACGGCATCTGGCACTCGATACCCAACGAACACTTGTTCCACGAATAGTATCATTCCTGTGACAATCATTCCAATAAATCTCTGCTCCAGAGTGAAAAGAACAATTCACGTTCTCAGAAGCAGTCGCTCTCTGTTGATACTCTAATGAATTTAAAAGCCTGTTTCGGGGCCCCTGGGTGGCTCAGTCAGTTGAGCGCCCAACTTCGGCTCAGGTCGTGATCTCACCATTTGTGAGTTCAAGCCCCACGTCGGGCTCTCTGCTGTCAGCCCAGAGCCCGCTTTGGATCCTTTGTCCCCCTCCCTCTCTGCCCCTCCCTCTGCTTGCACACTCTCCTCTCTCTCAAAAATAAACAAACATTTAAAAAATAAAATAAAAGCTCGTTTCAAAGACCCAAATGACGTTACATTTTATTCAAAATCCAGATTACAGCCTTTTAAAAAGGTAGCTACTGTACGCATACTATGTCCTACAATCAGGTGATAGCCCCGAAGATTGTCCCTACCTCATAAAACTTAAAGTCAAAGGCAGATGTCTAAGCATGTAATTACGAGAAAGCCTGGCAGGTGTTGTGACAAGGCACAGAGCAGGGCCACCTGCTCCAAGGGAACCAGGGAGAGTGGGGGCGGAGAGGTGATATTTACACTGAGCGCTAGAGGAAAGGGTGCAGAAGGCGACTTCAAGCAGAGGGGACCCAAGTGTGAAGGTGCCGAACGCGAGTGAACCTAGGGTTTCAGCAAGCCCGGCAAACGAGCCTGGCCACCAGATACCAGCACCTGAAACGCGCAGCCCAGCAGATGTTGTCAAGTGTTCATCCAGCTGGCGATTTTCTGTGCGTTCCACTTTTTGATAAAGACGGGAACACAGAGAAATATTTCTCCACCCTAAAGATACACATCAGTGTTATGTTACATTGTAAACGAACGCTCGGCCTCAGAGGCAGGAAGACAACAGGGCGTGGTAGGGACTATGGATTTGGGGTGAGCACAGGCTCCGGGGAGACCCTGTGCGGTTAGATCTTTTGATGTTTCGAGAGAAGCTAGACAGGAGTTTTTTATTCTGAAGATCTGTTTTATGTTGAGTCAGAAAATATTTAAAAAATTCATAAACCTGCGGGGGAGGGGGGCGCCTGGGTGGCTCAGTCAGTGAGGCGTCCAACTTCGGCTCAGGTCACGATCTCACAGTTCGTGGGTTCGAGCCCTGTGTCAGGCTCTGTGCTGACAGCTCGGAGCCTGGAGCCTGCTTCGGATTCTGTGTCTCCCTCTCTCTCTGCCCCTCTCCAGCTTGTGCGCTCTCTCTCTCTCAAGAGTAAACATTAAACAAATTAATAAATAGTTCATAAACCAAGCACAACAACACCCACCCTTAGAGGGAAGATCAGGTCTATAGGCTTATAAAAATAGAAGAAATAATTCCTACGCATACTCATTTTGAGTTTGGTAGCGCCTTGAAACTACCATTCACCCTGAAAGTTTCCTCCGGTCAATGGTGCCAATAACCAGCTCCTTGGTAGAAATTCTTACTCAAGTAAGAATTTTACTGCGAGTTTTAAGTAACAGTATGCAACTGATCATCTAAATCTTTGCAAAACTCCCGTAGTACCACATACACACACAGGCTACATTCAGTGGACAATTACTAGGACTTGAAGTGCAAGAACCATGTTAAAATTTGTTTGTTTCGAGTTTCTAATTGCAGACATCGCAGATTTAGAGAAAACGTTGGTATGAAATCCATGCTAAGTGTCTCCGTCTAGCGTCCTAAACTTAAACATGATATGGAATGCCACCAAGTAAATCATTAAACCCCTCCCTGCCTTCTTAGAACGGAGGTGGTCTTTTCTGACATTCCCCCCACCCCCACCCCCGCCGCCCTCCCTTTTGCAAGTACGAATTCCATTGAGCAAATGGGTTCTGTGCAACTATCCAACTCAAACACCCTTGGCATTCTTCAGCAGGAGCTTTATTTAGAAGTTCCCAGAGAAGTAAGAGTGAGAAAACCCAGTTCATAAAGGGAATGGATATAAAGAGCTCCATTAATACAGCTGCTGGGTCTGGGAAGTCAACAAAGGCTGATAATGTGTTTTATTTGGACCTATCCTCTGCTGCGCTCTGGTGATAAGGAGGTACTTGAAGCTCAGACACTCACTGTACTTGGGGGACTCAGCCCCTTATTGATTCTGAAACAATACTCCCTTTCAGATCACACCCACTTAAGTGAATAACAATGAGGCGATGCCGGGAGCTCCCAGCGAGGGGAGGCAGGGCGGTGGGGCTTTAGTTCAGGTGCTGCCCCTTGCCTTGCTGAGTCACCGGGGCCGCCCCATCTACCCCCCCACCCCCACCCCCCACTCCATACCCTCCTTTCTCTGTTCACACCAGCTTGCAGCCACAATACTCCCATCCAGTTAAGGTGGCCGGCCGGCCTCTGGCCCGCCAGCCAGTCGCAGAATCCGATTTGGAGGGGTGTCAACCGTCACCTGCTCCAACCCTGGGGAGTTTCTAGTGCGTTACCTGCCGAGTCAGGTGGGGCCTGGCAGGCCCAGAGCCCGGCACTCTCCTGGTTTGGGGGGGTTTTGGTTTGGTTTGGTTTGGTTTTCACTGACTGTGTCTCATCATCGGCAAATATCCCACTAACCACCCAGTTGGATCTGTTTTCCAACTTGCCTGTAAAACAGCCCCCTTCCTTCAGAAAATGCAACTGGAATTATAAATCAAATTTTAATCAGAGCGCTAAAGAATTAGAACAGACACAAATCAAGAACAGCAGGTTAGTATTTTTTTTTTCTTTAAATCAATGATGGGAGGGGGGCAGAAAGTACTGTCTGGTTTATTTTTCGACGTGATTTCTCCTCCGAATCCCACCTGGTTTAGGCTAGCAGAAGGAAATTTCTTTCTCGAGCCTCAGAGCATGCACTGACTGACATGTGCTACCCAGAAGCCGAAAATTTACGTCAACTGGGATTAAACATCTTGCTATAGGTAACTTGCAGTCAGTGTGATCCCCGTGGAGATCTCGCAAATAAACTTGTATATTCACCGGCAATGGCAAAACCCCCAAAGATAAGACATTCATAGTCCTCAAGCAAATTCGGAGCAGATCTGAATTAGAATATTCTTTTGAGGCTGGAAAATGTTGGCATTTCTCTAGCTCGGAAAAAAATTGAGAAGTGGATGTCCTCAGCAAGACTATTTGCTCTAGGTTTTCTGTTCAATCCAAACCCAAAAGCCATGGAAACACATCAGAAGCAGGGTTATGTGTTTCATCCCAATTTCCACTGTGGTTGGGTACTTTCGCGCAGGCAGAGACCTTGAACGTCTCGGGTCTACTTCTCCAAATAAAGTCAAACCTCGGCGGTTCTTCCATCATGAACCAGCACAGCGCATGAATGGAATTAAGCTGACACTTCAGTTCGCTACATTTCTCAGATCAAAAATGGATGTGAAGAGAGAAAAGCTAAACTCACTGAAAACCGAAACACGGATAACCCAATAGGTCCCTCCCACCCTCCCGAATACTTTGGTCGGGAGAAGTCTGAGCGTCTGCTCTTTAATAAGGATGATTTGGGGCTATCCAACACTCCTTTAATTTTGCCCACATTGAGTGATGACTAAAAGTGTTTTTGATCTCAGACTTAAGTCGGCTTCAAAGCAACGTCTTTCCTAGCCTGCTGGGGCGATTGGGTATCGGCCGGGCTCGAGCCAGTCTTTAGAAGAAAATCAGAGACCCAGGATCGTGGCCACCGCTCACTGACAAAACCATTACCCACTTCATGCAGCCTAATGCGGACTACACTCTACGTGAAGACACCCTCCCCCGCTCAACAACTCCTTCCATCTGGAAACAAGGCTTCGAGCAGAAACACAAAGGCCCCGGGAAAGCTGCTTGGATTTGGTGTTCCTGCGATTCCACTGTTTGGTCCGGTTTGCAGAGGTCAGAGAAGAGCTGAGAGGTGGACAGGGTCCTGAGTCACCAAGTCCCTGGTCCCCCATTGTTCCCAGCGCCAGCTCCTGCCCTTCCCCCTCTGAAGTGGCCCAGCCCCACTGCCCCACACGCCTGTGTGTCCGAAAGAAAGGCGCGGGCATCCGCTGCACATAATGCTGGGGGAGGGATGCTCAGGCTCACTGGGACAAAGGTCTGAGCAGCTCAACGTCCTCTCTGCAGGACTGAACGCCAGAAAAGAAAAGAGCCAGCCTGTCCTGAAGCCCTTGTCCTGGGGGCAGACTTCTAAATAAAGCCCTCCGGTTGCCTGCCTCCCTTTGGACTTGGTTGGTCAAGGGGGCTAAACGTCCATGGCGTCTTCATCACCGCTTTGCGCTCTCCCCAGGCGGCAGCTTGGAGGGCAGCGGGGAGGGGACACAAGACATCGCTGCACTTTACATCCCCGTCCCCTTGCCCAGAGCTGCAAATCCCCACAGGGGAAGAGACAAGTGGAGGAGGGGCAGATCCCCCTTTGTGTCTCGAGGCCCTTGTGGACAGAGGTTTAGGACAGAGAGGCGGCGACGAGTGTGAACGGGGTGAGGCCCCACATCAGAAGGGGAGACCAGTCCACCGCAGAGCCATAAACCCTTCTCTGGGGGTACACGTCATAAAAAGAGGGTACATTTGTGGGTCTTCTTGGAAGGGGCTTTTTTGAAGGTCGGTGTTGGATATGAGACAGATGCCGGCACTTGAGGTTTTATAAATGTTAAAGTTGGAAATGTCAAGAAGTCCCAAAAGCACTCCACAGCCTCACTGTTAACCAGGAATAAACGCATTATTGATTTTCAGGACTTTCTCTCCTGGCAAAGAAGTCTTGATCATATATATATATATATATATATATTTATCACTCGTCAGGTTACAAAATTTCCGCTGATTCCAAGAGAAAAATAGTCGACTTGCTTTGTCTGATTGCCCAGAAAATTGAGGGCAAAGGGAGAGCTCATTGTAGAGCTGATCCAAGGCGGATCCCAAGGCTCCCTTAGCCGGATGTTCTTCAAGGGCGACCCGCACCCTCCTCTTTGTTTGGGACAGACCCCAAGAGAGCCACACCGGGGGGACTCTGAGGGTTTTCCGGGAGGTGGACAGACATGAGTGTGTGAGAGGCCGAGAGACCCCCCCACCCCCACCCCAGGGGCCTTTTATCTGGGCCTTCAGCTGCCTGTCATCAGCGAGCCTACCAATGACACGAAAGCCAGCAAGACGGTTAAGAGGGAGCAAGAGCCAAAAGGAACTCAAACGTCAGGCCGCGCCGTCCTCGTCAGCTGCCATGGGGCAGCTGAAATTGAATACCGAGCCCCGTAAATTGGTTACAGAAACACAGTTCAGAAGGAGAAAGCAAGTCAGAGTGATCAAAAGCAGGGGGCCCTAATACCAACGGACACCTCAGTAAAACAATTGTAAAATTTGAGCCACTGCCAGGAGCACAGAGATATCCAGGGATCTGCGTTCATACCCAGACCTAGAATCCTGAGACCGGGCCATAAAGACGGCTTTGGGGGGGGGGGGGGGGATTTTCAATCTGGCAGTGAACACACATTTTAATTCTACACGGATTCATTTTTTTTCTTTGAGTCATCTCTCTTAAATTTGGGGGAAATCATCCAACAAATAGAACTTCTTCAAGCTTCTCCAAATTCCTGATATCGGTTCCACGTTTTTAACTGATAACAGTATAACGCATCAGGCATTTGAATTAGGAAAGATGAACACATGAAACATTGTTTTTATTTTTAATTATCGGAATAACTGGCATTGTCTGGAGGCGGGGGTGGGGTGGGGTGGGAGGAGGCAGGAAGGAGGGGTAATCTGTTGCCACCCAGAGCCTTCACCCCCGGTGACAGTTGGGGCTGACCCTGGGCAGGCACTTCCTGGGAATGAGCCACTCAACCATGTGAGATGAATTAACTGTTTAGGGCAAAGGAACATGATACTGTTCGTTTCTTCTCACACCAGAGTGGGATTGTCAAATTGGGAGTGAGGGCGAGGCGATGACCCATATAATTTAGAGATGGCAGGGGAGGGGGCGGGAAGAAGATTGTTTGGAGGCGTATTTTATGGCTAAACACCAAACAAAGGCTATTACCCCTTCTGTCCAAAGCAGAATGGAGCAACTGGGAACTTACAAATTAATAACATTTTGTGCATCCTTCTCTTCTGAAAGATAAGGAATTCTTTAAGGGAAATAGAATCTGTTGATGGTAGGCATCAGCACTTGAAAATGTTGACTCAGCCTACTAATTTTAAGACCCTCATCCACTTCTGGGAAGACAAATGGGTCTCCTCCTCGTCACTACTGTCCTAAAAAAGAAGCTGAACCGCAAGTAGGTCATTTCTTGATCTGGCGAGGGACACCATGGAAACAGAATGTTAGCTATGTAGGGAACAGTCACCGTATTTTTCATTTCCAGGTGCGCAAGTCTGTGGGCCATGTTTATCGACGATCTATATTTTACTGCCTTTCCTATTCGAAATTGGTGTTGCCCTCTCATGTGGCCACTAGAAAGCAACACCAGAAAGACCCTCCCATCCCACCTCCCCTCTCCTTCCGCAGGGTACGATCCTGCTCGTTTCAAGTCTCAACGCCCTTGTCGCCCTTGACCAGTTCTATCTTTCTCCCCAAAGAATGAACCACACCCCCTCCTCTGGGACTCTTACAGCACTTTCTATTGTCAGTAAATAAGTAACTCTCTCTCAGAGCCTCGGTTTCTTCACCAGTGGGATGAGATCCTTCCTTATGGAAGTGACACAAGAAAAACACACCGCATGGAAAACAACAAGTGACAGGTACATGCTGGGTATTTGATAAAGGTAGTTTCTCCTTCCCTTCTCGCTGTAGAACTATTACCAAACAAATGTCCTACTGTGTTCTTTTACCTGCTACCCAATGTTAGCCTCTTGGGTGCAAAGGGCATGTCGTTTATTCATTTTTGTATGTCCACAATTAGCAGAAGGCCTAGAACAGTAGGTACGTAATATGGGAGAAATGAATTAAAGCATGATAAGGAGTTAATGAATTTATTTGATAAATATTTACTCAGCACCTACCATGTGCCAGGCAGCTTCCTAGGCAAATAAGATAGAGATACCATGTACTGTCATGCAAGTTAAAGTCTATGGGATGCGTAAGAGGGTGGGTAAGGACAATGGGTCAGCAAGCATACAAGGATACCTTCACTTGGGGAGGGCATAATAATATACAATCTTGATGGATGGGTGGCAAATAGGAATTGCTTTGACATTAAAAAATTTTTTTAGTGTCTATATATTTTTGAGAGAGAGAGACAGAGCACGAGCGGAGGAAGGGCAGAGAGAGAGGGAGACACAGAATCTGAAGCAGGCTCCAGACTCCGAGCTGTCAGCACAAAGCCTGATGTGGGGCTGGAACCCCCAAACTGCGAGATCATGACCTGGGCTGAAGTTGGATGCTTAACGGCCTGTTTCATTTTTTTAGAGAGCACACGCAAGCGGGGAAAAGAGGCAGAGGGAAAAAGAGAGACAGAGAGAAAGAGACAGGGAGAGAGAGAATCCCAAGCAGGTTCCACCCTCAGCACAGAGCCCAATGTGGGGCTTGATCCCACAACCCTGGGATCTTGAGCTGAGTCGAAATCAAGAGTCGGGTACTCGACTCGTGGGCCACCCAGGTGCCCCAAATAGGAATTTCTGAGTCAAGTGGAGAAAAGGACCGGGCAGCAATCCCACTCAAGCAAACTGAACCATCAACTATTTGCAATGCCGGCGTCTTTAAAGGCTTTTTGTTGTACAAAAGACTTTTGGGAAAGAAACGTGCCCTGGTCTTGATAACTGCCTGCTTTGCTGGCCTCCCTGCCCAGGCTCGTTATGGCCTCCAGCACATCTTCTGGGAGCTTCCTCCTACTCCCTATATTCAAGAAGTCCCCTCCCCTCTATCCCAGGACCCTCTCTAGGGTCCCATGTGTATGTTCACCACCCCCTCCCCCCAGAATAAGGTGTTTGAGATGAAATTCCCCAGGTGTCCATGTATCCCTCCCACACTTGGCTGTAAGTCCTCAGATGCTGGAGGGGAATTTGCTGCCAGAGAATAGTTTACTTCTTTCAACGCACCACAGAATCACGGCCCCAAATAAAATGAGAAGTGCTTTGTTTTATTTTTAAATTAAAAAAAAAAAAGTGCCTTTTAAGTCCAAGATTTCTAAGTGCTCTCAGAACATGGCATATTTCTCCCTCCATGTAAGGGCTTTTGTTAGAGGGGAAGGAGAGACAAGTATAGCAAAGTGGCTTGACCAAGGGAACAGTTAGTGTCCTCGAAGGACCTCCCCAGAGAAGGCCCGGAACACCCAACCAGATGGGCTCCTTCCAACGTCCATTTTCCATTTCTGCTCCATGATTCTCTGGCATCCAGCTCCACCTGACTGTCGGTTCTCACCTGCCCGTGTGCCCCTGTCTATCTGGTCTCACACTCCACTCTCCTCTTTCGGGAACCATGCTTCAGCCAAAGAAGCAGCCGTTGTGCCTCGAGCAGACCATGACCCCCCTGCCTGCTCACCCCGCTACTTGCATACTAGGCTGTTCCCCCCTCACCCCCCCCACACCGCCCGCCATGCCCTCTCTCACCTTTGCCTCTTGAAAGATCATCTGCCTTTCAAGGGCAACTCTATGAAATCTCAAATCTCCTAGCAAGTAAGCATAGTTTTCCTCTGTATAGAATTGGTTGCACTAATTATAGGGCATATTTCTATCTGCTTTGCACCGATATTATTTATCTACATGTCTTGAACTCTCAGTAAGAACCCTGGCGTCAAAAACTCTCATAGCCTTTGTATCAATGGGGCTTAGCATTACGCAAGGCAGGTAGACGCTGCAGAACAAATGTTCATGGAAGGAAAGAAGGAAGGGGGTGGGGGGAGGGAGGGACTCAGTCTTTGTTTGAGAGGGCTCATCTTTGACACAGGTTTTTCTCCGTCACCAATCTAGTAACTGTACAGATGAGGGAGTTAATTTTTCTTCATCTTTGGGGTTTAATTGTAAGTCTCTTGAGCTAGGTTTTTCTATTAAAATACCTTTCAAAAGTCCCCTAGGCTTTGTTAATAAGACTAATGGAAACTTCATTTCCATCACCGCTAACTTTCTAAATGGAATTTTCTAAACATTCTCTATCCTTCTTCACTTTTTCAGACAAAAGACTATTTTTATTTTATATCAATAACTTTAAACATTCGGAACCACGGATTCTAATGCATAACCAAAGCCAAAGCTGTCATAAAAAAAAAAATAATCTTAAATCTCGGAGATAGTGAGAGGAAGAGATTAGTGCCATTTCCCCATAATTAGGAGACTCCAATGAGCTAGCTATTTGGCAACTTTTACAGAGATACGTGAATATTCTTTGCTTCTGAAAATTGAGGCCAGGTGAGCTAATTATTAATTTAAATTCAGCCTTTAATTCCCAGAGACTCTCTCTGGCCAACTTTAGAGTTAATAACTCATTCCCTCACGAAATGAGTAATTAAAGAACCAGAGAGAGGTCTTACAAAGATGAACTTCTGCAAGCAAGTCTGTAACGTGGGCTCTGGGGATCATCTTTACATTAAACAGCACCCCACCGCCATATTGAAATGTTGGCACTCCCCGCGGTCTTTAAAAAACATTGAGAAAACTAGATCTTGTCCTATTAGAAAGACTCTCTGAAGGAAATTAAAAGCTAGGAGAAATGGGCTGTATCTAAATTTACCTGGATAATTACTAGAAAAGTTGTCTACTGGAATCAAAGCTTTGATCTAGTTTCTTCTATTTCCAAAAGGAATATACTCTGCTTCTCAGCTGGTCTGGACCAGATTTGCTAAAACAGATGAAGAGGACCCTTGAGATCCCTAGTAAGTTCTGTTTTCTGTTTTCCTGAGCAATTATACATACCAGGTAACTTTTTTTTTTTTTCATTGAGGCAAAGTCACATAACATAAAATGCATCATCTTAACTAATTTACAGCATACAACCCGGTGGCATTAGGTAATTCACAAGGCTATGCCGTCATCACCCCCACCTAATTCCAAGACATGTTCATCACCCCTAAAGGACACTCCATACCCATCAGGCAGTCACTCCCCCCATTCACCCACTCCCTTGCTTATTCTGTGTATTTTATATAAATGGAATCATGCAACATGGGATCCTTTGTGTCCTGCTTCTTTCACTGAGCACAATGTTTTGAAGTCCACAAGCACTGTAGCATGTATCAGAACTTCATTCCTCTTTATGGCTGATTAATATTCCATTGTGTGGATTTGCCACATTTTGTTTATCCGTCACCCCAGGCAGTTCTCCTCTGTGATCTTTAACACTGCAAAGCACTCACCCTCTTGGGCACTGGAATCCATTCCTGGTTTGGAAAAATTGCGGAGAAAGGCATAATAATGATAACCCTGGGGCAGAAGCAAGCCAAATGAGACAATGTTTGCTCCCATCAAAGAGCAAACAGGTTACTAGCGGGCCCCCTCACCATTTGAAACTGTGTGCCAAAAACCCGGAACACGTTTATCCTGCTTGACCCAGTATTACCCATCTAGAAATTTATCCTAAGGAAATAACAAGAAATGAAAACAAATGTTACACGTTAGGTTTCCAGAGTGTTTCTCACATGGTTATTGACATAGCAAAGATTTCAAAGTTACATAAGTGCCTCATAAAAATGAGAAGGTGAGGAAATGCCCGCAGGTCCTCTCCATAGCATAGTCTGCAGCCATTAAGATAGAATTCTCAGAGACCACAACACCACAATTCTGATACACAGTTAAGCAAAACCCATAACTTTTGTTAGTGCTCCGAACACATTTTTTTCTAAAAATACGTGCGTGTCTATGTGTAAACACACACACGCCTGTGTAAATAAATACACTCTGCTATGCTAACAGAGGTCATCTCCGTACAGCAGAATTGTGGGCTATTCTTATTCTTTATAGTTTTCTGTGTTTTCCCTCTTCTAACATTGCATATGTGCGAGGTTTAGAATTGGGGGGAAAAAAAAAGTCAATAGATGTGTATGAAACCAACAAAGACATGGCCCCGGAGGTACCAATCCCTCCCTCCCCCAACCAGAGCTCTACTGGGGACCTGCAAGCTTTTCCTTTATAGCAGTCCCCTCATCGTATCTACGGCAGGCAATCTCTCTTCCTCAAGAAGCCATTTTCCCAATAATAACAGGACCAGATCATTGTTGTGAAATAAGACCACGGTTTCCCCCACACGTGGCTTCTGTACTCCTCTCACCCAACCATGGTCCCTTCCTTCATTCGTGTCTCCCTGTGAATGCTCAACTCACATTCCAAGCTTGCCCCTCCCCATCCCTTCCCACCCCCATTTCCAGATCCCCCTGCCCACCCAAATCACTGCATCCTCTGAACTCTGATCGCCTTTTCTGTTGGAACTAGCCATGTAATACTTCCCAACACTACTTTTGGGGAGAAGACCTTTGGTTTTAGGTCCTCATCAAATTGTAAGTTCTGCAAAGGCAGGTTGAACTGTTTTCTTGGGGTGGGGGGAGTCCCTTAGAAAACCTGATCCCAGGATGTGGCACACAGCAAACATTCGCTACCTACTTGTCGAACGGACACACGGAAAGTTCTTCACAGCCCATTTTGTGTACCTTTTTAAATCATCTTGGAAATCTGGCAGAGTAAAATTTTCTCTTATCCTATCATAGAGTCGATAAGGCAGAGACTCAACTTCTCAGTGATTTCTTCTCAAGGGGGAGATCTGGCCAAGTTCCGAGTAGGCCTGGCCACATGGGTGGAAGAGATTGGGAGCTATGTGAAACTGCATTTTATTCCTAGTTCCCCACTTGGAGTCTCTCTGATAATGGCCCCGGTGAAGGCTTCTGTCTGAAAAGTTTGAGAATGGTATTTGGCTCTAGCATTTAAACAAGAAGAACACTTTTTGTTGCCCTGAAATCCGTGTATTTCAAAATCACTAAAGGAACATTTGTAGAATGTATTGACATGAGCCAGTGTATCCAAACAAAACTGAAAGAGTTATGTTGCAAATCTTCTCGGAAGATCAACTCAAACACAAGTCTCATTCTTCTGTGGGCTCTTCCTGTGTAAGTCAATGATAGATCTGGGATTCCTGAAACGATCAGACAGAAGTTCCCCACCCACACACTCTGCAGAGTGATTTATATCAGCAATAGGTTTAGAATTCCCGCTGGAGTTCAGTAGAGTGGGGGATATTTTTTTTATCAAATTGCCTTATGGATGTTTTAATTTTTCAAAGTTGAATCACAACCTTCCCAGGAACTGAAAGGCGGCCCTATCTTTTTCCTCATGGAGGTGGGGTACTTTCCTACTACCCTGGCCTGACCCCTCTGACTTCCCCACCTCCCACCTCTTCCCTTGGGATCCAGCCAAGACTTTCAACGGGTCAAGACCTTCCTTCCATCACGGCCTCTGCACATGCCCTTCCCTCAGCCTCCAAAGTTCTTTCCTAGCTCTTCCCTGACCAACCGTGGCTGGCTCCGGGTCTCAATTGAAATGTGAATTACTCAATTGAATTACTTCCTGGGACAGGGACATCCCTAAGTGCCCCCCCCCCCACAGCCCTGACAATCTAAACAAGGTTCCCCAGCTTCACTCCCTTTGAGCGTCCCGTCCTTAGCTGTAGGAGCGGTTATCACCAGTCACAATTATGTGTGTGACTGTGTATTTGAAGCATGACACCCCCACTAGAATGGGGAGGGCTTCTGTTTTGTCCGTCCTGGGGGCTGGCAAGCAAAAGGCGCTCAGTAAATATGTGCAGCGTGGAAGAGTTGGTGACAGCCCCCCACACCCGGCTCAGACACCCTGAGCTTCTCCTGCCACTTTATCAGCCGTCTTACCCAGCTGTTATTTCCATTTCCTAACCCACACATTTAGAGAGAGGACAAACTCACCTCACCTGAGCATTGTGGGGACTTGGGCATGATGACTGAGAAACGCAGAGACGTGCAGAAGGGCACAGTTATTATGAATGTGCCGACCAACTTTCCAAACACACGCTCACACGGATGTGAGGTCATACACGTGTGTATGTTGGAGCAGAAATGCTCTCCCTGGTGTCTGTTTATTTCCTGAATTTTATGGTTCTTTTGGGAAACTCAAAGCAGTAGCAAATCGAATGTGGACGTGGCTGCTCCCCTGGCATTCACTCAAGAAATGCGTGCCACGGAGCCACGAGTGGAGGCGAGTCAATGCCCTCCCTGTAACTACAATTTCAAGATGGTTGCCACACCGAGGGCCAGACCGAAGCTGCTAGAAGGTTAGAAGCTAGTTTTAAAATGTTGTGTTTTCTACAGATGACTGCGTTTCTAGTCCCCGAGGATTCGCTAGATCTCTGGTAAATAATTCCTTTACATCTGCCGCTGACAGTTCAATATTCCCTCTGATAATGTTCTCAGGTGTCAACAGACAGAACACGGAAGCTTTGATCTCAACGCAGAGACTGTCATCAGTCACTGCACTTTGGAGATGTTCCCCTTGGAAGCCCATCAACAAATTGGAAAATTTACAGGGTGAGTGTTTCAAATGTGGTCAGACTCTAAGGCCCCTGCCTAAAAATGGGCCTAAATGGCTTCCACTGAATAATGCCAGATTTCTAACCAACAAGAGAGGGGGGGAAAAAAAAAATCCCCCGACCACTTGCCTCCCTCCTTCCCCAATCTGTACCCCTACTCTTCAAAAAAAAAAAAAAAAAAGAAAGAAAGAAAGAAAGAAAGAAAGAAAGAAAGAAAGAAAGAAAGAAAAGAAAAGGAAAAAGAGAGAGAGAGAAAGAAAAGATTGCAAGACTGCCAAAGTCTTTTAAGAACCATTCCAAGGAGCCTCGGACAACTCTGGCTCTCTAAAAGGATACCATTGTAAAGGGGAGCTCTCGTATTTCAATGACATACGTATATGTCTCATAGAAACCAAGGTTTATGTGTCTCAGGATTTCTCCTTAGTTAACCACAATTGCAGGGAAATGGCACCACATTCATAAAGTTAAATGTGGTAGCAATTACTTTGCTGGCAAAGGAGAAGGAGGGTCTTGATGGCCGAAGTCCTACGAGTCAGGATTAAATAAACGTGTGTTTTAGAGTTACACTGATAACTAGGAACACTCCGTCTGTGCTGTTCGATGCTACAATGCTGAAAGAACCAGCATTTCTCATAGACAAGCCCATTCTCACCTGGCCAGAAGGCTTATGGGACAACCTCGAAATAAAATCAGGTTTTCAGAAAATTAATACGTCCATGGGTGCATGCACACACACACACACATGTATACACTGATTAAGAAAACTATCCCCCCAATAATCTTGAACTTGTAGATTATTAAATGCACTTAGATACCAGGAAATAACTTGAAAATTGCTTTCCTGTATCATATTTACTAAAATGGTGCTATCGCATACTTTGGGGAAGGGAAGATATGGGTCGGGTAACCTGAGCATTATGTAATGGTCACTGATTCTACTAATGGCCAGCCAGTTTCTTTTGGATTTCATTAGAACACAAGAATGCGATAAGATTCCTGGGAGCACGATAAAGCTACCAGGCCATTTTCAAATGCAATATGGTTTATGTTTAAGGTCCCAGTTCCAGCTGGAACAGAAAAGGGCTCCCTTTCTAGATCTTTCCCCCAGTGGCTAGAATTCCTACACACAAATAATATAGACTAGGAGCTTCACAAGTCAACAAAATATAAACAGATACAGAGATCCCATCGCTTTCTTCTGCCACTAAAACGTATCAACTCCTGAACGAGTACCAAGAGAGCGCGATGAAAGACCAAGTCCAGAAGGGAGCGTTTTTCAGCGTGAGAAATGGCGGAAGCCAAAGTCTTCTTCTAATTGGGAATGGCAGAGATACGGAGTTCAGAAATCTAATAATCCCACCAATTCACCAGTGTGTCTAATAGCTTGGGCCAACCAGCCCAGTGGTAAAAAGCAATCCTTGAGAAGAATGCCCCAAAGGAAATAGATGAGGTGGCTACAAGGGAAATAAGAAGGGTTGAATAGAGCAGAAAACATTCTTAGAGGAGAAAAATGTCCTAAAAGAGAAAGGTATTTTTAGGTATTTAGCTAGGTAGATGGGTATCCAGTGGACAGACAGTAGCTAGGTAACCCATCTATCTATCTAGATAAACAGAGCTGAAGGTAAAAATGGAAGCTTGATTCATTTCCATTTTGTTTCAGATTCTAAGAGCTAGAAAAGTTTTCCTACCTGTAGGTTGACCAGCTCTGGTTCCAGGCAAGTATTTCCTACAAATCCCTTTTGAAATCAAGTGACCATAACTGACTTTAACATTTATAGGGCCCAGAACAAGAATAAAATGGAGACACAGTTACCTATATCTAAATTCTTAAAAGTTATAGATCGCAGCCACAAACTGCCGAATAAAACCCCTTCTGTCCTCCTGACAAATAGACCTTCACAGTGACTTAGAAGGCCGGGTTCAGGTTTAGAATTCTCTGCGTTTCTTGCCAGAATGTTGAAGAGGAGCCATGGGGGGATCCCCGTGAGCACACATATAGACATTCTGACCCACACATCCAAGATCTAGCCACATCCTCAAGAACAGTCGTCCCTTTGCAACCCACAGACCTGTGTTTATTTCCAACAGCATAGTTCACCCTCAGGAGGTCCACCCAGGGTTGCTGCCTTGAGGATCTGGAGGCAGGTTTGGGTACCTTTGGGCAAAGAATCTCAGGTACCTAGATGGTTGCCATGTGGGGAAATCAGCCAATACAGGCTGTCATCCTCCAGGCCCTACAGGTTCTTAACCCAAGGAAGGAGGCAGGACTAGGGGTCTAAAGTATGGCCCACTAACACACCGGTCCAAGGCATCTCTTGCCCAAATTGAAGACTGATACTCCCCACAGCCATATTCCTGATTAGCTAGTATAGACTTTAGAGAGCAGAAACAGGAAAGTGAATGGTAGCATAAGAAAGTAAACTTAGGGTGCCTGGGTGGCTCAGTCAGTTAGGCATCCCTCTTTGGCTCAGGTCAGGATCTCATGGTTCGTGAGTTCAAGCCCCACATCAGGTTCTGTGCTCCCCTGCTCATGCTCTATCTCTCTCAAAACTAAATAAACATGAAATTTTTTTTCAAAAGAAAGTCCACTTAATATTTGGATTTCATCAGAAGAGTTCCCTATTGCTATATAACTAGTTAGCCCAATATTTAGCAGATTAAAACAACAGCCAGTTATTAGATCAGATTTCTCCGGGTCAGGAAACAGAAGCAGCTGAGCCGGGTGGTTTGAGTGGAGGACTCTCATGAGGCTTCAGTCAAGCTCTTGACTAGGGCTGCAATTTCATCAGAAGGCTCAAGGGAGGGGGTGAACTCTGCCTCCAGGCTCACTTATGTAGTTAGCAGACCTCAGTCCCTCATAAACTTTTTTCTAGAAGCTTGTATTCCTTACCACATAGACCTCTCCACAAGCCTGCATCATGAGCAGTCTCATGACGTAGCAGGTAGCTCCCCAGGGCAAGTGGTCCAGGAACAGGAGAACATACCCAACGTGGACCCTTGGTCTTCCTACAATCTAATCTCGGAAGTGACACGCTATCGATCACTTCTGCCATATGCTACTGGTCACACAGACCAACCACGGCACAGTGTGGGAAGGGACTACCCACAGATGGGCATACCAGGAGGCAGGCACAGTGGCAGCAAGGTGCTTCCACTCCCATCAGATGAGGATTTGGGCAACTGGCTTTGATCCAGAGAAGCTACTCAGTAGGTTATTTTGGAGCCAGGTGGGGGAACACGGGTAGGAGGGGAATCATGGAGTTCCCTTAATCTGACTCTATTTCCCATACCTAAAAGCTGCCTGATGGGTCACGTGGCCCTTCCCCCACTTCTCTGCAAGAAATGAGTCTTTGGCGCTGAGACCGGAGATGGAACGCCTTTTCCCAACTACCCGCGTCCTTCAAACCCTGCTCACCCCTCAGGTCCAGCTCAAACGTCTCACACCCCATCTGTGAACAATTTCCTGGCTCACCATATTCCAGTTGGTCTCTGCCCTCCCCATTTCCATTCCCCTCTGTGGCACTTTTTATAGCCAATTGTAATTGTTGGGGTTTAGGGTTTTGTCCCCTTATTAAATACCCTGCCCCAAGACTCAGCTCTTAGATGGCCATGAAGCACGCCCCAGATGAACTGGGAGGTGATCTCAAATACTGTGAGGCCTTCTCCACATGCAGACCTCTGCTGGCCCCCTCCCCATCTGCCAGCCCTCTGGGCCAGCCCTACAGGGCCTTCCCTGCCCCCAATCTGCTCCCTCCCTAAGCCCAGGCTCCAAGCCAGGTCCTGGGCCGGGCCACATAAGATCTCCGAAGCCATGTGAGTGACTCCTCTGGGGACAAGCCCAGCCCCACGCAGTGCCCGTAAGGAGACGTTCGCCTAAAAGAGCGAACCCCAACTTTCCCTTCTCCCCAAGTTCCCTTCTGTGGAGCCCCGCAACCCTTTCCCCTAAATCCCCCTGGAAGGCAGCTTGGAACTCTCTGAAGTCACAGGGAAAGGGGCACTGCGCCCGTCCACAGTAAAAGCCATGCTCTGCGTGGCTCTGGACTGCAACATCGCAAAACCTGGCTCATGCACAGAAGTCACCCTAAGACATTTCTGATCACTAGAGCCTTTAGAAAATACAGTCACTTAAAAGCTTTTCTCCCCTCTTACAAGGATAATCTTCTCCCCCACCAGTAAGACAGCTGACTGCAACAATATAAATGACCCCTGATATAGGAAAATGGGTGAGACACTTACTGGTTCTCTTTTTCAGTATGTTCATAAAACCTGCTATAATTCTTAATAAAAAATCAGGCAGCTTATGAGCACAACTGCCGAAGCCATTACTAAATCATGTATGTCTAGGGGTTGTTCCATGTAAGTGAAAATTCTATGGACACATAACTGCAGCCGTCTCTCCCGTCCCAGCTGACGCGCAATGGAGCACAGGACCCATTTCTGAGAGCTGGGCCACATCTGGTTCAGTTGCTAACGGTCCACGTACCAGACCATCTAATAAGCACTTGGCCTTTGTCAGGGCTGCCTCGAGTCCAGCTTGAGGCCTGACACCCACATCTGCCGCGGGTCTCCGGATCTTTCTGGCTGCCACAGTGTCAAAGGCATGGCACGTCAGGCAGCCCATCGTCTGACTTCAGAGTCTCAGGCCGCGGGACTGACAGGAACCTGGGAGATCACAGGGCGGAGCTGCCTCTGATGCAGACAGGAGGGATGAAGCCATTTGTCTCAGGGCTCCAGGCATGTGGGGGAAGGTGGGGGGGGGACAGGAGGGGCTTGTCCTAGGGAAGGGCTGTGAAGTCCGGGGGGTGGGAGTGCAGACACAGCCTGAAAGCTTGGGCTGGGGCACCCTAACTCCTCCGAACCTCTGTTTCCTTCTTAGCAACATGGAGACCAGCACAGCAGCTAACACTTAGGACAGTTGGGAAGGTTGAACACCTTTATATGTGTGACACCCTTAGGATAGAGCCCAGCGCCTTGGAAGTGCTAGGGACGGACGGACAGACAGACAGGTGGATGGATGGATGGGTGGATGGAGGATGGATAAAGAAAAGGTCCTTTTAAATAGAACCGGGAGGCACCTGGGTGGCTCAGTCAGTTAAGCGTTTGGCTTCAGCTCAGGTCACGATCTCACAGTTTGTGGGTTTGAGCCCCACGTCCGGCTCTGTGCTGACAGCTCAGAGCCTAGAGCCTGCTTCAGATTCTGTCTCTCTCTGTCTCTCTCTCTGCCCCTCCCCTGCTCACCCTGTCTCTTTCTCTCTCTCAAAACTAAATAAACATTTAAAAAATTAAATCATTAGAGGGGCGCCTGGGTGGCGCAGTTGGTTAAGCGTCCGACTTCAGCCAGGTCACGATCTCACAGTCCGTGAGTTCGAGCCCCGCGTCGGGCTCTGGGCTGATGGCTCGGAGCCTGGAGCCTGTTTCCGATTCTGTGTCTCCCTCTCTCTCTGCCCCTCCCCCGTTCATGCTCTGTCTCTCTCTGTCCCAAAAATAAATAAAAAATGTTGAAAAAAAAATTAAAAAAAAAAAAATTAAATCATTAGATAAAACCGGGCTTTAAAATTTTTCTCTGCTAAAGAATTATTTTTTTTAATAAAATCTTACACTGAAGCCATATACACACAATACACACAAACACACACACACATATATATATAAGAAAGATCTTTACAATTGTTAAAAGGGGATACGGTGTATATGCTTCTACAGTACTGAGATTTCACTCATTTTTGCCAGATGAAGGCATAGTTCCTTCAGTTATGGCTCTGGCTCTGGGCAAACCTTCAGGCTGAGGTCTGTCTGAAGAAACCCTGGACCACTATCCACCAAGCCCAAAAGTGCTTAGGATGCAGGGCTGACCCGAGGGGTGCCACATGGGCCCTGATCTGGCCAACCCACGAAAGTTCTGCAGGAGTACCCACTTGGCCCAATGCCCTCTGTCATCCCTGGAGCTCCCACAGATGCCGGTGAAGGATGTGGCTTCTGTCCTGGAGCCCGTGAGCCAACGTGCCTGGAGAGATCGGAAGGATGGTTGACCTCCTTTCTAAAAACCACTGTCAAGGTCA
Organism: Neofelis nebulosa; assembly: GCF_028018385.1. Classification (NCBI taxonomy): domain Eukaryota; kingdom Metazoa; phylum Chordata; class Mammalia; order Carnivora; family Felidae; genus Neofelis; species Neofelis nebulosa. The sequence goes on from NC_080794.1 coordinate 82,120,111, forward strand.
CAACTGACCACAGAGGGCTTCCGGGTAAGCCTTGAGTCAGCCTGTCACCCCCAGTGAGGACAGTCCCAGGGTCAGGCAGTCCTCATGTAAGGTGTCTGAGGAATTTCCTGGCAGGCTTAGAAAACCAGCTGTGGGGTGGGTTGGGGTGGAGAGGGCTTTGATCTCAGAGGTGGTCAACACAGCACCTGGAAGAAGCCATGCCATCGTTCTTTCTCATTCGTTCTTCAATATAATATAAACAGAGAACAAAAACCAAATTAAAAGTTTAGGTTAAAAAAATGGGGGAAAAAATTCCCAGATTTTTAAGAGCATAATTCCCGCCCCCCCCCCCAAGCCCCTTGCCTATTGGTTTCGTTCATTTGTTATGTAAAAGGTCACTGCTTCAGATCAGACTCACTGTGAGTTCAGGATCATTCTGAAAGAAATGGGACTGGAATAGACTCATGCATCACCCACTGGAAGGAGACCATGGTAACCAAATGCAGGAAATGCTACTGGGTCCATAGTTCGTGCCACTGCTAGGGCTTTCACTGGTTTCACCGGTGGGCCTTATGGGTTGTGGTGGTCTGTGTTTCGGACCATCCAAGATGAAGCTAAGCTCAGCCACTAATTCTTCCAACACAGAGCCAGACGGAGCAACGCCAGAAGTTACGGCAAGCAGAGAGGCAGAGAGGCAGTGTGTGCGCCAAGTGGCACGATGGTTGACTCGCTGCCTCAGTAGAACCACAAAATCTGTGGGAAAAGACCACTCCTCACAGGCAACCGAAGCACCTGGTCCTGGCTGAGTCTTTGTCTCCTCAGTCATTAAGATGACGCTTCCTCTCAGGAGGTGACAACCCTTTTATCCAACTCCTATTTGGAGATCATTCCGCATGCGTTCAGTAACTATTTTCTGAGCACCTCAGAAGTCCAAGGTGAAGACAAGGAGGAGGAGGGAGGAAAAGAGAAGTTTCCTGCTCTACAAAAGTCCCCAGTTCTAGGGAACACCAGACAGGGAAGGCTGTACGTGCTAGAACCTAAGGTACGAATGGTCTCAGAGAAACACACGAGGAGGAAACCAACGTGTGAGACCTTCTCAGAGAGAGTAAGGTTCTAAAAACTGCGCCTTCGGGGACAGGAAGAAATTCGTTTATAACTTAAGACTTCTGGGTAGTTAAGGGAAGATATTCTACTTAGGAGAAACAGTAAACACTCCTCGTAGCACACGTGGGCACTCAAGACATCTGTGTTGAATAAATATCAAAGGGCACGTTCTTCTCTTATCACCAGGGGAAGCGCCCAATGTTTCAATGCTTAGAAAACCCAGAATGTTCATTGAAAATGAGAAATCAATATCAGACTCATTTCAACTTCCTCCGAAAAGCTTTATACCAGAAGGAGAAACTGAATTTAGCTTACACTTCGTGGCTGTTCGGTCATAGATTTGATCTGAGTGTATATCAGTGAAAGCGTGTCTTCAGACTCCAGAAAGCATTTCATAACTGTTGTATCAACCAAACTTAGACAAGGCCCACGTGACACAACATGGCGGCTCACTGTGTGCTCGGTGAAGGGAAAGAATAAAGCAAAGAGTCAGTCTCTCCAGAAGACCAACATGGTACCTGTACCCTATGCAGATCTCCTTGGGAACTCCCGTTGGATGCCCTAAGAGAACTGGGAAACATGCAATTTTACTTGGAAAAAATGAGAGAGAAGAGGAAGAGAGAACGAGAATGTTTCAAAAACCACTGTGTAGAAAAGTGGGCTTAGCACATGAGGGAGAGGGTGGCGTAACTCCCCAGACAGAAGCAGCAAAAACCTCCCTGTGTACAGGGGAACCAGCCCCATGATTCTTTGCCCAAAATTTGAAATGACCCCAAGCAAAAAATTTTGAGATTCATGAAGTATCCCTTCACTCCTATTTTATATTATTCTTGAGTTCTGCACATCACTCTGTTTCCCTGTTCCGGCCAACCCCTGCCAAAATACACAGGGAAGCCTGTTCTCACGGTGCTGCTGGATGAAGAGCAGGAAGTTCCAGAAAGACTTCTTATGAAATCAAAGCTCCATTTGCAAACCCAAGAGATTTAGATAAAGGTCATGTGATGTCCTCAAGTTTTAGGTGCTTCACGGAAGCCCAGTCTTACAACTAAAGACTGATTGAAGTAAGGGCCATCCCTAGAGCCCTCCTCTGGACTCAGCCCTGGATTTCCTCCTCCCCCCCCCCCGCCCCCTCCCCCCAGCAGCATCAACAGGGCCTTAATATGGTCCCGAACTGACCCACAACTTGGACTCATTAGGCAAATTCTCAATTTGGGCCATCCCTAGAGCCCTCCTCTGGACTCAGCCCTGGATTTCCTCCTCCCCCCCCCCCCGCCCCCTCCCCCCAGCAGCATCAACATGGCCTTAATATGGTCCCGAACTGACCCACAACTTGGACTCATCTGGCAAATTCTCAATTTGCCAGATTTTCTGCCTACATACTGCTTTCATGGGTCCTGTCACTGCGCTTTAATAAAATCACCTTTTTGCACTGAAAACAAACAAACAAACAAATTGTAAAAAGAGGGGTTGAGTGTGACAAACAGCCTCACACTAACAATAAAAACCTGAAGGCTTTTGAGCTCTTAGCCCGTACCCAACCCTGGACCTGGCCCGGACGATGCCACACGTAGAGTCAATGCTCACACCGCCCTTTGAGGCTGCTACGATTATTCTTGCCATGTTGCAAACAAGGAATCTGAAGTTTAAAGAGCTTGCAAATAATTAGTAAGTGGAGAAGCCAGACTCCCAAGCCCTTTATCCCGGACTTTGGTCCACAGTGGGGGTGTAGCAAGCTTGTGTTCAGACAGCACCTTCCAGGTACACCCACTTTGCGTCCCACACTGTCCACATTTGCACGACTCCAGCAGGGCCTGATGTCCATGAGTTCACACGTGAGCCACAGGTTTTTGGGAGTTTTTTTGTTTTTGTTAGTCACTATGCTCATTACACCAGGCCATCAGGGAAGATCCAACCACCCACAAACAACTTTCCCACAAGAGCGAAGGTTTTGAACCCTTCCAGGTTAGCAGGCTAGGTTACAGGGAGCCCCCATGTCCCAAGCCCTCCCCCTGCCACGGGGATTCACGTCGATCACAAACCTTCCCGGTGACCATCCCCCGTCGCGTTGGGCATTTCCACGTGACCGAACTTCACCAGCCAACAAGAGTCATCTGACCCTGGCACCAAAGGAGGACTTTTTCCCTAACCATTAGTTCTCCAGCAGAAGCACCTCAAATGGGATTACCCAGAGTATAAACACATGAGAGGATTTTCCATTTTATTGGACCTGAAACGTAAGACCCAGTGTTTCCAGGCCACCGCGTTTCTCTCATATGATCCAGCATGCGATGGCCTGGTGTCATTTTGAGAGGCTGAGCTGGGGAGTCCAGGAAATCTGGCCCTGCATCCCCGCCAGGAGCACGGATCGCTTCCCAGCCTAATGACAAGCCCCACCCACGGAGCTGACAGGGCTGCAGGCAGGGAAAGATTCAAAGGTAAAACTTCGTTCGGCCCTTTCCCAAACTATCCGCACCATGGCCGTGACAGCACAAGATGGGCTGCGGCTTGTAGGGGGAGAATGGATCAACCTGGAACTGGACAGAATGGGGTTTTTAGTCCATCTGGAATCTCCGGTCATCTTTTTCCACGTCTGTCTTGATTGTTGGTGTTTATGCTGTGGAGGGCTCAGCGAGGGCTCTTTGCTTACTGGAGTTTGTAATACTGGGAGATTGCTAGAGCTCCTAGCAGGGCTGAGGGGGAGGAAGGAGATCTTCTTGTCCCTAGGGCTTTCTTGGAGCTCTTAAGAAAAGAAAAAAAAGCCCCAAAATTCTCAAGTCCTTAAAAATAGCTCCTTATCTGATGTTAAAGCGCACGCGCACACACACACACACACACACACACACAGGCCACCGTAATTGGCCTGCTTCTGCTAGCATACCTCAGGTGACCTCCACGGTCAGAGGCTGCTATCTGGGAGGCATCTCACCCTTTACGGAGTTGGAATTGGTCCCTCTATAGCTTCTACCCACTTATCCTGGTTTTAGCCTTTAGCATCATAGTTAAGTAAAGAAGTTTGGGCCCTCTGTCAAGATGATAGCCCTTGGTCTCTGTCTTCCCTGGTGAAGCCTACTCGGCTGGCTTCAGAGACATCTGTGCTTCAAATCAGAGGGAAGTTTTCTAAACTATTGAGGAAGAAAAAGCACTCATTTATCTACAAGTCACTCACCCTATTCTCCTATAGAATCCAGAATAACAAGACTTGCCAGTGTCTTATCTACTTGTGTTTCTGTTTGAATTCTTCTGTAGCCCATCAATACATGCCTTTTGAAGGCTAGAATGTCAGAGCTAGGAGAGATCATAGAGCCCATTTTACAGGGAGGGGATACTGAGGCACAGACACCAATTATCTTGTCCAAAGTCACACCCTCAGGAGTCAGCAAAGCTGAGAACAGAATCCAGGCCCCCAGCTCCCAGGCCCAGGCTTTTTTCTATACCTATTGCCTTTTCATCAATAAAAATGGCACTGGTCCAGAATTTTATATGGCATTTGGTATAGAATTTTCCTGTGTACCTATGATGACCATAAATCTTGAACCAAAAGCAGGGGCACATGGACAGATAGGAGTGAGCATATAGAATATTTGACACTGTAATTCTTCCAAATAACGTAGGATATGCACTCATGCTGTAGGAATAAGACAATAAACTGTATCTTCCCTACATACCTCAAAGGATCGGTATACGAAATACGTGCAAGAAAGTTGAGATAAAATTGGAAGCAAGAGGGGCACCTAAGTAGCTCAGTCGGTTAAGCGTCCAACTTCAGCTCAGGTCATGATCTCGCGGTCCGTGGGTTCGAGTCCCGCTTCGGGCTCTGTGCTGACCACTCAGAGCCCGGAGCCAGCTTCGGATTCTGTGTCCCCTTCTCTCTCTGCCCGTCCCCTGCTCACACTTGAGCATGGGCGTGTGTGCTCCCTAATAAACAATACACACACACACACACACACACACACACACACTTAAAATTGGAAGCAAGAAACATTCCCCGTACCTGACTGTTCAGCTGCTCCTCTCACTGAGTGCTTACACCCAGAACACTCTCCTCCTATCCATCCATTTTCACATATTCAGATTATAGGATTTAGATCAAATGCCAGAGCAGTGTTGGAGTCAATCGGACCTGGATTTCAATCTTAGTAGTTATAGGACCTAGAACACATTCCCTAAGACTTGGTTTTCTCATCTAGATACTGGAGAGGATAACTGTTAAGAATCAAACTAGCAAATCCAAAATTCATTGAGTGTTCATGTGATTCCCTCCAGCGGATTATGTTCCTACTTAGCTAACGGCCCATACACAAATCACGCCAGCGTGGGGACAGCTGCCTTTAATTTCTCAGCTGTTTATTTGTAATCTTGGTTCCGTCCCTGCCTTCAGACGGCCTCCCCTTGGATAGATAGCACTATCTTGAGTCAACATGGTAAGGATAATAGGCATGCAGGGGGGAATGAAAAAAATAGCTGAAGTCGCAGGGATGGGTTCTAGAAACTTCTTCCCACAAGGGTACGGGTGGGTAATGAAAATATATACAGGCTTCATGAATATGCAATCTATGCATTCACACCAGACGTCATGCTGGGAAGGGCCCCACGCTTGCTTTAACGCTTTGCCGTCGCCATCTTGAAATTCTTAGTACTTTCTGAATAACGGGTCCCACGTTGTCCTTTTACACTGAACAGGGTAGATTATGTAGATGGCTGTGAATATACAACAGTGTTTTTACCACCTACCTCAGAAAAACAGGTTAATCCAAACATCTGAGATCTTAACTCAGCTTGAGTAACTGATTGAAACAATGCTCAGAAATGAAACCTTCAACTATGAAGGGAAGAGGGATCACGGACAAGTGGAGAACAAGCAGTTTGAATCTGACTTTCCTGGAGAGGCCCCCCCCCTTTATGCAGGAAAATGGTTTATACCAGGTGGCAACCAAGCTATTTATTGTAAGCCGGGATAAGGCAGAAATCCCTGTCATCGGATAAAAGCCACGGGGCCACCGTTTATTGGCGACATTCCAAGAAGCATTAAAAGGAAGGTCACCCAAACAAGCAGCACGCAAGGGGTTAACTTTTTTACCTACAGAACAGTAGGGTCGCAAAGAAGTTTTACATTGAACAAAACATATATATACAATATGACAGCACAGAGGGCCAGCTTTCAAGTCTCTGTGTAAACATCACGGCTGACTTTGGAGTTCTGGAACTCTTGCTCCTAAAAACCTTATATTTTATTTTCAAATGGCATTTCCCCCCCTGCCAAGAAGTTACATTTTTTCCCTTCTTTAAATAAGCAGCAAGGGTAATGGCATGATGAACAAATTTCATTTCTTCTGTTCAGCTTTTTCCATCCCAAGCACAGCCTCCGTGAGGCCAGATGGCACCAAAACAATGCTAGTAAGTCAATACATCTGGCGACATTCCTGAAATGACAACTCTGATGGAGTAACGTCCAGCTCCTACACAAAGGCCCTTTTCAGAACATTTCCACTCGTACTTGTCTGCTCTAAGCAGAACCTAATGTGTGAAAACAAAATAAAAGCGAGCCCTTTCACCGCCCGCACTGAAGTTTCATTTTCGCTGCTTTTATTAACACGGCGCTCTGCCTGCCCCACTTCTGCACGTCGACCTGAAACCAACGGGCGAACCTTCTGGGCCTGCCACCGGGAAGCCCGCCCCACGGCCTCCGCACGCTGGCTGTGCCCGGAGCAACTGGGAGCTCCGAGCGGGACTCCGATGACCTCACCCGTCTTCGCGCTAGAAGCTTCAAGCTCAGTGGGGAGATGATCCGTGGAAAAGAACCAATGAGTGAGGGGGAGCTGGGGAAGGAACTGGAACCCGCCCACGTGGCCAGTCTTTCACCGGTTGACTTTAGGAGTCAGGCCCTGGGAGTGACCTCTGACCTTCAGCAGGACAACAGTCTGTTAGGGAGCTGCTAACGAAAACCAGTGCGATGCAGGTGGGGAGCCGGGAAGAGGTCTGCTGGAATCTAGGGGGCTGTAAAGCTTACAGTCATTTCCCAAAAATCATTCAGCCAAGGGGCGCCTGGGTGGCTCAGTCGGTTGAGCGTCCGACTTCAGCTCAGGTCACGATCTCACGGTCCGTGGGTTCGAGCCCCGCGTCGGGCTCTGGGCTGATGGCTCGGAGCCTGGAGCCTGCTTCCGATTCTGTGTCTCCCTCTCTCTCTGCCCCTCCCCTGTTCATGCTGTGTCTCTCTCTGTCTCAAAAATAAAAAACGTTAAAAAATTTTTTTGAAAAAAAAAATCATTCAGCCAAGTCTACCCCATTCAACCTAGTTTCAGGAACCATTTTCTTTTTTTTTTTTTTTTTTTTTTCCTCAATGTTTTTTATTTATTTTTGGGACAGAGAGAGACAGAGCATGAACGGGGGAGGGGCAGAGAGAGAGGGAGACACAGAATCGGAAACAGGCTCCAGGCTCCGAGCCATCAGCCCAGAGCCCGACGCAGGGCTTGAACTCACGGACCGCGAGATCGTGACCTGGCTGAAGTCGGACGCTTAACCGACTGCGCCACCCAGGCGCCCCCAGGAACCATTTTCAAGCGAGGTCCCAACCTGGCCCGGAAGCGGTCATCTGGTCTACCTCTTCAGCCAACCGTCTTTCATCATTTCATTCAACTAAAATCTACGAGTGCCAGCTAGGCGTGAGGCTTCAGGATATGGTGACAAGCAGGACAGACATGGTTTCTGTTCTTGGAAGCTCATGGTCTGGTAGGAGAGAGGTAATAAACAAGAAAACAGGAATATACTAGTGTGTTCTGATAAGGATAAGTATAATGAAGAAAATAGAGGGATATAATAAATAGGATGGTTAAGTGAGTGGTTTCAGCTAGGAAAGGCCAAGAAGGCCTCAGACTCGAGTCTCAATAAGGAGCCAGGCAGCCACGCAAAGATCCCAGCAAACAGCCATTCAAGCTGAGCTGTTTGCCTCAAGCAGAAACCCTAAGGAGGGAATGATCTTGGCTCAAAGAACAGGGGGGCACAATGAACCAGAGAAGACAGCTAGAGGAGATGTCAAAGAGCAAGTTAAGGGCTTTGTTTGGTCACGGAAAGGACTTCAGAGGTTCATCTAAATCAGTGGTTCTCAACAGGAGGCAGTTTTGTCCCCCCACGGGACATGTGGCAATATCTGGAAACAATTTTGGTTGTCACAACTATTGGGCAGAGGAGGAGAGGTTGCCACCACTGGCATCCATAGTAGGTAGAGAGCAAGAATGCTGCTAAACATCCTACAACGTACAGTACAGCCCCCATGACAAAAAATTTTCTAGCCCAAAATGTCAACATGTACTGACATTCAGAAACCCTGCCAGAAGTGTGGTGGGAAAGCAATGGGAAGATTCAATCAGAGAAGTGGCATGATATTGCATAAAGAAAATTCTGGAAAGCAAAACGTGACATGAAACTTATCGCCGATCACCTTGAAATGTTAACTTGCTGAAGAGAACATTTGTTCTCAATCTGGAAGAAAGCCTATAAGCATCTCGGTGCCACATTCCCACTCCCAAAAAGTCCCCAAGCACAGGCACCACCAAAGACCAAACTTCCTGGGGCGGCAGCCAGCTTGGCATCATTTCGTTTCTTGGCCCCACTGGCCATGTTCCTCTGGCAAATGTGGATTGTGTTCTCAAGTCTAAGTGACATTTGAGCTCCACGCAAGTTGTCTAAAACCATTGAAAACGAAAATGGCAAGATACTCTTTCAGGTTTACAACTTGGTTCTGGGATGGACTCAGATGCTCTGGCAGTAATTCACAGGCAGGAAGTCTGTCTCCGGGGTTGAAAGGGGAGTTAAAAACTCTGGCTATGGCCACCCCGTTGATTCCACCTAGTAAAAGGCAGCAAGAGTCCCTCTGAAATGCAGTCAGCACCAACGATGTTCTATTCCTTTCTTCATGGAGATGAATGATTTAGAATGGCTCAATGTCACCAGGACTTATTAATCAACCGTGGTGAGGATAATAAATGGCATTTTCCATCATGCTATGTGAATTTCCTTCTCTGGCTGTTAATTTCCTACCAGATCCTTCCAAGATGACTCCGCTCTGCCCTGCCTCTTGTATTCCTTATTTCCTTCATCATAAAATATAGAATACATGTCCTCCATGTACTTGCTAGTATATTGTTACGATGCCTCTGCTTAATCATTTTATGTTCAATAATCTATCACCCACAATTATAGATTCCTTAGAAGTGAGAACAATATCTGGCCATCACTGAAATGCTTTCTACCTGGTTGTGTTCCCCATACCCTCCCTTTTCTTCCAGCTTTGCTGTGAAAGGGTTAAACTCTTTGTATAGTCCAGATTTGTTTTGTTAATATGAAGCACTTCTCTCTTTGAAGTCAAACACTGGAAGAATTTACTAAAGCGTGTGGGGTATTGAGCATCTTAGCAATAAATGAAAAACATATTCAAAACTCAGAGCAATGGATTTGGATTACAGGTCCAGCAATGTTGAAGGTCTGGTGTAAAAATAGGGGCAGACATACATTATGTTGGACAGGACGTTAGGATGCTATCTCAAAGTCGAGAATGCAAGACTTGTAATGTTTCTGTTCCAATTTTGCTAAATGTAGGTTTCCTCAACTCATTCCATCCATTTCACAGAAATATGTAAGGCTACTTTTGAATGCTACCACACTCCCAGTCTGAAGGTGCAAACTATGGGAAAGCTATCTGAGAACAATTCGTGAATACCTATTAAAGGTGAAGATGTGCTTCCTTACACGCTCTGCATGCCAGAATTCCAGCCATACAGACAGTCTCATGCAGGGCACGGCCATGTGCCATGTTCGAGGCTGTCTGCCACACCCCGAACTGTTAATTTCCTACCAGATCCTTCCAAGATGACTCCGCTCTGCCCTGCCTCTTGTATTCCTTATTTCCTTCATCATAAAATGTAGAATACATGTCCCCCATGTATTCTGTCTCCACGTGAGTGAAGACAACCGAACTATCCCTCAGGAAGCAGGTGGGGAAACAACCTATGCTCTAATCGTGTAACAGAATGCCATTGGGCAATCAAAACGAACACGATCTACAGAGATCAACACCATTCCGATAAAATTTTAAAGCACATAAATATTGTTACAGATACACGCACACATGGTTGAGAACACGCAAGAACGGACACAAGGATGACCTACATCGAGTCCAAGATGTAACTGTAGTCTGGAGGCAGGAATAAGAGTGACCATGTTCATACTAAGAAACAGCTGACATTTATGTAACGTGTCAACGGTGAGGGTCGATGGAGAAAGGTCCAGACTTCAGCTACATCGGTGATCTGTTCTTCTTTAGTCCTTTTTAATGGGATCTGAAGCTAATTTGATAACATTTACTTCTGATGTGGACAGAGAAGTAACTGTTTTATTGTTTTCTGTGTTCTTTTATCTCCTGAAGGGAACAATAAAGTTTTCAAGAGTTTTAGAACTCCAACTAAAGCCAAGTTCGAAAGTTAAAGGCTGACGTTTTACCATCCTAGAACAATGACAATATCTCCCCTGACTAGAATTTCTACTTTCCTAGTCCCCTCTGACCCAGAGTCCATAACTTATCACATTCACCCCCAGCCCATCAGTTCTACCTGAAAACTAATCTAGACAACTTCGTTATCAGTTCTGAAGATGCTCGGCCTATAAAAAAGTAAGGGATTCATGGGAAAGGGGTCTGAGAAAACACAAAACCTAGATTTCCTTTCAACTTTTTAAGACCAAAGTGAGCAAAAACTCTCTCCAAAGGTGTAAGACTTCGGTCCCGACACCGTGGTGAATAATAACCCCAACAGCCGTATTAATAACCACCACCACCATGGTGAGCCCTTGCTGTGTGCCCCAAATGCTTTGCCTTCATTAAGCATGTGAGCCACGTGTCAGCTGGGGATGGTCCTAGAATATCCTTCTATCACAAGGCGGGGAATGAGGCACAGAGAGGATAAGTTACTTGTCCAGGGTCACACAGCTGGTCATAGTGGCAAAATCGTATTGATGATTCTATCAAGATCCCTCATTCCTTCCATTCACTCAGCTAGAACCAAATTGGTCCAACTGTTGACTGTGTTCTTTATGTTTTAGCTCTCAGTATATTGTCGAAAGTGAGCCATAACTGAGGATTTGAGTTTTAGCATACTGATGCCGACCTGTCTGCCCTGCTAGTGTTTGGTGGGCATGTTCATTTTTCCCACAATCCTCTCCACACATGGGTCTAGATGGACACATGGGTTAGGCTCTGTGGCTCGGTACAGGGCAAGACAAGATGGCGACTCCACTCCTAAACACCAGAAGGGGGAGCAGAAACAGGGCTGGAAGGGGTTCCAACTTTCAGTCCAGATGATGCCAAATTGTGGGGTCTATAACCCACTGGAAATGTCCGAATAGTAGCCGTATCACATCCGAATACCCTGGCTCCACATGAGGACCGGGTAAGGAACCAAACCTGGGCTGCCCCACACTCTGGTCTTAAAAACACTTTGGGCCCCCCCGCCCCCGATAGGTCTCAGGCACTGTACTAGGTATATGCCTTACCTCAGCTCCCTTAACCATAGAAACCTTACACGTTTGTCATCATTATCTTCATGTCACAGATGAAAAACTACAGCTCAGAAGTTTAAATAATTAGCAGAGCCTCGAGGTGCCAGAACTGGGCTTGGAACCAGTTGCTCTAATTCCAAATCCATGCTTCTTCCCCAACACCTAACTGCCTCGTCTCTGTGTGGTACCGGATCAAAAGTTATCCCCCCAAAAAGATGCATCCAAGTCTCAACTCCTGGTACCTATGAATGTGACCTTATTTGGAAACAGTCTCTGCGGCTGTAATCAAGTTAAGGATCTTCAGATGAACTCATACCCAGGTTTAAGGTGTCCAAATGCAGTGAACTACAATGACTGGTGTCCCTCTCAGAGAAAAAAGAGGGAGATCTGACACAGACACAGGGAGGCAGCCACGTGATGACCGAAACAGACTGGAGTCATGCTGCCATAAGGCAAGAACACCGGGGCCACCAGAATCTGGGAGAGACACATGCAACCGTCTTCCAGAGCCTTCTGAAGATGCCAACCCTCCCGACATCTTGATTGTGGATGCCTGGGCCCTAAAACTGCCAGAGAATGAATTTCTGTTGTTTAAAGCCACAAAAATTGCAAATTGCGGTGATTTGTTGCAGCAGCCCCAGGAAACTACCACCAAACGGTCACAGCCTGGAACCTTGTAAGTTTCAACACAAAACCCTGCCAACAACGACTGAAAGAAGCGAGCGGCTCCACACTTTGAGTCCCAGCTGGCCCTTCCTAGGAACAGCAATCATTTTGCTCTTTAGACTCTAGAAGGCAAGGGAGACCGCAACAGAAAGTTCACGTTTCTCAAAGAGCTTGCGATCTCTGCACAAGAGAGTTACGCTTTGGTAGAGTTTGGGGCTCTGTTTTGAAAGACCAGAAAACTGCCCCGCGGAGAGTCTGACTTTGGAGGCCATTTGCTAGGGTACAACAGCGACGGGCACAGCTCTCTCTGGCCACCTCCAACCCACTCCAAAAGAGGGGGAAAGCCATTGATTTATAAGCACTAGGACACCGTTTCCTCGTGCCACGTTCTGAAATTTTCAGTCATATTTGTAATACTTTCAGACGGCTTTTGAATTCCAGCAAATCCACATGGTTAAACGCCATGGCTTTGTGGTGAGCTTCATGCTGTCAAAAAAAAAAAAAAAAAAAGAAAAAAGAAAAAGAAAAAGAAAAAGAAAAACGCAAAAGGAGTCTGATTTCTGTGGTTGGACCAAGCGGCCTGCTTGGAATTAGCTCCTGAGAAAACTGTTCAAGTCACCCCAAGCTTTTCTTCCACTGGGGCCCGAGTTACCTCCACTGTGACAACCCTCATCCTGCTGTGGAATAAGGGCCTTGTGGGGCCAGCCAGCTCAAACAAGCACAGGAACGGGCTCGGCGGTGGCCACTGTCACTTGTCGTAACAGCAGATTACGTTGCTGTAGTCTACACACTTTTAAAATTAGTGCCTTCTTGTCTTGACATTTTCTCACATCCTTCAGGAGGTGTTGAGCCATTAAGTGAGGGAAACTTTAACAACATCCACGCTGTGGGCAATGCTTCGGCACCCCAAGTAGAACTTCGGGGGAGGTTTACCAAATGAGAACATTGTTATCAAAGAAATATTTCACTCACATCTCAAATACCGAGAGATGCAATGCTTTTCTCTGAAACTCCACTAAAATAATTTTTCTATACCAAACGTGAGACGGATCCTTGTGGTGGGGGGTGTATGGCCTTATAGAAGGCTCTGCACATATTTGGACACACCTAGGGCTCCCCCTCGTTCTACAGCCATTCAGGCTTGCACAGTGGCCCTGAGTGGCCCAGACTAATTCTATTTAAAGCCCAGGGGCGCCTGGGTGGCGCAGTCGGTTAAGCGTCCGACTTCAGCCAGGTCACGATCTCGCGGTCCGTGAGTTCGAGCCCCATGTCAGGCTCTGGGCTGATGGCTCAGAGCCTGGAGCCTGTTTCCGATTCTGTGTCTCCCTCTCTCTCTGCCCCTCCCCCGTTCATGCTCTGTCTCTCTCTGTCCCAAAAATAAATAAATAAAAAAAAAACGTAAAGCCCAGCACCGTCTTCCTCAGGGCCCTCCCACGTCCCCACGCAAACCTCTGCTGAATTCACCTTCCCACCATCTAGAATCCACCAAGAGGGTACGGTTACTTTTCTTGGTTCATCTGATTAATGCCGTGAGCAGTGATGGTTCGCTACCTCTCCGGCCCCACCCCCACACTCCAAGTCCAGAGAAAAGGCATGGGCTAGCTGTGGGAGTCCCGGAGCTCTTCACCTGACTTCGCAGAATTCACAGGGTCTGTGAGCTAAGATGCGACAAAATAATACATCTCTATCTTCCCTGACATCTAACCGAAATTTGGCCTTTCCTGTAATTATGGAAGTAGGCCACATGCCACCGTAATACCAGTTAACATTAGATGGGGCGCCTGGGTGGTTCAGTCGGTTGAGCATCCGACTCTCGATTGCAGCTCAGGTCATGATCCCACGGTTCGTGAGTTCGAGCCCCGCGTTGAGCTCTGCACGGACAACGCAAGGCTGCTTGGGATTCTCTCTCTCCTCTCGCTCTCTGTCCCTCCCCCACTCATTTCTCACTTTCTCAAACATTTAAAAAAGAGTAGATATCAAAAATATTTCACATCGCATTAAAGCTGTTCAGGTCTCAAAATTTTATTTGCATGCATCAGCATCGCAAAATTATATCAATTACATCAATGGGTAGGCCTGTCTCTAGTTATTATTCAATGCCTTAATTAAAAGTACACATATATATGGGGCGCCTGGGTGGCGCAGTCGGTTAAGCGTCCGACTTCAGCCAGGTCACGATCTCGTGGTCCGTGAGTTCGAGCCCCGCGTCAGGCTCTGGGCTGATGGCTCGGAGCCTGGAGCCTGTTTCCGATTCTGTGTCTCCCTCTCTCTCTGCCCCTCCCCCGTTCATGCTCTGTCTCTCTCTGTCCCAAAAATAAATAAAAAAAAATGTTGAAAAAAAAAAAAAAAAAAGTACACATATATATATTTTTAAGTTATTTTGGTGATTTTACTTTGGTACAATCCGTTTCCCTTGTGATCCTATGCACTTTGTTTCATGCATTTAAGAACATTATTCTGAGGCTGCCAAAGAGGGTCCAGGCACAAAACTGGGCCAGGAACCCCCACATCGAGCAGACCCCCAGGCTCAACTCCGCCATGCAGGCATCACGCACGTTTTAGGATTCCCGCTTAGCCCCACCGGATTCGCTGGGAAAATCAATTCTCTCTGGCCTCTCCCCTACTCTCAGACTTACCCTGTTCCTCTGCAGAGTCCCCTGCCCAGCCACTAAGACTCGCTACTCCCCTCCCCGTCTGACCTCAGAATGATTCTCACGTTTTGTTCCCTATTGTTGGTGTCATTTAAAAAATCTATTTTTTTTTAATTTTCCGAAAATATAATACGGAGTGTGTTTTTTTTTTTTTTTTTTTTTTTAAACACACATGGGCACCTCTACCCCCCGGAGATTCCGGTACAGCCCCCTGCCCCCTGTTTCACTATTATCTTCAGGTCCTTCCAAACCTACCACACCCCACCCGCGTCAGGCTGCCCCTTCTGGTCATCCCTACCTCCTCCCTGAGTCTCCGTCTGCTTCCCCTGCAGGCCTGAGGGGCTCTACTGCTCCAGCTTACCCCTCCTTTCCACCAGTGACCTTGGTCTCCTAGGATCTCACTCTAACACCGCCTACAGAATAGAGACTGCTCTTGATGGGAGGAAGGCCTCCCGGAAGTCACATAGCATCACCCTCCGTGTGCACCCACACTTGCCCATATCTGTTTCCCAGGGTCCAGACTCCACATCCTCTGTGCCTTTTCCCCCTGGGCGTCAAGTCCCCTACGCGCTGCCCGTCAAAGTCACACCTGCCTCCAAAGCCCAACTTTCCGTCTCCACTGTTCCAAAAAGGCTTCCCTCCAGTCTCCTGGTTGGAAAGAACCCAAACACATGCCAACTTCCCCAGCTGGAACGTGAACAAAAGAGTGGAATCTCCTCGGGAGTTTGAGGATTTTGTTGAAATGACACTTAGTTCTGTCATGCTTTGGCTTTATGCGGTTTTTGTCTGCAGACTAACTTTAGAACCTCACCTGTGTCTGCAGTGCAGCTCCCTCTCTCACCTATTTTCTTCCTCCCCTAGACTCAGTCCCTAGAACACAGCCATGTGGCATCCATTCACACGTCCCCTGTAGGACTCGGCACCTTGAAAGGGCAGAACGTTGAATGCCGCACACTGACCAAAGGGATCAAAGCTAGAAACACTATTCATCGAATAAACCATAATAATATTTAACTCCTTTTTTCTGAACCTGAATATCACCCTTCCTATAAAATCCTTTGGATACTATACATTCTGACCAACAAAATCAACAACTTTCTAAAATTCCCAACTCGGACACTGAGCTCCCCCTACCTCCGCCCAGTGTTCTCTGAAGAATAACAATTTCTTGATAAGCACACTGATTTAAGCCTCGCGCTGATGCCTCGGAAGTTTGAACTTAGGGGCGCATGGGTGGCTCAGTTGGTTGCATGTCCGAATCTTGATTTCCGCGCAGGTCATCATTTTGCGTTTCATGAGTTCAAGCCCCGCATCGGGCTCCGCGCTACCAACGCGGAGCCTGCTTGGGATTCTTTTTCTCTCTCTCTCTCTGCCACTCGCTCTCGTGCTCTCTCTCAAAATAAATAAGTGAATAAAAACTTTTTTTTTTTTAAAGTGATCTTCTTTTCCAACTGGTTCCCCTCTAGGTACCACCTGCCTTTAAAAGGGCAAGGCCTCACTCACTTCAAGCCTCTGGTCTAAACAAAAAGTGAACCAAATAACAATTACAATGAAATGTCACTACATTCATTGCAAAAGGAAATGAGCTTTAAACCAAGTGAGTGCTGCAGGCCATGGGTTGCCCTGCTGTGTTCTTAGCATTTCAAAGGACAAAATAGAAAATTGGAAAAGATCAATATCAAGGCAACAGCGCTCTGCAACAGTAATAAATAAAGATGTCTTTCAAGGCCCATTAACCACTAATCACATCTTGGATCCAAACTAGCAGAGCAGCTCCGGGCTGTTTGAAGGAGATGCCATCGGGCTCATCCAGAGAATCAGATGGGGGCGGTCCTGTGTTTGTTTCATGTTGGAGGAACCTCCATTGTTTTGGTTGCTGGCTGGGGGGAAGTGGACAATCCTGTAGAGGGCCTACCCATGTGCTCCGTGTTGTGGCCTGGAGAGCTTCCTTCCAACCGGCAATTACACGGCTCATAACGGGGCAGACTCCGCAGAGAGCAACAACAAAGGGAAACAGGAGAGAGATCATTCCTGAAAAGAGCTTTCTGGCTGCACCAGTATGGATTACACAGCTGAGTTATACCTTGCGATGGGGTTGGATTTCACACCCTGGAGCCGTAGCCCCAAGCCTCATCGGCGAAGGCTTTCTCAGCTTTGGGGATTAAAACACACACACACACACACACACACACACACACACACACACACACACACAGAGAGAGAGAGAGAGAGAGAGAGAGAGAGAGAGAGAGAGAGAGAGAGAGACATGCCTCCAGAGAAGGGTCCTCCAGCCTCGTGACCACCCTTCAGTCAGTCAAACAGCTGAAACTATTCAACAAACACATCCACAAATTTGCTTTCTGGTGTGGTCTGGGCCTGCTCCTCAGTGTGGTCACGGATCGGCAGCATCTGCCTCATTTGGGAGCCTATTAGAGATGCAGAATCTCAAATCTCCCCTCTCCTCCGACCCGAATCTACTGAGTCATGAGCTACATGTTGACAACATTCCTGGGCATTTTGCAGATACGTTAGACTTTGCGAAACATGATGCAGGACGGCTATTCTCACCACCAGCTGCATATGAGAATCACCTGGGAAGTGTTGGTGGGGATTACTTAATATTGATGCCCAGCTTCCAATCCCAGAGGTTCTCACTGGACTTGGTAAGGTATAGGCATCAGTTCACACACACACACACACACACACACGCTCACTCAGTCACTCACTCACTCACTCTGCCTGGAAGATAAGTCCAGATGAATATTTGCTGAATGAATTACACAAATTACCTAATTGAACAATGCATTCCAACACTGAAACCTTGCCTCTGTCTGGCTTCCCTAATTGGACGAGGGAGGAAGCAGAAAATGATTAGGAGATTGAGGACGGCTTTAAGGAACACTGGCTTTCAAAGGCTGCGATCAAAAAAAAATTTTTTTAAGAAAGAAAAGCTCCACATATATTCTCCGAGTTATAACCCCAGACTTACAGACTGAAAGCTTTAAAAAAAATCTTTAAATCCTCCCTGTTTTAAGACAACTAATCCTCCCACCACACACACACACACACACACACACACACACACACACAAACTTTGCCTCAGTTTCTTGCCTGCACAGAGGAGAGTTGATTCATCTACCCCTTAAGAACAAGTCCTACCAAAAGCCTAATGGGTCTTCCAGTTCTGGCAACTGTGGTCCCTTGGGGCTTGGTGTCCTGCCTTGGAGACTCTTGATAAATGAACATCTGTGGATCATAGGCAATTGCTCACTCGGTGTGTAAATAGGAAACTGTTACAAAAATTCATTATAAATAATTGAGGGTGTGCTCCACCTGGCTGGCCAGACTATTGTATGGACCCCATGAACCTGTGTGCAATCCGCTTCTAATCAATGGCCTAATCCATTCTGTCGATGCTCTCCCTGAATATCTAAACTGACATTAAACAAGGTTAGTCTTGGCACAGGAAAAGGCTTTCTACCGATGGTCCACACCTAGATGCAATTAAAAAAAAACAAAACTTGACAGATATGGATAAATGCAAGTTATGGTTGTTTATGGTGATATGTGTTATGCAAAGTCAACTGACCAACTGAGAGAAATATTCACAATATACAGCACAGACAAAGGACTAATAATCTTACAAAGACCTCTTAAAATCTGTGGGGGAAAGGAATGAAACCCAACAGAAAAAAAAAAAAAAAAAAGGAAAAAGACATGAACAGACAATTCACAAAAAAGGATCTAACAATGACCCTCAAATGAAAAAAAAAATGTCCAAGCTCACTCATAATTAGAGAAATCCAAATGAAAACATTCCTTGAGATACCATTTCTTACCTGGCAGCCTGGCAAAGATTTCAAAATATGACGACGTGGCATGTATGTGAGGCTGTGGGAAAATCAGCACTCTCCCACCCTTCCGGTCAGAATGCGAATTGGCAGGACTCTCCCGGAGGGAAACTCGTCAACACCTAACAAAAGTGCCTATGCCCTTCCCACCCCGCAGACCCCCTGCTAGTGATCCACCTTGAAGATACACTTCCAAGAGTACAAAAATGCATATGCACAGGGGTGCCTGGGTGGCGCTGTCAGCTAAGCATCAGACTCTTGATTTCAGCTCAGGTCACGATCTCACAGTTGGTGAGTCTGAGCCCCGCATGGGGCTCCACACTGTCAGGGAAGAGCCTGCTTGAGATTTACTCTCTCCCCTGCTCTCTCTGCCCCTCCCCTGCTCTGTCTCAAAATAAGTAAATAAGCTTTTTTAAAAGTCTCTAAAAATGCAGACGTACAAGGGCATGTGTCACAGCATCATTTGTAATTGCAAGATCTTGGAAGCAACCTAAATGCTTCTTCTACACAGGAGAGTTGTTGAAAAAACTTGGTACATCCTCACACCGGAGGCTTATGCAGGTATTTTTTAAGAAGCGTGCAGGCAGCTTCTATATGGGCTGATTCCCAGGATGTAGGCAAACAAAGCACAAGAGTATTAAGGCACCCACTGTATTTAAAGGCGGAGCGGGGGTGGAGGGGTGGGGCATGAGTTTTCTAGAGCTGCTCAAACAAGATATCTCAAACTGGGTAGCTTTTAAACAAAAGAAATCAATGGTCTCATAGTTCTGGAAGCCAGAAGTCCAAGATCAAGGTGTGGGCAAGGTTGGTTCCTTCTCAGGACTGGGAGCGAGAACCTATTCCTTGCCCCTCCCCTCGCATCTGTAGGTTGGTGGCCATCTTTGGTTTTCGTTGGCTCATAGAAGCATCACCCTGATCTTTGCCTTCATCTCCAAGGAAGAGACTTCAACCACCTCAATTCTGACTTCAGTCTGCATGTTCTAACTGGTTAAGTCCTTCTTTCCAGCTTATCCCTTAACTCGGGCAGAAGACCCTGTGGACAAAGCATCCCACGACGGGATAGGAAACTACCCCCTCAAGCAAGAAGGGCTGCCCTGAGCCAGCAAGCCCCAGCTTGACTGACCCCAAGACAATGGTCAATTTCACCTTTACTGCCCACCTGCGTGTCTACTGACACTTGTCTCACATTTTCCTTATATCAACCTAGAAATATTTTCAGCACTTTGGAGACGGTCTTTGAGACATTGGGTTTGGTGCCTTCCCCACATCGGCCTCACTGAGATAAATTCCTTTCTTGTTCCCCCACCACTTCCACTGGTCTCTCTGCCTTAGGATTATGTCAGTGGTGAGGAGCCAAACCTGGTCCGCTTGGGACCCCCAAAGCTGGGTGCTCTTGCGCCCCTCTGCCCCAGTTATAGCCACGTGGTCTTCTCCCTGTGTGTCTATATCCCCATATTCTCCCCTTTGTGTAAAGACACCAGTTCTATTGGATGACGGATTACTCTTAATGACCTCATCTTAAGTAATTATATATACAGTGACCATGTTTCCAAATAAGGTTACATTCTGAGGTGGGGGGGTGGGGTGCAGAACACTGGGACATCAACATATTAGGGAGGAGCTGGGGACACAATTCAACCCATAAAATAAAATATACGTTCAGGTACCTGCTCATTTGTGGGGGGAAAATGAGGGGGAGGGGGTTAAACCAGAAACCAAGGAGCCTAGTAACCAAGGGTGGGTGGGAAAGATGTGGGAAACATGGAGGGAGGGGCATGGGGTACCGGGGACAAGGACAGAGTGATACGTTTGGATTTTGGTGGGGGTGGGGGGCATAACAATGTGAGAGCCACAGTAATATCTCAAATGCCCTTTGCATCCTGAAAAAATATTAAGACCAGCCAGGATGTGCTAGGAACCCAAAGTGAATACAAACAGTAACAAACAAGCCTAACATATTACAAATAAAACCACATAACCACACTGATGGGATGGAGAGGGACAGAACAAATCTAAGTCACTTTGGAAAACAAGTATCTTGACTGGATCTCGTAAGGCTAAAGACAAAAAGAACTGTACGGAAATGCTATAATCTAGTAAGTGTGTTTCTCAGAGGGGTGGGGGTTAGCAATTTCGAACAACTTCATGTGGCATACTAGAACAGAGCAAAAAAGCACATAATAGAGGAGAGGCAGTTTCTCGTTGCTGGAGAAAAAAGTTACAAAGGAGAGAGGGAAGGCAAGAATAAACCCCAGGGTGTTGGGCTGGAGTCAGAGGTATTAGTAAGAACTGTGAGATTGTGACATAATAACACAGATTTGGGAATATATATTCCCTGGTTCCTAGAATGAGATTGTCTGAAACGCTTGAAATTCCCTGAGTGTTACGGGTGAGGGGAACATCTTTTGTTGTTCATAACAAGCCCCTTTTAACCACCTGAGCTTATATTAGCTGGAGGACTCTTGGTGGGGCCCTAGATAGTTTCTAGATGGGGCTGGTTGCCAGAGGAACCAGCCATGTGATTAGTGGGTAGGTATTTTCAGCCCCACCCCCAACCTATGGGGAGGGGAGAGAGGCTGGAGGTTGAGTTTACCACCAACAGTCAATGATTTAATCAGCCATGCCACCACCACGAGACCTTTAGAAAACCCTAAAAGGTGGGGTTTGGAGAGTGGCTGCGTTGCTGAGCACATGCAGGTGCCGGGAGGGTGGTATGCCCAGGAGGGTATGGAAGCTCCAAGCCCACTCCCCACCTCCCATACTTGTCCCGTTCATTGCTTCCATTTGGCTCTTCCTAAACTGTAGCCTTTATAATACACTGGAAATAGTGCTTTCCTGAGTCCTGTGAACCATTCTAAAAAATTATGGGACCTGAGGAGGGGGTCACGGGTACTCCTAATTTATAGCCGGTCCATCAAAATACCGAAGACCCGGACTTGGGTCTGGCATCTGAAGTGGGGGCAGTTTTATGGGGCTGAACCCTTAACCTGTAGGGTCTGCACAAACTCCAGATAGTTGGTGTCAGAATTTAATTGAATTGTAGGACACCCACTTGGTGTCTGGAGAGTTGGGTTATTCATTGAGGGGGGTGGGAATCAGCCATAGATTTGATCTCAGAGGCGTTGTAATAAACAGATCACAGAACCCACGGCATTACATACAATGTGCAGACAGACACAAGAGGACGGATGCGTGAATACGCGTGGGTTAGGATCACACATGTATTTCCCAGCTCCGTCCACACGTAGACGCTCCAGTGGCAATCAGCGCACTTAGCACTCAGATACTGGTTTCTGACTGTTGTTCTCCAATTAAAAGGACAAGAGCTCCTTGAAGAAACGATGGAGCTCAGCAAGAATTTTCTGCACAAATGAAGCTTTCGTTCCTCAGATCCGGGCTCCTTACCGTCACTCTGAGTAGGAAAGGATACCAATTCCTAAACCAACACAAACAGCTGTAACTGCCACCCGGGAATTTCTGCCCACCCCCAGTGGAACCCCCAGACTTACCCTCCCAGTTCCCACCACACCCTGGTCTCCATCACTCCCTGGCATGACCAGAGCGATCTCTCTCCCCAAACCTTTGTCGTAAAGGCCTTTTCTTCCACCTGCTTTCCCTTATTCTTCGCTGCTTGGCAGAGATTTTCCTCATGAAAACCTCTCCCAACAGCCTCCAGGCAGGGTGAGATGTACCCTTTCCTGGTCTCACACAATTCCCCTAGAACTTACTCATACGGATTCTATAGTTGTGTTATATACCATGTTGCATTCAAAAGGTCTCCCGCTCCTGGCTCCTTAGGCAAAGCTCTGTAGAGACTGGAATCTTTTCAAACCAAACCAGAGTTGTGACAAGAAATTCCAACAGTCCCTAGCCCCACGTGCACGAGGGTCTAGGCATTGGATCAAGCTTACCATCAGGCTGACCTGGGATATGGAGTTCGTGAGTCGGGGAGGCTTAGTCTTCCAACAGCCCCGTTCCTGCCCCTGCCCCCTCCACGGCACCTCCCTTCCGATCATGGAGACTTTGCTTCGCTCCTCAGCCCAAGCTGCTTCAGTTTTCCAAGTCTTTATTCTAAAACCATGGAGATTCTTGTCTGTCATACCCCATCCACCGCCTGGGATCTAGAATCCTGGCCCCAAGCCTCTGATGGAAGCTGCAGCCTTGTTTGCTTGTGGATGAGAATGCACGATGCCCAGGGGCCCTCGGCCTCTCCGACTCAGCTCCTTGCTGCACAGCACCCCTTCCCCCCCCAACCCAATCTCTCCCCCACCCCACCCCCCTTCTTCTGGGATAAACATGATCTAGTAATCAGGCTTCGTTACCCAAGTTCACCCAGTTCCCCGTTCTGCACACAGAGTAGGAAAGAGCTCCGGACTCTACAAATCTTCTAAAAATATATAGAATAGAAGTTCTACACAAGTCACGCTTCCAGGCAGGCTTTAATGTTAATTGTTCATCATTATGCATGACTGCTTTGCTCCCGCCCACCATAAGGAAGTCCTGGACTCACGCAAATTATATTATATAAATTTTTGCTACTACTCTCGACACCTACCAGTTTCTCTCCTTCTCTGCCCTCCCTGATAGGTGAGCCACTGTGAAAATATTGGCACCTGTGCACCCTTGAGGGGGTTTGGAGAATGAAGGGGTTGGGGAAAGAGGGATGCTGACTTTGAGAATAGATCCCCACCCCTCACCCCCGCCCCCGGCCAAGACCGGTCCACCTGTCTGTGGAGCTCATCCACCCCTCCCCACCCCCCGAATTATCTCCTCTTCCTGGGTGTCTGTACTCCTTCACACTCTGTTCATGGTCTTACTATTGACAGTTACCAACTAAAGGATCACCCTCTTTTAATGAGCAACCTCTTTTAAAAAGACAATGCGACTGAATGGGGGGTGGGGGGGTGGTTAGTCTCATAGGGGCCTCTCAGTCATGTCTGCATGACTTTGTATGAATTTATTAAATCAGATTACATCCTTCCTAACCCCTAGCTAATTGAGATCATTTGCACCATGAGGGCTTTTAATATGTGATGGGAGAAGAAGTGATGTAATAATTTTAGTTCGGAGGCCAGTTGGGGGACTAGGCAAGGAAGGATAAAATGCTGCAGTCAGGAAATTAGGAGATTAGGAAACTATGGAGTAGAAGAACATAGAAACCCCCAAGAGGGTTAAGAAGCACACAAAGGCTCAGATGTGGTGGAGTGCAAAGGCCCGCAGAGAACTTGGGGAGAGCGCCTCAGCCTGCAATCCGTGGAAATGGTCTGCTCAAAAACTAAGATCAAGACTCATTCCCATGTAGGAGATAGAATCCTAGGAACTGGGAGGATGAAAAGCCCAGGACATACAGTGACCATGGCCCCAGGTCACAAAATCATGGGATTTGGGACAAGAAAGGTGAGACATGATCTAGTCCTCAGCTTTGTGTAACAGCCCCATTTTCAGGGGCAGACAACTTTACAAATCCCCTTCCTAACATTATTTATCTCTTGTGCTGGGGGGGGGGGGGGCGCGGGGAGTGTGACAAAAAGTTGCCATTCATTCAGAAACTGAATTGATTTGTGCCTCTAATTCTAAAGGCATCTACGTATGGCTGATAACTAACAGTATACGTACGCTTGAACTTTGGTGTCGGTAGGAATTCGAAGATCATTTCTACTCCCAGACCCCCTCCCATGCGGCCTCCAGGATGTCAGAGCTGCCCCACACGGGAA
Source organism: Neofelis nebulosa (assembly GCF_028018385.1). Lineage (NCBI taxonomy): Eukaryota > Metazoa > Chordata > Mammalia > Carnivora > Felidae > Neofelis > Neofelis nebulosa. Next base: position 82,144,621 of record NC_080794.1, read on the forward strand.
CCACAGATCTTCAAGACAGGACTCAACACAGCTCACTCCATGAGGGCGTGAGAGTAAGTGTCACCCGGAAAGTAACACGGCTGTCGTTACACCACGATGCCCGCAGGTCTCTCTGGGACAGACATTAAGAAAACAGATGCCACATTTCACCTCCCGTGAGCGGGGTGGTCAAGGGCTGTCTGGGTTTTGGCCGGAACACCAGAGAAGAGAAGCCCCTGATGCAATTCCTAAGCAGTTTTTGAGTTCTGGCAAAGAAAATGAGATATTGCTTCCCCGAGACCATAACACATGCTCCATTCTTCCCTCAGGGGCATTTCCATTTTTATTAACTGTGCGTTTTGCTACACGATCGCCAGGACTGTTCCTTCTTTCGCAAACAGCTAAATGATTCCTTTGAGAGCATCAGTTCCCTGGGACGTGGGAGGTAGTGTGCCCGATTCACAAGGGGCCCTGATCTCTGAACCTTATTAAAATAAAACATCTTGGAGAGACCGGTGGGGAGAGAGAGGAGAACAAGCAGAGATCGAGGTGGCGCAGCTCGAGGTCCGTGCACGGAGTCAAAGCACCTTAGTCTCGCTTGAAGTGTCTGTTAAAAGCCATGCAACTCTCAAAGCTGGCGGGTGGGTTCATGGTCATTCTGTATTTCTTACACATGTCGCAACTGTTTTGTTTGTGCTTCATGTTTGTTCTTTTAATTTTGCTTTAAAAGGACTGCAAGAACAATAAGAATAACCAAGAAAGGACAAGAGAGCTCTCCATGGCAAAGCAGTTGCGTCAGGGCAGAGTTAGTAAAGCCCCGTAAATCATCGTAATGAATAAAAATGATTCTGAAAGCAGCTGCCTGCTTGGTCAAATATCAGAGTGTGCACTTCGCAGATGGGTGACAATCGGGACCCACACTTCAGCGGGATTAGAAAACTGGCCAGAGGTAACTAGAGACTAGGGGCTCCCCCCCCCCCTTATTCTCAGTGTCTGTTTGCTCTTCTGTGATATGCAGAGAAGAACACCTGGACCAATGGTTCGTTACAAAATGAAATTACACACAACGCGTAACTAGCTCGCACGGTGCATGCTGCAGGGGAAATGCATCCTAAATAAGAACTATTTACTCTCATGCTGTGGCAGAGTTCTGAGTTGGGGGGAGGCAGTACGGAAGAACCACGAATGCTGGTTGGTCGCGACACAATTTTTCTCCAAAGGTTTTAAGTCATCTCTACCCCCCAGTGTGGGGCTTGAACTCACAGCCTCAAGATAGAGAGTCACATGCTCTGCTGACTGGGCTGACCGGGCCCCCCGATATTGTTACAAATTTTTGTTTTCTAGACTCAGAAACTAGAACGCTCACCGCTCACCTCAAACCTGTTGGTGAATCAGAATCCCCACGTCTAGGATGGAAACGTGGACTTTTTTTTTTTTTAAACCTCTACAGATATTGCAATCAAGAAGGAGTAACCAGGCACTGGATTTCTGGTCTCATCCAAAACAACAACAAAAAAATCCAGACAAAATATCTGGGACAACGGTTACCATGACACTAAGCATGAGACAATGAACAACAGGGACCTCCCAGAAACAGGACATAAAGGAGGTGAGCACACCTGCCTAAGAGTGTTTGCAGGATGTGACATAATGAAGAGGAAATTAATAAGCCTGTTTAGAATAAAGCCAATGTAATTTTCTCCTTAAGATGTTATTTGTGTTAACACATACAGGGGTTTTTTTCTTAAATATAATTTATTGCTAAGTTGGCTAACATACAGCGTATACAGTGTGCTCTTGGTTTGGAGGGTAGATTCCCGTACGGGGCTTTTTGAAATGAATTTAAAAAATAATGATCAGGGGTGCCTGGGTGGCTCAGTCGGTTGAGCATCCAATTTCGGCTCAGGTCATGATTTCCCGGTTCATGGGTTCGAGCCCCACGTCAAGCTCTGTGCTGACAGCTGGGAGCCTGGAGCCTGCTTCGGATTCCGCGTCTCCCTCTCTCTGCCCCTTCCTCACTTGCGCTCGGTCTCTCAAAAAGGAATGAATGTTAAGAATACTAAAAACAAAATCATTGTCAGGGGCGCCTGGGTGGCTCAGTCGGTTAAGCATCCGACTTTAGGTTTCAGCTCAGTTCATGATCTCACGGTTTTGTGAGTTCGAGCCCCGAATCGGGCTCTGTGCTGACAGTGTGGAGCCTGCCTGGGATTCTCTCTGTCTCCCACACCACACACACACACACACACACACACACACACACACACACAGTCTCAGACTCTCTCAAAATAAACTTTAAAAAAAATTAAAAAATTGTCAAACACTTCTCCATTTTTATTTCTAATGTGGTAAGTACTGATAGATACACCCCTCAAACAAAAATTCTTAAGAGTATAAAGGTGCCCTCGGACCAAAAGGTTTGAGAACTGCCATCCTAGAGGCAAGAGACCTTGTTGTTCCCATCTCCCTGGGCATCACCGGCAGCAGACCCAACACTGGGCCCCCGGCAGCCCCCATGGGCGTCTGCAGGGGGACTAAGTCGATGTGTTCAGTTGTTTGTAATCCTTCTATTCCTTCACTGGCTCACGGGCGCGACGGTTTAGAAAAGCAGCGAGCCCGATCTCCTCTCACAGCAAAGAAGAGGTGCTCTTTAAAGCCATTGCTCTCAAACACCAGCCCTCCTCCTGGAAGGGAATATGGGCCTGATTTCTGGAAAGTTCTCCCTGCTCGCTCCGGATGAGTGCACTCTCCTACAGCAAAGCCAGATCCTCTGCTCAAGCCGGCACAGACTGCCATATGCCGGCCACGGCGGCCTCGACGGAACGGAGATCCCGACAGGATACAAAACCGAGCAAAACGTCCTCGAATGCACCGTGGCCTGGGAGCCCAGAGACACCCCAATGTCCTTACCTGTCCCTCTAGGGGAACAGCTCACTTCCTTGGCTTGCCCCTCAGGTGTCCCTCCCCGCCTCAAGGAGAGCCCACCTTCTGAACAGATAACTCTCCCCGGGGTTTCAGGGCTCAGGCTTACCGGCCCAAGAAAAACAGTCAGGAGGAGTGGGCGTGTTGCCTTAAGATTGTAAAGTGCTCGCAGATAAGCCTGGCACTTAACAAAGAAGGCCTTTTGTCCCACTGGGAGGGTGGCTTTTGACATTTACTGCTTTTGTCCCACAAGCTGAGTGGGGTGGATACCAGAAGCCACTATGATTACTAAAGGATCAGATCCATTAAATTAAGTGGCTCCTGGGCCAAGGACCTGGATGGCAAATTACCTGCTCTTGGGAGGAGAGAGACAAAAGGGGGGGGGGGGGAGTTGGGGGGGGAGGGGAGGGGGGAAGGAGAGAGAGAACTCCTTTCTATGTCGGGCAAGTCCTACCAGACTCTTGACCCAGTCTCTTTTCCAGATTGCATTGCTCTATACCTGCTTTCAAACCCGCAAAGCACCACTGAATGCTGGGCTCCTGGGCTCCTGAAGTCCCGGGTTTGCAGCCTCTGCAGCCCAGAGCACCCCGCCTTCCCCCCACCACTTATCCCCAATTGCCATCAGCACCCTGAACCTGCCACCACCGCAGATGCTCCCGGGCACCCAGTCTGACTGGATCTCTGAGCTGTCCCCACTGGGCCCTGGGGACAGAGCTCAGCCTCCGCCAGCCTCCCCTGGGGAGGGGGAGCAGACGTAAGAGGAATTTGGCTCCCCTCATCGTACCCACACGCAGCGTGATGTCCAGAGAGGCCTGCAGGCCTCTCTTCCTCTGCAAATCCAGCCTCCGCTTCCCCTTGATCCCGATGCCCGACAACAGCAGGGAGCCAGCGAAGGCAGGAAGAGAGGTCGTCCCTGAGTTGATGAGGAAGGAAGACGCGAAGGGAAGCGGCGAGTGAGAAAAGGAGAAGAGCGACTCACCTGGGGAAGGCGACTTCGCTTCAGGACCAGGGTCCCCCCCCACCAGGGTGTGATCTCGGCCAAGCGGTGGTGGTAGGGAACACCAGGAAATGTGTTAGAGCTTGTAATCTCTCACCGCAGCCCTGCGGCTGTGTCCTAGTCTGAGGATGTTGCCAACCATCTGTTTTTAAACTGCCCGCTCAGGTCTGAGCGCATGGGCAGTGGTTCTCAGCCTCGGCTGCGCATTGGTATCACCTGGGGAGCTTTAGAACCCAATAGGTGACACCTGCCTCTCACATCAGAGATTCTGATTTGACGGGTCTGGGGTGCTCCCCGGGCATCTGAATTTCAAGCCTCGTGACATGTCAAGAAGCTGGGAGCTTCTAGAACATACCATCGCTGGGCCCGCCTCTTGGTCATAAGGCAGCAACATATCCATTGGGGAGGGAAGAGCGTTCCCATGTCTAGCAAGTGCCTTCTACCCATGTGATTCCAATGTACTCACCGGTTTTGAGAGCCCCGACGTCGGGAATTTGCCCAAATTCCAAGCCTTGCCCAACAGACCTAAATTTCTAACATAGCTCCCGACCCCATTCAACCAACGCTAACGGTTATTTGTCACTCAACAAGTGACATCTCGAGTGCTCACGGTGCCCCATGAACTGAACTCTAAAAAATACAGAAATAAAGCGATACGAAACTACCTGTTGGCCACATTGCATAATGAGAGAGTGGGGGGGGGGGAGGTGGGGGAAATGTGTATATACATATAAATCTACCAAAAGGAAAAAAAAAAAATGAAATAAGGTGAGTCAGTCAGGAATCTCTTTGGAAATACCCAAGAAGTTCTGCCCACGAGAATAATAAGTATGTTTCCCTTCCCACGCCACCCCTGGCCCACTTATTCCTAGGGAGGTTAAACAAACAATTTGTTTTGTCTTTTGAAAAGAGGTGTAGAAATTCATCACCAGGGGAAAAAAAAATGAAATCGCAGTAAGCCAGCTGAGATGCTTCCAGCAACGATAAAGGCCAAGAGCAGACAAGGATTTAGATGAACGCAGTGATTGCAATTAACCTGTGAGTAACCTGCCAGCCCCAGAGCGGAGGCAGCGGGGGTGGGGCCCCGGGGAGCCAGCAGCAGCCTGGTAAATAGGGGTATTGTAATTACTCATTTATGTGTCACTCCCCTCCTCTGGACCGTGGGCTCCTGGAGGGCTGGGACTGCTAGCCCCTGGCTCCTAGCATCTGGCACAGACCAGCTGGCAGGCACCACCCGGCCAGTGACTCTAAGACGTTCTCTGAGGCCTTATGTAAATAGCCTATTCTTTTGAAGGGATTGAGAAAGTTACATAAAATCCTGGTGAAATCAACATGTGCCCGCCTGGCAGAGGTTCGAAGAGGGAACTTCCATTCTCTGAAAGCCCGGCCCTGCGCTATAAAGCTGTGCAGTGGGATGGATGGTTTCCTCCAGCAATTCACGGTCACCTCAGAATGGGACCTGATTTGGAAATGGGGTCTTTGCCGACGTAAATAAGGTCAGGATCGAGATGAGATCATCCAGGATTTGGGTGGGCTCCAACCCAAAGAGGGTGTCCTCATAAGAAAAGGGCACCCAGAGACACAGAGAGAAGGCCATGTGACGAGGGGAGAGAGATCAAAGCGACGATGCCTCAATGCAGCGCCTCCAGAAGCTGGAAGAGGCAAGGCAAGAGTCTTCTTCCCCAGACCCTTCGGGAAGCCTGGGTCTGCCGACGCCTTGATTTCGAACTTCCAGCCTCATGATCTGCGAGAGGATAAACTTCGGTTGTTGGAAGCCCCTGAATTGGCAGCTAGTGGCCCTAGAAAACCAGCACAAGTCATACGTGCGTGGTAGATATCAGCAGGTAGATTTCAGCACCCCTGGTTTCCGGGAAAGGAAAGGAGTCCTGAGGGCAGCGAAGAGTGTCACTCGAGTTGACCTAACAAGGGACAGGAATCCAAGAGTCAGGGCTTTCCCGCCCTAGAAAAAGACAACTCCGAACAAGGGGGGGAACATCAGGGCATTGCAGCAAGGCAGACGGATGGGACACAGCCTGGAGATGGGAGCGCCCTAGACAGCGGCCCAACTTGCGCAGCCCTGACCATTAGAAACCCAGGCAGAGCAGGCAGACCCGCTTCTCGGGGTGACGCCGCCCAAGACGTGTCTGCAGGGCTCCAGTGTTTATAAGGAGAGCCTCACCTTTTCAACTACAAAGACCCAGAGAGACAGGACACGTAATCAAAAAGAGCACATGAAAGGGGGAGACACATATGCTAACCATAATGTGCTATTTCTACTTAGAGAAGAAGAAAAATAGTCTACATTTTTCTAGAGTAAATGTCTCGTGATTCTGTTTCAAGATGATAGTAAAAAGCTACTTGCATCTGACATAGGCATGTTAAGATCTTAAGAAGGCAAAAATATAATAAGGGAGACATCAAAAAAAAAAAAACAGACCTTTTCCTCATTCTCGTTCTTGTTGGCACTTTCTTTGAAGCGGATTTAAAGTGGCTGGTCCACTGGAAAATATGGTCTTCCATATTTGGAATTCCTCTTTTTCTCTTACACAATAGAAAATGCTTAAAACCGTAAGTGACATCCCTACTTGCCTCTGAAGTTCTCTTTAAAGACTTTTAAGCTCCTGAAATATAATAGATTAAAAACGACAAAATAATCCTGGCTGTCAAGGAACCTGCTTCTCTGTCTCCCCATCTGGGCGTGAAATCAGAGAATCCCCCATTTAGCATTCAGGATAATGGGGCGGTGAAGCATAGCACTGGTTACTTTAAATCCCAGCTCGATGACGTAGAAAACCAGAAGGGACTTTTATTTATTTATTTTTAATTTTTTTTTTAATGTTTACTTATTTTTGACAGAGAGAGAGAGAGAGAGAGAGAGAGAGAGAGAGAGAGACGGGGCGCGAGCGGGGGAGGGGCAGAGAGAGAGAAAGACACAGAATCCGAAGCAGGCTCCAGGCTCCGAGCTGTCAGCACAGAGCCCCACGCGGGGCTCAAACTCACGAACCGTGAGATCATGACCTGAGCCGAAGTCAGACCCTTAACGGACTAAGCCACCCACGTGCCCCGGGACTTTTATTTTTGAATATCTATTGAAATGGCAACTCTAAATTCTGGACATTCGTTTCCCCTCATCCCACGTTTTATACTATCTCCTACCTTTTTCATGGAAACTTCCTTGGGTAGAGGAGCATTATTAAGTGGTGGACCACCGTGGAATAGGAGGAATAGGGGGTTGGGAGGGGGGTTGCCAGATTTAGCACATAAAAATACAGGATGCCCGCTTAAATTTGAATTTCATATAACATCAAGGAATTTTAAGGATAAGGATATCCCAAATAGCACATGGGACATACTTATGCTTCAAAACTTATCTGTTGTTTGTCTGACATTCAAATTTGACTGGCCATCCTGTATTTTTTTTTTCTTTGCCCATTCTGGCAACCCTAGCTGGGAGCCCGCCAGAACTGATTTGCGTGCCCGTTCTGCTACTAATTAATTAACCATGCAAACTTGATATTTCACCTCTCTGAGAACCTGTTTCCTTTGCTGTGTGACCGGATAATTCCCCGCCACCTACAGGGTAAGAACCTGCTCATCAAGATAGAGGAGGGTCCCCGTAATCAGTCCCTCCAGCTGCACCTGTTGCTACCCCATACCTTCTAGAAGGGTAGCGACAAGGTGCCTAAGGAGCCCCTCACACACCGTGTTCTCTCACCTCTGTGCTTTTTTGTTCCTGTGGTTACATTTGCTTAGAGTATTCTCCCTATCCCAGTGCACATGCACACACACACACTCCCACCCTTTGGAGGCTGACTCACCCCTGTAAGACTTGGTTCCGGCAACAGAGAACCTGCGTGGCTCAGTCAGTTGAGCGTCCGACTTCAGCTCAGGTCATGATCTTGCGACCCGTGGGTTCAAGCCCCACGTCGGGCTCTGTGCTGACGGCTCGGAGCCCGGAGCCTGCTTCGGGGTCTCTGTCTCCCTCTCTCTCTGCCCCTCCCCTGCTCATGCTCTGTCTCACTCAAAAGCAAATAAACACTGGGGAGAAAAAAAAAAAAACTTGGTTCTGGTACCAGTGCCTTCAAGAAGTCTTCCCTAACTTCACTCTTGCACCCCCTGGCCCAGAGAGGGTTAGAGCTAGCTCCTCCACTCTCCCGCAACCCCTGCACTCACCACATTGTACTTTACTCTTCTTTTGAGGGGTTCTACACACCCCACGGGGCCATAGGCTCCTTGGTCCTACCCATCTTTTTATTGCCAGCCCAGTGTTTGTGTGTTATGGCACCTAACAAATGCGGGTTCCCTTGGCTTCATCCAGAATCAGCTTCCCTGGGCAGGAGACTTCAGTGGCTAGTCCCCCAAGCCCAGCGGAACATTCCAGGGGCCTCTGCCATGAGACACGCGCGCAGCTTCCAGCTTATAAAGAAACTCACTCTATGGGGATGCCAGCTGGTGCAGCCACTCTGGAAAACAGTATGGAGGTTCCTCAAAAAGCTAAAAATAGAACCACCCTACGACCCAGCAATGGCACTACTAGGCATTGATCCAAGGGATACAGGTGTGCTGTTTGGAAGGGACACATGCACCCCCATGTTTACAGCAGCACTATCGACAATAGCCACAGGATGGAAAGAGCCCAAATGTCCATCGATGGATGAATGGATAAGAAGATGTGGTATATATATATACAATGGAGTATTCCTCGGCAATCAAAAAGAAGGAAATCTTGCCATTTGCAACTACGTGGATGGAACCGGAGGGTATTGTGCTAAGTGAAATTGGTCAGTCAGAGAAAGACACAAATCAAAGGACTTCACTCATACGAGGACTTTAAGAGACAAAACAGATGAACATAAGGGAAGGGAAACCAAAAGAATATAAAAACAGGGAGGGGTCAAAACAGAAGAGACTCCCAAATATGGAGAACAAACTGGGGGTTGCTGGAGGGGCGGTGGGAGGGGGGATGGGCTACATGGGTCAGGGGCATTCAGGAATCTACTCCTGAAATCACTGTTGCACGATATGCTAATTTGGATGTAAATGTTAAAAAATAAAAATTAAATTAAAAAAAAGAAAGAAACTCTACTTCACACATTTCTCCCATTTTTTCCCCATTCTATTTGCCTACACGCTAGAAGCCACCAAATACAATTCTCTGTAGGACAGGCTATAAAATGTGCACATCCCCATGCAAAATGAAAATACGGGGCTCCTTAATCGAACATTTTCAAGAATTTCAAGATGATGAAGCTAGAGAATGAAACCAAGGGCTAGCATTTTCTAAGCCTGGGACCCTGGGCAGCGGCACAGGCCACAGACTCGCTAAGCCAGCCTGAGGCCACGTTTTCTCAGTCCTGCCTCAAGGGGCTCCGCGAGGTGTGATGTACCCAAGGTCTACAGCGTTCAGCCTCCAGCCTCTCCACCGAGGCACAGAAACCTCTGGGACCTGCCTGTCCCAACCTCCCGTGGGCCGCTATTGAGACCTTATCCAGGGATTCACACAGAATGAGCTCTGAACTAGTATTTGGATGGGGATTAGAGAGAGGCGAAACGCTATGGTCAACAGTTTCAAGTCTATTGGACAAAAGAGAACACAGTCCGGTAGAAACGCAGTGGGAGAAGGCAAAGGGACAGAAAGCCCTCACCGGCTGCTTTTACTCAAACAGCATCCCCATCCCCTCCCCCGACGCGGGCCCGAGGCAGCAGACAAGCAAAACCTAACTCCATATTTAAGGACCAGGAGAGGAAAGCAATCCGAAAAACAAAACAAAACAAAACACTTCACAGTTTGAGATAGAGGGTAAAATAGAATGGGTATGACCCTCAGAGAGTCGGAGTAAACCTCTGCCCACACCCCAGCTCGGCCCTGATCATCCTGAACCGAGCCTGAGAGGCAGTCCACAGCCCACACTCTGAAGTGTAACACTTGTGTCACACACGTGTGTGGGTGGACATCACCCACGGCCACAGCAGACATTCTGCTCTCAAGCCGTGTATGTTCTGCCAACCAGAAGTCACTGTCAGAAAAGGATGACTCCGTTTCCCACTACCAACACCCCCTGCCAAGCAACAAGCTGGAAGGTGCTGGAGAGTGTTCTGATCCTAAGATGAAACGATATCTAGTAGCTGCCCAAAGGGCATTGGCCAACCACGCGGCACTGATGCTCCTTTTGAAAAGATCCAAAATGCGCCGTTCTCAGCCTTGCAGAAGAGCGGGAGGGGCTGGCCGCCGGTGCAGCCGACAGTATAATTGTCACTTCGGGGCTCACGGTCTCACTCAGTCTTCAAACAACCCCCACGGACAGAAAGACGGGCTCAACGCATGTGACCAACTAGCCAAGGTCACTCAGACATCATTAGTGAATCGCTGAGATGGAGTTTAAACTCAGATCATCTGGCCCTAATGCCTTTTCTTCTTCCAGTACCTGGAGTGGAGCTGACAAGGACCAGAGAGAGAGAGAGAGAGAGGCCAGCAGGGCCCTCCCAGGGAAGACGTCCAGTCCTAGAAGAACACCTGGTCCCAAGCTCAGCTCCCTTCAGAGCCCGTGGGGTAGGAAGGGTCTCTTGCTTAGATTTTAAATACCACCAAGAACTGAGCTCAAAAAATACCATCAACGATAACAACAAAAGCCAAGCTCGTAGATACAGAGAAGAGATGGGTGGTTGTCAGAGGGAAGAGGGGAGGAGTGGGCAGAATGGATGAAAGGCATCTGAAGGTACAACCTTCCCCTTGCGGAATAAGGAAGTCACGGGGATGTAACCTACAGCGTGGCGCACGGCGACCGTGGTTAAAAATACTGTGCTGTTTACGTGAAAGTGGCTGAGAGAGTAACCAAGGATGGTGATGGATGGTAACTAGTCGTGGCGGTCAGTTCCCAACATGTACAAATACCGAATCACGTTGTACACCAGAAACTCACATGACAGTGATGCCTCAATAATAAAGAGGAAAGGAAGGGGCGCCTGGGTGGCTCGGTCAGTTAAGCATCTGACTTCGGCTCGGGTCAGGATCTCACGGTTCGTGAGTTCGAGCCCCGCATGGGGCTCTCTGCTGACAGCCCAGAGCCTGGAGCCTGCTTCGGATTCTGTGTCTCCTCCTCTCTCTCACCCTCTCCACCTGTTCCTCTCCTCCCCGACCTCGGCCCGGAGCCAATGCTGCCATTCTGGTCAAAACCATCTACCCTCCCCAAGTGTCTACACATTGGAACCAGGCATAAATTTGCGAGTCAGGCCTTTTAAATTCTCCGGATGGACTTGGTCTCGGGTCATCACGTACTGATCCTGATTCGGGAAGGTGGCGAGTCAGGAGAACTCATGAACTGTGTCTCCAAGAGATGGCCTCTCTCCTGCCCTCTGTGCCCATCAGGCTGCCTCCTCCTCCGGGGCCAGCGGGCAGTGCCGAGAGAGCCTCCGAGGGGGCTTTGCCCACCGGCCTCGGCAACAGCAATGCCTGGAAGCGTCTCCTCGTGTGGCCCTCACGCTGGGAGGTAGACAACCGACATCCTTCTCAAGCTCACACAAAATGGAAGACCACCTCTGCAAGACAGTTCTGTTCCTGTGTATCTGCTACATAAAATCAAAGCAAGACCCCCCATGGGGACTCTGCCCATACGTCCCGACAAGTCCCTCGGGACCCCTTTGCATGCGACTGCCCCTTGAGGCCCTCCTACATCGGAATATTGGAGGCCCCACTGCCCAGCTCAGATGCCCCCTTCCCACCATAACCTCAGTGGGAAGCCGTCTCCAGCCCCCAGCCCCTCCAGGAGCACAACACACGTGCCCTGCGTCTCTGGCACACGTCGGACGCTGCCCTGCAGCTCGGCCCCATGACTGTAAGCAAGATAGAGGGCATGAAAAGGAAAAAGAGTCAGCATCCTCCAGAAAAACGGAACCGAGAGAGAGAGAGTACAGAGAGATGTTTTTCTCTGTGATGGTGAATTTTATATCGTCCATGGGGTGCCAACGTATCAGGTTAAACATTATTCTGGGTGTGTCTGTGAGGGGGCTTCGGGATGAGGTTAACACTGGAGTTGGTAGCCCGAGTAAAGCCGCTTGCCCTCCCCAATGTGGCTGGTCCTCATCCAGCCATTAAGGCCTGAATAGAATGAAAGGCTGAGTAAGAAAGAATTTTCTCCCGCGCCATGAACATGACCGATTTGGAGCTGGGACGTCTGTCTGGCCCTTCGGACACAGCCCTGGACCGGGCTTGTGCCTCCAGCTTTCCCGAGTCTGGATCCCTCAGCCTCCGTAATTACAGGAGCGCCAGTAGGATGCTCATACCTAGAGACACAGATGTACACATAGATCAGCCAGAAACACCTCACAGACAATCCCAGAAATAATGCTTATTTTCTTATTTTGAGAGAGGGAGCACGCGAGCAGGGGGAGGGGCAAAGAGAGAGAGGGAGAGAGAGAGTCCCAAGCAGGCTCCATGCTGAGCATGGAACCCGACGTGGGGCTCGATCCCACGACCCCAAGATCATGCCCTGAGCTGAAATCAAGAGTCGACGCTCAACCAACTGAGCCACTCAGGCGCCCCTCCCAGAATTAATGCTTAACCAAACATGTGGGCACCCCACGGCCCCATCAAGTCGGCCACGAAAAATTGCCCACCACGTGGAGAAATGCAATGCTACAGGAGCCAGCATTCCAAAACGATCCCCCAGATTCCTGCACCCCTCACCGTGTAGTCCCCCACCGGAACCCCTCCCCTCCAGTGCACATGAGATCACCTACCATGCGATTGCTCCCTTGTAGAGATCACGTGACCCACCAAGGGTGACGGGACAATCGCTCCTGTGATCCCGTTACCCCGTGTGACTCCACCTTGACTCCGCCTGGAGAGAGATTCTTCCTTGAAGGAATGAGCGGCCACGTTGAAGGAGGGCCCCCGAGGGGACCACGTGGCAAGGCTCTGCGGGTGGCCTTTAGGAACACCCCCCCCCCCCCCCCAGCTGGCAGCCAGCGAGAAAGCGGAGACCTCAGCCCCTCAGCCACAAGGAGCCGAATTCTGCCGGCCACCCCGCGAGCTGAGGAGGGCACCCTGAGCTCAGGAGGAGAAAACTCCTGCCTTTTGCCGTCGATCGTCACAGCCTCCACCGCGTGCGCCTGGCGCTCGGTGCTACGCTGGTGGCTCAGGAGGCCTGCACGAGGCGGAGCCAGACAGCTGCTTGCGACAGCCTCCTCTTCAGCAGCAACCTCCAGAAAACCAAAGCTTAGCGTGCTAGCTGTGCGCGGTTTTTCTTTTAACCTAACGCAAAGTAATACTCCTCGGGCTGTTAAAGGGAAAAGGGGCGGGTGTTAGCCCTAATGGCACAGCGTATCTCCCCCCTGGCGTGAGCCCCCCATTCCAGAAGACACTGCACTCCGGCCGGGTGACGCCACTGCCTTCAGCAACTGCGTGGAGGGTCTCGGCGGCCTCCCCCAGACCCACCCTAGGCCTTGTGGCAGCTGTCAAGGAAAGAGCGCCCATGGTTTGCAGCCAAACTGTGATAAATGGAGTCACAAATAGGGTCACTCCACCATCTGTCTGTCCTCCCGAGGTCCTTCGGCCACCGCCGTGGCTCTTTGTCACCTCGTGAACTTACGCTTCCAATCACTTGAGAGCAAAACCAGAAGCCACGTGCCCCGCGCTAATTTGTGACTGTCCAAGGCGTGGATTTTAACGACGTGCACGGTCAGGCTGGCAGGGGTCTTAGCAGGCCCTCTGCCTTCATTCTGCCCATGGCTTGAGTGTTCTCTACGTATCACATATAAAAACTTCAAGAAAAATGACACCGGGAAGGAAGCTGATTGGTAATGTGCACGTGTGTGTGTGTGTGTGTGTGTGTGTGTGTGTTTAAAAATGACAATGGTGAAGAAATAGAAGGTGCTTGAGCAGGAAGCAGACCTTTTAAAGGGTTTGCAGAGGCAGAGTAGAGTCTCCAGTCTCAGCCACTCAACATTCATTCACCTTCCGTGTCAGTCCCCATTTTCTTCTGGAAAAGCAGCCTTGTCCATTCTCCCTCTTTGGACTTTTACGTGACGTTGCTTCTACCCAGGTTCCAATGCGAGGCAGGCGACGAGAGCCTAAGTCGAAGCATTGCATTCCCCCGGGGACACATGGCAAAGATAACACCCGCCCCCAAAACGATGAATCTTGCTGGTTCCCTGGAGGGAACTCATCGTTTCCCTGCTGGACTGAAACAATGGAGAATATGCACCGAAGTTGTTGGCGGTGTTTTTGCTGCCACTTGGAGCCTGAACATGAAGTCGACTCTAAGAAGAGCAAAACTGAGCGATGGGGAGGGACTAGGACTTCATAGCAGCCTTGAGCCCTGGATCAAGCCATATCTGAAGCTCACCTTCCTGCCTTTCAGTTAAGGGGCCAGTAGATTCCTTTCACTAATTTTTCAATTACTTACAACCAGAACATTCCTCATTAGGTAGGCCAGGGAGGCTTTTCAGTTCTTTAGTAATACTTGGTTACATGTTATGGGTCCTATCACAGATTTTTGAAGATGGGATTAATCGAGATCTCGGGATACCTTTCATGAACATCAGGGTTGACTCTTCCTTCAGAGAATTAGTCACTCTTCCCTTGTTTTGTTCTTTCCAAATGAACAATCCCTCAGTTAGGAAAGTTTTCAGCCACACTAACAGAATGTCCGACTGAAAGTGGATTAAACTATTAGGTTCCCATAACAGTTAGGCCGCAAGTTAGCCTCCCCCGGGGTTAGTTAGGTGGCTCAACAATGCCCCCAAGACCCCAGTTCTTTCCGTCCTTCTGCCCTGCCATCCACACGTGTTGGTGGGCCTCCACTCATGGTCACAAGATGATTGCTGCAGCACCAGACATCATGTCCTCACATGACAGTATCCCATCCAAGCAAGAAGGAAGAGAGTGGGAGCAAAGCATTTTCTCCTCATAATCCTCCCTACCTTTTATCAGGAAGGAAATCTTTTCCGAGATTGCTCACTAAACACCCCATCATTGGCTAGGATGGGGCTATCCGGCCCCCCATGAGCGACTCATCAGCAAAGGAGGATGGAATTTCCATGGATGGATCTGAACTGGTCTAACTGAGCCTTATGGAGGAAAAAGGAAGATCCGTTCTTTGGAAACCCCTACCACACCGGCCTCATTAATCTACCTTCTCCGAACCAAGACTAACATTAGATTATAAGAAGAGAAAAATACCAGGCAGGTGAATTCCAATTTTACCCGAGCCGAGCTCAGTGTTTTTCTTTGCCCTTAAAATCAGATCAGAATAAGCCAGAGGGAAAGGCACCAATGTTTAAAAACTATATTTAAATCCCCCCCTAGAGCTGGAAGGGGTGAGTGAAAGCTGTAGGGCTGGGCCTGGCCTATGCACATTTTCATCTGCCCCCGGCGACGAATTCTAAAAATATAGACCTTTGACAGTCAAGTATTTTAAATAGCAAACTCCACATATATAATCTCCACTCTTGCCTTGCTACAAATTAATTTTTCATGACGAGGAAGGAATGACAGATACATTTTGCTTTAGCAGGACAAGTGAAGGTGACATTTTGAATCTTAGAGCTAGCACTTCCTGGCTGCGTGGCCCTGGGCAAGCTGGCCCGCTCCTCTGTGCCTCAGTTTCCTCATCTGTAAGATGAAGGTGTTAGGCATGTCTGCCTCATATGTGAGGGTGGCAGATAGACACAAGTCTGCTTGGTCCTTCCCAATTCGTGGGATCTTTGGGGCAAATATCAGGAGCCTCCAAGGATTAGATGTAGACAGGGCTATGATCCCCTCCCCACAAATTCCCTTCCAGCTGACGATGGAAACTAATTCCAGGCCACATTCTGCTTCACATACATTTATTAGCAAACTGGCACAAAAATGATCTCCTGTTCCGTAGACATGAGGAAGTCTCAGCCATCACGCTTTTAAGGCGCTTCGATCCCACTTGCATGAAGGGCTGACGGCACTCAAGGTCAATGTTACAAATGATCAAGCCTTGGAGACTGGCAGCAAGGATCCTCTGAAGAACCGGCTGGGCTGGGCTGGTTGACATCAGTCCCGGGGCATCGTTCTAAAGGGCATAGACCCCCTGTACATCCTTCCACCGGCTCACACAGTGGGGAAGTGTTGGTTTAACACTGCAGGCCAATCCCCACACCCTGGGATGGGCGGGGGGGCGGAGAATGGAAGGTGATTTCCCTGATGTGTTATGCCGGTGACAAAAACCATTGGTTTTGACTGTTGGTAAAGACAGCTAAGGCCCTGCGGTAGCTACCTGTGCAGAGTGCCCCTTCGAATCACGTTTCAGATACCAGCTGATCACCCGTGGGGGCACCTTCCCAAATGGAGCGGTCGATGGCCCCCTCCGGGACAGGTTGCGTCTGGCCCACACGTTCGTATCTAATAGTCTGGGCTGAAGTATTGTAGGGCATGTTAAAGACTGCAAGTGGGAAGGATAACTAGATAACGAGCACATGACTGCCAGTAAGCAGGGCGGGGGACAGGACAAAGCAGGAGGCAGGACTCCGTGACCACCCTGGAGCCTAGCCGAGGTCCTCATCTTCTTGCCGCTTCCTGATGCCTTGAGCAGCAGCATTCGTCGTGCGCTCCCCCCACCTCGAAAACCATCTCCAGACCCCGTTCAGCTTCTCATTCAAGACTCTCCCCAGTCGGATGCGGCCCCGTCTTTCCAACTCTACCTCCCACTACCCCCGCGTCCATCAGACGCTGCCTAGGCCATTGTTGTCATCATTCCCATTACCCGGGATGCCTTCCCCGCTTTGGTACCAGAAGTCTGCTTAGCCTTAGGATGCCACCTCTTCCACGGGACCTTCCCTGATCGCACAGCCAGGGTGGTGTTGAGAACCCAAGAGTCTGAAGAGGGGCTGTCTGGAATTAGATCCTGGCTGATAACGTATACCTGCTGTCTGACGTGTTCCCTCTCTGCCTTCAGTCTCGTCGCCTGTACAACGGACGTGCTAGAAACACCTCACCGCAGAGTGGTGAGGGTTCATGTGAGACAGTCCATGTGAAACGCGCAGCACGGTCACCCAAAGGTAGTACGAGCCCAGGACATGTTGAGTATTACTCAAAAGGAAAGTCAAACGTGAATGTCTACTCCACTTCGCTTGAGGGAATTGTCACCGCTGGCCCGAGTTCCTGAACCTCTCCTTCCCCCTTCTGTCTCTCAACAGATAATGTTTTTTGTCATCTTACTGAGGTGCATTTTTTTTTTCAGTTCCGCAGTAAATCAGAAATGAAACGTATATGCAGAAACACAAATCAGCCCATCATGACTCTGTGATCAAAACACATCGTAGGTCTTCCTCTCTATTGCGACCCGTCCAATACAAATAGAAACTTCGAAAGGTTTCCACGCTCACTTCCAGCAACACGGCTCTCCGGCTTTAATGAGCCTGCAAGAGTACAGGATGGCGATTAAGACCACAGATGCCGGAACGAGGCCGCCTGGGTTCAGACCCAGCACTTCACCTCTGTGTGCCTCAGTTTCCTCGTCTGCAAACTCGAGATAACGATAGAAGAAGAGGTTTAAATGAGATTCAAGTGCTCGTGGAACTCCTGGAAGTGCGCCTGGCTGGCATGGCACAGCACTCCATAAATCCTGCTGCCATCATCGTCTACTGAAACTCCTCCTACAGTTAAGCCAAAGCACAGCCTGCAATAGTGGAGAAAGTTCTAGAGGAGTTGGGAGCACCTGGGACAAAGTCTTGTCTTGGTTACCAGCTTGCTCTGTGTCCTGGAGCAAATCACCTTGGCCTTCAATTTCCTCATCTCTAACATAAAAATTAATGGGGCTCCTGGGAGGCTCCGTCAGTTGAGCGTCTGACCTCGGCTCAGGTCGTGATCTCACGGTTTGTGCGTTCGAGCCCCGCGTCGGGCTCTGTGCTGACAGCTCAGAGCCTGGAGCCTGTTCCGGATCCTGCGTCTCCCTCTCTCTCTTTCCTTCCCCCACTTATACTGTCTCTGTCTCAAAAAAAAAAAATAAGCATTAAAAAAATTTTTTTAATTAAAATAAATGCTATCTAAAGCCCACCTAGACCTAAATGTCTATTGCCGTGTGTCAAGAATTGTGAAGGGTCTGAGATGTCACCCTACTTGCAAGCTGACTCATTAGCCTGCCACTGGTTCACGAATGTTGGAAGGAGACACGAGACTCCTGGCTCAGAGACCAAAGATGTTATTGTTCCGGGCACAGCATGCAGTGTGAGCTTCATTTTGATGATGGGCTGCCAGCAAAGCTGCCTAACCTTTGACGTAGACATTATCTTGAGTTTCCTTGAGAGCAAACAGACTTACCTTCTGCTCCAGAGGACAACACTCTCTATCCTCCAAGGCTGTTTGCTAGACAAATGTCCTTGAAAAGATAGTCTGGAACAAAAGCTGTCGGTGCCCATGCTCACGGATGTGCAAAAACACCAGACACTCATGGAAAATATACCCATTTCTCCCTGTCTCCTCTCAAGCTAGACCATTGAATTGGGCTCGTCATCCTGCCCTTCTGAATACTTCCTCTAACACTGGTGTTTCTCTCTATGAAACTACTCACACCCTATTCACCTCTTCTCTCCCTTCCCACTATCTCCACCAGCATGGACTGTTATGACCTCCATCCTGAAACTTGGGTGGGCACTGCTCCTGGTCTGTGGTCCCAAGCCACCTTCCCACACCCGTTTCTAAGAAGGTAGCTCTGCCTGTGTCATGCCCCTGACCAAACCCTGCCCATGGCTCCCCTCTGCCTCCTGACCTAAGTGCCAACTTCTCCAAGGTTCTGCATGCCTTTCTAAATAGTGAATAGCTTAAGGACAGAGTCGCTGGGTCTTATTTATTTTTCCAGCACTTAGCAATAAATACATGTAGAATAAATTGCATAATGGACCTCCTAGCTCTCCAGTCTTTAGGTTGAAAAGACACAAGTGTCCCGTAAGCATGGGATAAATTAGAGAAAAATACCAAACAGAAATAAGCCATTAAACAGCAGATTTTCCTTTTTATAGGTTGGGGTTTTTTTTGTTTTTTGTTTTTTGTTTTTGCCAGGGGAGGGTGGCTTAGGTTTTTTATTCTTTATGTTTCATTAGCTACAGAAGCCTTTGTCCAATCAGAATTTCTCTCTGACGCCCAAAACGTAGGGCTTCTCCCTGCAAAGGTCAAGGGACTCGCATGTGACCTCCCCTTTCTCATGGCTTCTGTGAGGGGAACTGCCCAGTACTCCAAAGCCCGGAAAAGTGAAACCCTACACTCAAAGGAAAGGTGCCTCGCAAGTGGTCTAAACAGAGCCCGTTTGGTCTGACAAGTATGATTGTACTTTCGGGGTAACAGGACAGAACATTCTAATTCAGGTCTGCGCTTTTTTAAAGTGCAAGACATATGGAGCGCAGATAGGAGCTCCAAGGGAAGCCAGAGTCCGTCCTTTCTAAACAACCTTCACCGACCACGACTAGGAGGGGGATGACCCCACGACCCCTGTTGGTCCTGTTACCCACGGTCATCTCACACGTCATTGAAAAGAATCCATTTCAAGTAAAGGGGAGCTTTCCCTGAAGGCCCAATATTCCCTTGCTGTGCGTATCCCGTGCTGCGCTCAGAATCCTCTGGGCTTACCGGAATTTCTCCGAAGCATTTCGGATTCTTCAGGAATAATTTTAAAACATTACAAATTTAAATCACAGCTTCAGGAGACATGGGCGGGGGGGGCGCGTTGGGTTGGGGGACCTATATCTGGCTCTCCTCCCCATCCCAAGTCTCGTGCTGCCTAAAACAGCCGGGCCTGCCATCCTGAAGCAGGCCGTCAGCTCCTGTCTGAGGAAGGACAAGCAGACCGGCGGCTCCTGGCTCCCTGACCTCACATCAATGCCAAAGGAAAAAAAAAGCTGACCGCTGACCGGGTTGTTCAGGCAGGGCCGGGCCGGGCTGGAGCTGGCCCGCACCAGCTCACCAGAGCGCATTCTGTGTATCTCTTCCCGGGTCTGTGTTCAGTGACGTCACGTGGGCAGCCTGAGGTCAGCCACGGTGGGAGTATTTACACCGCGGAAATCGGCAAAACTACAGATCAGGGCTTCGGGCCACCCCGTCCCTGGAGCCAGCCGGTAAACATTTACCAGCTCGCCGCTGTTTACTTGATAACTAGCTACAGCGTCTTTCCATCTCTGCTTCATCAACACTGATAGATAGAAACTCGAGCAGCCCACGACTTTTGCTTTGCTGTAGCTACAGCAAACCCTTCATGAATTCCAACAAATTAAAGAGGCATGACCTCTCCTGTTGAGAGCTTGGGCCGCCTTCCTTTTATCAAGCTCTGTCCTCTAGAACCATCTCTCATTTCCTCCATTAAGGCACTTCCTAAGCCTTTCCCCCTCAGAATGTGCAATAAAACACACGGGTCTTTATTGCTGTCTCTCTCCAGGCCCCCTTGAAATTACATTTTCCAGTCTGCAGACATCTCCTCCACCCCCGAGGAAGCCTGCGAGAGAGGGGCCAGGTTTGATCGAGTTTCGCTCTGTATTTTCATTTGCAGTCTTGCATGGACTCACATTCAAAAATGACTTTGCTTTACTTCTCTTAAACACGTTCGTGTTTTTGTAAGGGCTTGCGTCGAGCCCATCAGGAGGTTGCATTGGGGAGGCACTCTCCTTCATGCAGATCGAGGACACTGAACAAGCTTGAGTGTGTCCCCAAAGGTCATCCTCTATACCCGCATAAATCCGGAAGGGTGCCTTCTTTCTCGCCAGGGAGAAATAGAAGCACCGAGTAACAAACAGGCAGGAAGTCACCTGTGGCAGGCCTTCAACTGGCTGGGATTTGTACTTGATCGTGGCTCCAGAAAGCCTCAGTCCCACTACCAGCTGGGAGACCATACCAATCTGTACCCGGTGCTTACCTGGAAGAAGGATGTCCCCCTCTGCCTGTCGCAATACTGGCGTTCAGCCTTCCATCATCTCTTATGAAGCAAAGCCGTCCCTAGCCCCTGGCCGTCCCCCTCCACAGATCCCCACTAGTCTGATCCCTACGAGGTATTGGCCGTAAAGGCTGGAATGCACACCTTTTAGTAGGAAACTCCTGATGACCAAAAATCAGTCACAGCCCATAGGAGCGGAGCTAAGCAGGTGCACATTGGTTGCTGTGACAGGCAGGTGGGATAGAGAAGAGGGAAGAGGTTTAGGAGCTGGGAAACTCCCTAGTCCTCAAACCACGCAATATAACTACCACCTTCTCCAGCTCCACATGTGATCTCCCCCCCTCCCCCCGCATGAAAGGCCCCATGTGGTGAGAATTACTTCTGTCCTTGCAGGGAAGACATGGAGTGTGAGCTTCAGTGCATTACAGGCACCGTGTCTCCGTGCTTCGGGGTCAGAAGGAAACCCCTAGGACCGTCTTCTTCAACATTTTTCCAACCAGCAGGCCGCGGGGCAGGCCAGGCTTGGTTGCTGGGCAGAAGTAGCCAGGGCTGGAACGGAGAGATAGTGAAGGCGGCTGGGGTCTGCGTGTGTGCACGTGTACGTGTGTGTACGCGTGGGCAGATGTGCTCTAGCACCAAGGCAGGGAGCATAAGGGGAGACGCGATCCAACAAGGCCGAGCTGCTGGGTAGATTGAAAGAGCCAAAGAAGGTCACTCGCTCCCTCGTGAGTGATCAGAAGTTCCAACTGCGTCACTAACTGGAAGAGGTTAGGAACCTCTAATACAGCGAAAGCCACAGCGAAACGATCCTAAGCCTTGCTGGAAACCAGCTTTTCAGTAAAACCTCGTGTACAAATTTGTCTCTGAACAGTATCCAGCCCCATTTTTTCCATTCAAAGAATTTTCAAATCCATTTCCTTTCGCAAACATCGTTTGAATGGGTGCATCGTGTGGGTATCATACTGGTGGCCATGCTTTCTGTGTGTGTGTGTGTGTGTGTGTGTAATCACGATGCTTGCCCTTCCTCTGTGCTTAAGGCAACCTTTTACGGGCATAAGTACACACGCCAAGTCACAATTTGGCAGCCCTGAGGAATAGCTTAGCACCATGATGTACCCACCCGGCTCAATTTTGCACCACCAGAAAAAAATAGCTCTGTACTTGGTACTGAACTTTGGGATGATGGCAGGAATTTTCTGACCCGGAGTACAACCTCAGAACCACAGAGCCAAGGACACAGGGGTGAGCACAGATATAGGAACTTGCTTGATCATGCTCAGTTGTTCAGAAAAAAAAAAAAAAAAAAGTAGGGTTCTGATGGCCAAAGAAACAATCTGGGCCCTACGTACTCATTGTTGTAAAACTATGTCAAGGCACTTATACAACAGAGTTCCAGTTTTTAACAGCTTTGGCCAGCGCTGCGGTGGTCTTCTGTCTATGCCTGTTACGTGTAGGGTTACTCAATGTTATAGCTGAAAGGGACTTCCAGACCATTGAGACCACAGTGGCTGCCTCTGGAGAGAAAAGCGCGCAGTGATCTGGAGGGGGATCGAAAGTGGCCTCTGGACACTGGTATTGATCCATTTCTTGACTTGGGTGGTATCGATACCACAAATTCCCATGTTTGCTTTGTGGAAATTCACATGTTCTGTGCACCCTCCTCCATCTGTGTTACCTTTCTTTTCAGATTAGTTTTGTTTGTCACTGTTCACTCCCATCCCTCCACATTACAGGAGAGCGAATGGAGGCCCACACAGCCAAGTTAAGGAACAGGTAGAGGGTTAGAACTGGGCGGCACCCTCATTACCAGTTTAGCTCTCTGTCCACCATAATGTGGCATTTAATACACAGCCTGCTGTGTAAGATGGGTCTTGCGTATTTCCAAACGGATTGGAAACCGTTTGGAACCGGGTCTTGAGCCTCATGTCACTCGTAGGTCCCTGCACACACAATGCTTGCATTTTTGCAGGCGTGTGCACACACATACACACACATACACAGTGCTAAAATCACAGCAGGTGCCAAATGTTCATCCTGGGGGCGCCTGGGTGGCGCAGTCGGTTAGGCGTCCGACTTCAGCCAGGTCACGATCTCGCGGTCCGTGAGTTCGAGCCCCGCGTCGGGCTCTGGGCTGATGGCTCGGAGCCTGGAGCCTGTTTCTGATTCTGTGTCTCCCTCTCTCTCTGCCCCTCCCCCGTTCATGCTCTGTCTCTCTCTGTCCCAAAAATAAATTAAAAATGTTGAAAAAAAAAAAAATGTTCATCCTGGACCACACACCGTGCTGAGAGTCCCCCACTGGCTCTGATGGCATGAAGGAGTGACCCTGCTCAAGCCAAGCTCCCTGGCCCTGCCCTTGAGGTTGTTCTCTGCTGTCTCAAAGTCCAATCTCCTGTCTCCAACACCTGCCAGTGACTCCTTTGGTTGGAGGACCTACAGCTTCCTGCTGTGTCCCCTCCTCCACTGGCTTCTCTGGGCATCCTTGCTGCCCTGGATGAGAAAGTGCTCACAGTGGCCTAGCGGTCCTCACCCCTGGCCCAGCCAAGACCTATCCATTTCCGGGAGTGTGTGTGGATGAAGGTAGAGAGAAGAGAGAAGGGGATTTGGTCAGGTGATGATAATAATTAAGGACTGGTTAGATTCAGAAGTTAAGATAAGCAGGACTACCTCCAAGCCACTTGGGTAAAACGTCCAGGACGCTGACCCAGTGGGAAAACATAACACAGGTTGCTTCAAAGAAAGAAAAAACTGGGGGGGGGGGGGTGAAATGGGAGTGGGAAGGAATTGACTGACTTGCAGAAACTCAAGGTCCAAGAGGTGAGCTGAAGGCACAGGTGGCCGAGGGCAAGAGGGGGACCATGCACGGCTGACGATCAGATGACAGTCAGGATTTCCCACAGGGCTTTCCTGCTTTGACTTCACTCTCTCACTGGCTCTTTCCAACTGGGGAGTTGAGCTAGATGAACTTGAAGTTCCCCTCTTGTTCTCAAGGGCTTCTTAACTGAGAACCTAAAACAAACAGCAAATACCACAAGCAACCAAGAAAATACACATTCCCAGAGGAGAGCTTTGCCTGCTCTGGGGGGCTTCACGCCCTATAAAGGGTGGATTTCTGGAGAGCCAAGAGAGGCTTATTCATGTAAAATGCAGAAGGAAGCCACCTGCTATGATACTAGATATTTTTCCATGTAAATACTCTCATTTAAAGCCCCCGATCAAACATTTGTACATTTGGGTTTCTTCAACCAGGCTTGCCTATGCTTAGGAAAATCACTTCAGCCCCTAGGAGTTCTTAAACAGAAGCTAAATATTGGCCCCGACACGTCGGTCGTTGCATGCATATTCACCTTTTTTAAATGGCTCTAAGCCCTTGAAATGTCAGGCTAACAGAATTCAGGAAGTTACACCTGACCTCTACAGGGCCAAAGACTGGGGAAGGGGCGGGGGCAGCCCCGGGCTCCAACAGTAAAATTCAGCATCAACACTGACACTGATTACTGCCTCTACTTTCTGTTTTCTTGGCAATGAAATCCACAAACCTTCCATTTCTGAACCTTTGCCCGGTTTGGGAAGCTGAGCCATCAAACGGAGCTTTATCTTGTGAGGGTGAACAGGTTTGAATCTAAATATAGCAGTCCTATAGACCTATCAGGATTTATTATCTATTTATGTCCACGTTTGCACTGACATAGTTTTAACAGCCGCTGTTTTACCAGAAACCATGCAAACCCAGCTACTGTGGTTTTGACAACGTTGATATTGAAAAGAAATATGTTATTTCTCCAGTGTAGCTCTGGAATGAAGTGACCACGAGTGAGTCTGTTTCTTATAAATTTAGAGGTTGTTAAGTGCGACGAGAGGCCTCGGCCAGTCCCCTTTGTTTACTGAAGAAGAAGCGTGCCTCATCGCACGTTGTCAGTGGCAAAGGGTAACCAGAACCTTTGCCCACAGTGCCTTGAACCATGCCACCTAGCACAGGACATGCAAAGAAGGCTGCTTCCTGGGGCAGGGGCGGGGTGGGGGGCAGGGAGGGGTTGCACAGCAGGTGTGCTCCCGGTTCTGTAAAGGCAGAGGATGGGAGAGTTTGGCTCTCAGCCACGTCCACACCCTACTCCTCACCTGAGCATTAACCGTTCTACCCAGAAGCTCCCCTCACCATCCTGCAGCTAGCTCTGCCAGTGGGGCAGCCCTAATGTGGTAGATTGGTTCCCAACAACCACTGGCACCCAACACAATTCGACTCTCCTTCTCGGATGCCCACGAGTTGTAGACGCTAGAAAGCTAAAAACTACATTTCCCAGACTCCTGTGCAACTAGGGTTACTGATGTCACTTAGCCTCAGCCCGTCAGATGCAAGCATGTATGCCTGGGAGGGTGGAAGAAGGTAGTAGTCCTTTTGTCGTCTCTCTCAACGGCCAAGCTTATCGGTGAAGCCATTTAGCTCCCTTGTAGTAGTGCTAGGGTCTGTAGCTCCACGGGTGTCAGGGCATCCACTTTGCTGGTGTGGATTACAGCAGATATGGGCTGCTTCTGGAGGCAGCAGGAGCGGTGGTGGCCTCCTGCACAGAATGGCTTCTGGATGGCAGGAACCAGCGGCTTCCTTTCCATCGAAGAGCCCATATTTCTTTGGCAGTCAGTTCTGCACTCCAGATGTGGGACTCGTTCTTGAATGGACAACCCAGTCTGCTTCTTCAGCATTCTCAACGATGCCGTAAGGCATTGAATACCTTAGGAGAAACATAGCAAACAAACAAACAAACAAAAAACCACTTCTTGCTTAAACAACGTAAATTGATTCTATTCTCTGTAACTGACAGGTAAGCAATACATCAAGAGAGGGGTCTAGACTGGTATGCCCCTCGCTATTGAACACTCACCACGTGCCAGGAACTTAAGTTGGCAGCCTGCGTAACTCTCTCGTTGAGTCTTCACAAATGGAAAATAAAGCTGGAGGTCAAAGGGGTGAATAACCTCCCAAAGTCCACAGCAGCCGGTGCCAGAGGAAGTGAGACGCACCTGATCCCCAACCTGGTTTCAGGACTGGGATAATCATTGAATGCCCGGGAAAGCAATGGAGTGTGGGGACGCCGAGCAACATTGCCTGGACCCCTACTCCCAACCCTACCACTGATTAGGGAACTACTTAACTTCTTTGTAGCTTGGTTTCCTTACCTATAAGTTGAGGATAAAATGGTCCATAACCCATAGGATTGCTGTAAAGGTTAAATTGGCCAATACACGGAGAATGCAGGTGTGTGGCAAATGTGAGAGAATCATTGGCTGCCATTAAAGATATCCCCCCATCAAAGGGGGCAAGTTGGACTTCAAGAAGTGAGCATAAGCTAGTCCCTTGACCCTTTCCAGACATGCTGATGTTCAGAATAAGATGTCAGACTGACCAGAACTTTGCCAATGTTAATGGATTCCAATATTGGCATCGGAGACAGCTGCAGTGTGACAATAAGACCCCAAACTTGACGTCTCTGGGCCTGGATGGATGTCACTCCCAGTTCTGTATCTTTCTACTTTGGCGACCTTGACCCTCAGTCCTTTAGAATCTTTGAGCCTTTGCCTCTTTGTGTGTAAAATTTCACATTACTATATAGCTCCTGGGTTGTTCTCAGGTTAAATGGGAAGGAAAGACCTGGCACGGTTTGGTCAGGCTTCTTTTGGTTGAGATGGCAAAGGTCTATTTAACATAAATGAGCAGAAATTGCAATGCCCTGGTTGGTGGATTGTGAGGAGGGTCCATACGCAGAGCACGGGAAGTACAAAGATAAGGCTAGTGTCTCTTTCTCAGTTTCTCTTCTCTGCCAGGGCCACCACGTCAGCACAACCTCTCTCACTAGAGACTCACTCACAGCTTCGGTGACAGAGAAACACTGGCTTTAATGTTCTGTCCCGCTTAGGGTGGCCAACTGCCTCCCTTTGCTGGGGACAGCAGGGTTTCCCAGGACATGGAAATTTTTTGTGCCCCAACTGGGAAAGTCCTGGGCAAACTGGAACAAGTTGGCCACCCTCCTCCATTCCCAAATCCAAAAGTAAGGGACCAGTTGGCCCAGCTCGGGTCAGCAGCCACCCGATATCACCTGACAGAGGCCAACGGTGCAGGTCACGCTAGAACACGTTAGTCCCTGCGACAAGCCATAAGAGTTTGGGGGGCAAGATGTCCCCTAGGATGTTAAGGGAGGGGGGCAACAGACAGAGGATCCTGTAATTATCTACCATGGACCCAGGGTAGGGATTCAATGAAGGGTCCCATATTCTTTCATTCGCCACGCATTACAATAGCCCCATTTAGGAATGTCCCTAAGACAAGACTAAGGAACTCAACGGAATCTTTTGACCCCAGAAAAAAAATACAACGGATTTGCAAATTGCAAAATCCAAAATGCAATGGGTTTACAATGGAAATCCAAAGTCAGAGCATAAGGTAAAAATCACCCGGAGTCAAAACAGTTATCCACCTCTAAGCCTTGTGATCTCACTCAGCATGGTGCAGCGCTCCCTTAAGAGAAGCGAGCTGAAATTGGGGCCACCTGAGGAAGAACAGGCTCTTACCAACTGTCAGAAAGTCACTTTGGGACACGGATTTCTTGGACGAAGGTGGTGGACTAGCCTGCACAACTGAAATAGTCATTTCTCCCTAGTCCACACGTTGCAGGCAAACATGGTGATTTCAGATGCTGGAAGGTGATGAGATGTCCTGAAAAGATTAAGCGTCTAGGACCTGAGAGGGACAAACAGAAGCATTGAATAGCACCCAACCTTCAGAAATCAAAAATCATTAGGTGGATGAAATGGCGCATTTATCCTCCATAAAACAAAGAGGTGTTTGCAGTGTTTGTTCGTTTGGGTTTTTCACTTTTTTCATAAAGAACAACCTCCACTGACACTTTTATATTATTCCTCAGAACTGACCACCGCCAATAACCTATACAACAGTAGGGACAGCGGAAAGCCCATTTTGCTGGATGAAGGCACATCATTCATTCCCGTCTCCGGGCCTTTGGGCAGCAGCACACCCAGCAGGGATTCAGGACGACAAAGAGGAAGCATAAATAGCGGGATGCAGGTTGGACCAGAAAAGCATCACGGACGATTTTAGTTCCTTTCCTTACTGTAGCTGAGGAACGAGGCAATCCCCCTCAGATATTTAAAACATGGATGAGTTGGGGCGCCTGGGTGGCTCAGTCGGTTAAGCGGCTGACTTCGTCTCAGGTCATGATCTCGCGGTCCGTGAGTTCGAGCCCCGTGTCGGGCTCTGTGCTGACAGCTCAGAGCCTGGAGCCTGTTTCAGATTCTGTGTCTCCCTCTCTCTGACCCTCCCCCATTCATGCTCTGTCTCTCTCTGTCTCAAAAATAAATAAATGTTGAAAAAATATTTTTTTAAATAAATAAATAAAAAATAAAACATGGATGAGCCGCTCCTTTTACAGAGACTGTGAGGGCAGCTTACACCTTGGGTTGGTTTTTGTTCTTCGCTGTTCCTGAACAGGTGAGGGGGTGTCAGCATCCCCAGCTTTGATCTGCTGGCCCTCTCGGAAACCTAGTCTCCACTGAAACCACTCCCCCAAAAGCCTCATCGTCAATGAAGTCTGGCCATCTTCCACGCCCCATGCAGCTTTCTTGAGACCTCCTTGACCCTCTCAAGGTGCCCAGACCACCTTACCTGAGGGGTCTCGGGTAAAGAGGTTACCACCTCTGCTGCCTCTTCCCGTCAAACAGCCCACCTGGTCATTCCACCACTTTCCCTCTCTCCGGCAGCCCCCTGTTACCAGGAAGAAGCTCTGCGGTGTCTGTGGACAGGCCCTCCTACACCGGCCTTCCCAAATCCTTGACCTCTCGTCTCCATCATTTTTCCTCACTCGCATTCCGCCACCGGGTGCCTTCACCACAGAAAGTGCTCCCTCTGATCCCAAATTCAGACCTTCCTCTCTCGGATGGGATGAGGGCTTCTCTTCCCTTCAGCTTTCTCTTTCAATGACTCCCAGCACCCTACTGAAGTGCCCTCAGCAGTTCCCATTATCTACTGACCACCCCCCCCACACACACACACACACCTTTCTCCATCACTCCACCGCCCTCTATACTCAACTTGGGTTTAACACGTTATTCAAACCTTCCCCTACCAACACCCTAAATTCCTTGCCCCTTCTTCCATCTCTGTCACCAGGTGAAACTTAAATGCCAAATCCACCCAATGCTATCTTCTTCCCACGTGCACCCAGGCTACTAAGAGTGTTGGAGCAAATGGCATATCCAGACTGGTGCCATCATGAAGTCATGCTCGCCAGCACTGTCTGGGCCTCTCGCTCTGCCTGGCATCCAACGGTGTCTCCTTGATCACGTCACCCTCCCATCCTCCGCAAGCACGATTTCAGACTTACATTCTGCTCAGATTTCCTGTCTACACTCCACCCTCCTCACTCGCAGTGGGTGACGGAGAAACAAGAAGGAGGATGAGAAGCAAGAGGAGAATGTCCTCAGTGCCCACCAAACCCCCTACCCTGCCTGTCCTTCCCACCTTCCCTCCTCCCGCCCAAGGGGCGCCCCTTCCCCCAAGTTCAAGGCCCCAGGCTCCTCCCCATCTTAAAGACCCCATGCTCGCAGTTCAGCCCACTGCCCAACACCTGCCTGCATCTTCGACCTCTCCTTCGCTAATGACGTTTCCATCAGCATTTAAGCTTCTCAAGCCTCTTATACCTTAGATCGAACAAGCCCTTCCCTAGCCCCGTGTCACGGCCAGCTGCCACCATACCCGTAGCCTCCATGCACGGCCAGATTTCTTGAATGGGAATCCATGTTTCCCAACCCTCATCAGCAGACCATGTGAAGCATAGTCATCAAGGAAGTTTAAGTTATATATAGATATAGAGTTAGAGACAGAGACAGAGATAGAGATAGAGAGAGAGAGATAGAGACATAAAGAAGCCAGATACTGAAGGCTATATATTATATGATTCCACTTATATGAGATTTCCAGAAAAGGCAAAACTATAGAAACAAAAAGTAGATCAGTGGTTACCTGGGGCCATGGGTGAACAGAGATTAACTGTGAATGGGCAAGGAAACTTTTTGGGGGTGACGGAAATGTTCTAAACCTGGTTGTAGTGATGTCTGCACTATATAAATTTACGACTGTTCAGCAAACTCTATACTTAAAATGGTTGAATTCTATGGTCTGTAAATTATATCTTAGTCAAGCGTGTGTGTGTGTGTGTGTGTGTGTGTGTGTGTAATTTTTTCACTCAGAAGGCAGAAGGAAAAGGAACCTCGAAAGCTCAGGTCCGAGGAGACCAGGCTATGGCAGACACAGGGGGTTTTTGCATGGAAAGATGGTGAGTCCCGCCCTTCATCCTGGATAAAAGATTCCCAAGTGGGGGGAGCAAAATGGGTGAAGGGGACCAAGGGGTACAAACTTCCAGTTAAAAAATAAATAAGTCATGGAGGTGTCACACACAGCATGGGGAATACAGTCAAAAACATGGCATTAAAACTTTGTATGGTGATGGCTGGTAACTAGACCTACTGAGACAATCATTTCACAATATATACAAAAGTTGAAGCACTATGTTGTACAACTGAAACTAATACATTGTATTGTATGTAATTGATCGCATGTCAATCACACTTCAATTACGAAAAAGAATTCCCAAGTTGGGAGAAAGGGAGAGTCAGAAGCAAAGTAATTCAGATAGTAGCGGGTTCCTAAGAAGGAGTCCCATGTTACCCTCCCTCCACACCCCAAGATTTGAGTGTAGCAGCAAATGAGAAAATTTAAGAACGGTTTCTGGAACCCTGGAGGGGAGGGGCCTATGCCCCCATCCTGGGTGGAGCCCTGAAGAATGTGGCTAAGCTCTAGCAAAAAATGGCTGCACTATGTCTAGGCAGACAGAGTGTCAGCCCCCCCAGAAAGTTCCCCTTTCCCTATCGTGGTGTGAGAGCAGCAGAAGTTTCCAGGTGCCCTGAAGGGCCACAGAGAAGCATCACACGTGGAGGGAATGAGGACAATGGACAGTGCAGCAGACATCAGCACGAATAGGTGGCGAGTAAGAGCCTGGCCCCTGCAGCCTCATAACCTGGGTGTCCCATCAGCCTCCAGATTTTCAGACCCAACCCCAGGGAAAGAGGAAAGTTGCCCTGTGTTGGCAGATTCGGTTTCTGCCATTCTGAGGTTCAAACTAGACATCCAATTGAGAATTGAGCAAAATAGAGGGATTCACCTTTGAACTTTGAGTTGCGGCGCCTCTAGGCGGAGAATTGAGTGAGGCAGCACCCGTGGGGTAAGCCAAGAGTAGGAGACTGAAATGACACAACTGTCCCAGCTCTCCCAAGTGAATTAACCGACGAGGAACTTTGTTTTTCCTAGATTAACACGGAGAAAAAACATAGGAGCCTCTTAAAGCGACAAAGAGAGTCGGTGCTCAGCACTGAGGGTTTTTCCTCCCCCCCCCACCCCGCCACACCCCAAGTCAGTGCTTCATCCTTATTGGGTGCCAGAGAATGTGGTGGTGGCCGGAGAGGAGTCCATTATCTGGGAGAGATAAGGCCCAGCCTGAGAAAGTAGAGATAGAAGGAAGCCGGAGACAGCGTGGAGGCACATGCCTCTACCGTCTGCTCGGGCCTCGGCCACAGCCTTACCCCACCCCGGCGGGATCCAGGGCCCTGGAGGGATCCCCAGGGATCCCAGATCCCCAGGAGGGATCCCAGCCCTCCCCTACAGCCAGTGTGAGGGCAGAACGGCATACAGGGCAGAGCAAAAAGCGTCCGTCACCAAGGCAGGAGCCCGACCCTCCCACGGCCAGCCTCAAATGAAATCCTGAGTCTGAGCAGGTCCACACGTGGGGTCCCGGTGCAGCAGGAGGAAGCAGGATTAGTTGAGGCAGGAAGGTGGGGGGGGCCCTCGACAGTCACGTGACTCTGAGCAAGTCCCTTCTCCCTGCCTCCGTTTCCCCTCTGGGAACTGCCGGGGACGGTAGGGAGAGCGTCACAAGAGCGAGCATAGATTCTCAAGGCCACTCGCGAGAGCTGAATTCTGATTCCGTTTCAGACCTGTCAAGCCAGGCCCCAGCCTCGTCCACCCACACCTCGAGGAGGAAAGGCTTTGCTAGGGGTCCCAGCCTCGTCCCACGCCGGGGCTGCTGTTTTCTTTGCTCCCTACCCTGTGTTGTCACACAGACACACGGGCAGGGCAAGTCTGAAAATATCTTTTCTCAGAGAATACATTGATTAGAAGGTTTATTTCTCTCTTCTGCGACGGAGACTAAGGGTAAGACACCAGCACCGCGCGTGGAAATGTAACCCAAGCGCTACAAAATCGACCTGTACGGTCCCGGCAGATGCAAACAGTTCCCCAGGCAGATCATTTCCTTCTCCTCTTACGAGGAAGCATCACCCCACAAATGCATACACCCTGGGTCTTGGCAATTCATTAGCGCTACCTTCCCAGCCTGAAGCTGTGGGTCTGTCTCCCGCGTCATCTGAAAAATCAATAAGGAAGCAACAGCTGAGCTCCCGGTCCTTCCTGGGCAAGCAGAGGAGTGTTAGCGAGGCTTATCGCTGGGAAGCTGGAGCCTGGGTGGCAATCCTGAGTCCAGCCACCAACCCCCACGTTAGAGGACCCACTCCCGGACACGTCCTTCTCTGGGTCTTTTTCTTTTTCACGGCGAGCAACTTAGTTACTTATTTAACGAACCTGGACTAGTCCGCTTGGAAGTTTCGCTCCAACCACGGTTGGGACATTTTTTTTTTTTTTTTTTTCTAACTTTCAGACAGCCACTGTAACAAAAATTCACACCAGCACAAGACTCTTCCTTTGGCAAGGCACCATAGCCATTCCATTCCAATCGACTCAGGCTGCTGAACTGGATATTTTGAAATGGTCTAACACCCACTTTATTAACATCAGGGCTAATTTCTTTTGAAGGGAGTTTCAAGCCGCCAGGACTTCGATGCTAGGGTTAATTGGTCTGTTTGCCACTGTTTGTCAGAACTGTCTTTAACGAACATCTTCAAAGGCCGCTCGGATACCGGCCCCCGCCTCGTCTGAAATGCCTCAAATGTCTTTATCAATGCCAAAAATGCAGTGAGTGAAAAAGGGCTTTTTCCTTAATTATTTCTGAAAACCAAAAAGGGGGATTCTGCGGAGACAGATAATGAGAGTTGACACAGTGAAATTAAAATGCGTGTCCAGGCAAAGAAAGCCAAGAGGGCCGCACCCCTCCCTGGAGCCAGCACATGGGGAGCGCGTCCCGCCTGGGCCCAGGGCACCAGACGGCAGGGACGGGGGGCTTCGTTTCGTCTCTTGGAGCAGATGCCATTCCGAAACCCACGCTGATTGGGCCGCACGGGTTGCCTAGCAACCCGCAGGCCAATGGCATCTGGCTCGAAAATGCCAACATCTGCCCAGCATTTCGAGTCTAATTTTTAATTCGGACACTTAGGTCTGGAGACGGGCAAGAAAGTGTGTCTTTGGAAACTAAACCAACATTGATTTCTTGCTACGATTCCCCCCCCCGCCCCCACCCCCCACGCGAGTGGTGGTTTATGATGCTGCTTTTCACAACCCCTCCCCCCCCACCCCCCACCCCCGTCGACCTTCCTATTTCCGGTTCCCTTTGGGGGTAGAGGTGAGTAGAAAGGGGGAAGAAAGTGGGGCGGCTCCTAGGTAGCCAGAAGAAGAGGGGGGCAACGTGCCTTCCGTTTTAAACAGAATTAGGAACGCCTCAGAGCAGAAGAGGAACATAGTTTGGTCTCCATTTTATTGCAAATTACGGTCGTGGATCCACGTCTCCGCCCAAGTCAGGTAAGAAATTAGGATATGTCTCTTGACAACCCCTACCCGATGGTGGGGCCTTGGGGCTACGCAAAGACGTTTGGGACCGCACCTGGGGAACTCACCACTGTTTTCTTCTCCCCAGGAGAGCTGCCTTACCACCCCAAAATGAAATCAGAGACACCAACTAGCGGAGAAACTGAGACTCCCAACCCCTACTAAGGAGGTCACTTCAGGATCCCTAAACACAGCTCACATGTTGAGGATCTCGGTCTCCACTGCAGGAAACCCACACATGCCCGGGTTCTGTTTTTGGCCCTGGCATACCTTGGCAATTGCAGCCTGCAGTCCCCGCCGCCGACTAAAGTCCCAGCAATCAATATATTTGCATGTTGTTTGAGTAACAATGCAACAGAAACCCCCTGAGGGAAATCAGATTTGGAAGGAGTAAGGGCAGCTCCAGAACAACACCTTTCTTTTAAAAATTCCAAATGGCATTGCAAACTGATGCAATCACTCCACCGGCCTCTGCTTGAGTGAGTACGTTAGCCTTCGCTCCTTCCAATATAGAGAGGTCAGATTACCTGCTGGAGAGCAAAGGAAGCCCTAAATCATTGGACGCAGGGGGAAAAAAATAGCCAGGAGACGCTGAGCAAGGAGGGGACCTTCAGATCTCCTTTTAGGGTAGGGTCTCTTTAACTGGACAACTTCTGGAGGGCCTTAACTGGACAGCCTCTGGCAGGAAAAAGAAAAGTGTGCTGGGGGCTTTGATTAAAATAAATAAATAGATAAAACCCATACGCATTCCCCTCCCCTTTCAGCGTAACACCCCAGCCCCTGGTGAGGTTGTGGCCATTGGTTTTTGCCAAGAGCAGGAGATCTGATTACTGTTATCTCTGCTTGCATAACTACAAATGTTATCATTACTGCTCAACTGATACGGCTCTGTTTTACAAACACAAAGGAAGACTGTATGTACCCTTGCCCTCTCACCAGAAGGGCTGATTTAAAAGAAAAAAAGAGAAAGAAGGAAAAGGAAGGGGGGGGGGGCGGCTGGGAACCGAGAGAGGCAGACCTGCTGAATGAGCCTTTGAGAAAGAATTATGTGATAGGTTGTGTGTGTGTGTGTGTGTGTGTGTGCGTTTTTAAAATGCTGCTGCCAAAGCTAAGAATTGAAAAGTATTCAATGGGCATCATGTCAGAAGCACAATGATTTATTTCGCTGGTTCATTTTCAAACATGAGCTTTCCCCTTATTCCCTGAAATGTGTTTTGGGCCCGAATCTTCAAAATGGGAGGAACAGAGGTTATGCAGAAAGCCCCGGGTCTGATTCAAGATAAACAAGGATCCGATTCTGAATATGACAGTGGCATATCCCTGGCCTCCAAAGGGCCTCGTCTGCTTGCCCAGACTGCAGTCGCTTCTCTGTCCAAAACTGTGGGGGCGAGAAGCGGGGTCCCCTCTGGCTAACCCCCGCACCCCGCCCCACAACGGGAGCTGTGGGTTATAAGCCCTCCCAGTTCGACCACACCTATGCTGCCTGAGGCAGTCCTCCTGGTCGAGCTCCTCTAAGCCAGAGTTTACACGCGCGCACACACACACACACACACACACACACACACAGAGCTCTGACTTCAGTGTTTATAGTCAGGAGTACAGGAAATACGACTTCTTTATTTTCCTGGTGCCATCCCACAAAGTTGAAGCCTTGTCACCATTAATTCCCACTCTTCCTCCAGGATCACATCAAAGTTCTTGGAAGCTCACCCAGGCCTGGGTATAGGAGGCAGGCCAGGGAGGAGGGGGGGATCTGATGTGCAAGGGGGCCATCTCTTCAGACCACAGCTCCCAGTAAGACGGCCTTTGGCTGGCCCCCATCCGCACCACTCTTGGCCATGCTGGGCTGCAGAGACGCAAAGGGAAACAAAACTTTGCTCGGGCCCTCCCTTGTTCGGCTCCTCCTAGAACCCTGTGCCTCATTTTTTTAGTATGTTTTTTTTTTAATTGTGATCTAATTTGCATACCATAAAAGCCACCTGTTGAAAGGATAGGATTCAGTGGGTTGGGGTTATATTTGCAAAGTTGTGCAACCATCACCACTATTGAATTCCAGAACATTTCATCATCACCTCCAAAAGAAACCCCGTCTATACCTAATTTTGAACTCATCCTTTTGCATTCTGTGTTCTAAAGAGGGTCCCAAATGGCTTAAGCCTCAATCCCTGTAGAAATTAAATCCACCCCTAGATCGGAAACCTGCAAAGCAGCCTCAGGCCAGCCTCCTGCATACTCCAGAACCAGATCCACCGCGTGAGGCGGGACAGAGAACTCAGATGCCCCCACCTGCCCTCGCCTAGAAAGCAGAGGTTTCCAGGGTTTGCCACACCTTCCCCGGGGCCTTGGGAGTCGGGAGTCCCCTCCTGAAGGTCCCACCTGAGGCCAAACTCTCTTTTCTTCCCTGGGGGCTCTTCCCAGTCCTGAGAACCCTGGGCCCTATCTGCTCACCTGTTTCTTCTCTTAAACTCAAAAGGCAAGAATTTGCTTCTTTTGTTCTCTGAATTGTGTCTCCCTTCCCCCAAGGCTGGGAAGAGAAAGCAGTAACTGCCTCACCAAAGGTCACAAAATAACAGCAAAGCAGTGGTTACCAGAACCCACCAGGGTTCATTCATCCAACTACTGGCCTGATGCACAGGAAACACATAGCCCTGGTCTTTAAGAGTTTGAAGGTCACTGCCCCGACACTTCTCAGAGGAGTGCCAAGGGTGAGGCCAAGTGGCCTGACAGCGGGGAACTTCCTTGAGCATGATGCCATCTCCCCAGATAAGGAGGTGGCTTTATTATCTCCCTTTAAAATTGGCGCAGGTGGGTGACTGAAGGCCTGGGACCCTGTCTCCTTGCCACCACAATCTGAGGACAGTGGGGCCAAGGGCCGTGCCTGTGAGCTCCGAGCCCTACTTGGGGCATCAGGGCCCTGGGTCCTGGCCTACCAGGAAAATCATTCATTCCGGGTTATTTATTCACTTATCTCACTTTCTCAGTTTACTGTCTATAAGTCAACAAGCTTTGGCGCTAACCCTTTGTGAGATCTCCTCTCCCTTCAGGGATACACTTGATTTATGTTTTTATTTCATTTTATCTGATTTTAAAGACTGAGAAATTGGGGCACCTGAGTGGCTCAGTTGGTTAAGCGTCCGACTCTTGGTTTCGGCTCAGGTCATGATCTCGTGGTTTGTGGGTTCAAGCCCTGCGTCGGGCTCTGTGCTGACAGTATGGAGGCTGCTTGGGATTCTCTGTCTCCCTCTCTCTCTGCCTGTCCCCTGCTCTTTCTCTCTCTCTCTCTCTCTCTCTCTCCCTTAAAATAAATAAATAAACATTTAAAAAAGGACTGAGAAATTAATTAGGGCACAAAAGAGCTCAGAACCCCCCCTAGGGTGGCCTAGGCCAGACACTCAAGAATCACCACTTGCTTCCCTGGGAGAAGACTGGAGAAATGATGGCACCAGTCCAGGTGGAGGAGCCCACGACCAGCGCCCTCTCTGCCAGGAAGGGCAGCCCCGAGGTTGGAGCCATTATAAAGTGTCCAGATAATGGTGATGATGCCCACAGTGGCCATAGTGACAGCAGCAACTTCGCTGTGCTTGCCGTGCAAGCACAGTTCTGAGCTACCTCGTGCAGAGCTCTGTTTACTCTCAGCACCATTCAGCTATGAGAGAGGAACTGTTACTGTCCTTATTTTGCAGATAAGGAAAAAACACAATAGAGAGATGAAAAGTTTGAGCAGTGATTTTATACTGCCTACCTCGGGAGCCTGTTCTTAACTGCTGCTCTGTGCTTCCTTAAGCAGGGAAAGCCCAGAACGAGCTGCCCTCTGGTTCCAGGGCACAGAGATGCCCTTCTCAGCCTGGACTGAACAATGAAGTGAATTGGGGCCTCCCTCAGGTCATGACTGAACTTTTACTGCTTTGTTTGCGGTAGGAAACTGAGGATATCTGACTTCAAAAGCAACAATCTCAATTTTCTAGAGGGGGAAGATGAATCCCTACCTCACACCATATAAGCAAATAAATTCCAGCTATACCAAAGAGCAAACAATATATTGAAATCATAAAAATACCAGGAAAAGACCATAAAATAATATCACAATATGAGAATAGGGGACACTATTATAAATAGTCACTTAGCTCAAAAATCTTAAAAAGGAAGAGGGAAGCACTTTCTCTGGAGGAGAAACACAACATCATTAATAAAGCTAAAAAGTAAGTGATGAGCATATTACAGACATTAGCCTCCTCTCTTACAAAACAAAGACCAATAATCCAACAGAAAAAAAAAAAGGCAAAGGGTATGAAAAGTTCATAGCAAAGAAATTACAAAATATATTAAACAGTGTACAACCTTGCTCATAATAAGAACATTCCAAATTAAAACTACCCATCTGGTTGGCAAAGATCTACAAAGATTAGCAAGGATGTAGGGAAACATATCCTCGCCCAGTGCTGGAAGGCATCCACTCAGCCTCTAGGGACAAGCAATAAGGCAACAAACCTTTGATCCTACAATTCCACTTTTAGGAATTTAGCCTATAAATATGCCCACGTATGTAGGAAGTGATTATATACAAGAATGTTTATTGTATTATTGTTTTTAGTGGTAAAAGATTGGAAGTAACCCAAATATCTGAGAAGCCTAGTTAATTGAACTACGGAACAGATTGCTGTGTAGATATTTTAAAATTTTTTTTTTTTTTCCAACGTTTTTAATTTATTTTTGGGACAGAGAGAGACAGAGCATGAACGGGGGAGGAGCAGAGAGAGAGGGAGACACAGAATCGGAAACAGGCTCCAGGCTCCGAGCCATCAGCCCAGAGCCCGACGCGGGGCTCGAACTCACGGACCGCGAGATCGTGACCTGGCTGAAGTTGGACGCTTAACCGACTGCGCCACCCAGGCGCCCCTGCTGTGTAGATATTTTAAAGGATGCAAGAGAATGGAAGTGGGATCCTTACCTCACACTGTGTACAAAAAATTATCTCAAAATGGATCAAAGGCCTAAATGTAAGAGCTAAAATGATCTCTTAAAAGAAAACATAGGAGCCAATTTTCATGAGCTTGGATTTGGTGATGGATTCTTAGATGTGGCACTGAAAGCCCAAATGACAATGATAACAAAACTGGATAAATCGGACTTCACCAAAGCTAAAAGTTTTTCTGTATCAAAGGGTATTATCAAGAAAGTGAAAAGACAGCCCACAGAATGGGAGAAAATATTTGCAAGTCCTCTATCTGATAAGAGAGCAGTATGCAGAATATATAGAAGAACACAACTCAACAACAACAAAAACAACAACCCGATGAAAAACATGGGCAAGAATCTGAAGACATTTCTTCCAAGAAACACGGATGGCCAATAAGCACACAAAAAGATACTCTCAGCATCATTAATCATTAGGAAAGTGCAAATCATAGCCACAAGAATCCACTTCACGTCCCTACTAGGATGGCTATAATAACAATAATAATTTAAAAATGGAAAAAAGTGTTTAGCAAGGACGTGGAACATTTGGAACCCTCATACGTTGCTAGTGGAAATGTGAAATCATACAACTGCTTTGGAAAATAGTGTGATGGTTTCTCAAAAAGTAAAACATAGAATTATTATACAACTCAGCAATTCCACTCCTAGGTACATACCCAAGAGAGTTGAAAATAGGTGTTCAAATGAACTTTTGTACCTGAATGTCCATAACAGCATTATTCGTACTAGCCAAAAAAGTGAAAACAACCCAATGTCAATCAGTAGGTGAATGGAGAAACCAAATGTGCTCTGTCCATACGATGGCATAGGATTCGGTATTAAAGGGGAATGGAGTTCTGATACCTGTTACAACGCAGGTGAAGCTTGAAAACATTATGCAACTGAAGAAGCCAGACACAAAGGACCAGCTGGTGTATGATGTCATGTATATGAAATGGCCGAAACAGATCCATGGAGAAGGAAGGAAGATCAAGGGTCGTTGAGCACTGGGAAGGGCAGGGCTGGGTAGTGACCCCTTAATGGTTATGGAGTTTCACTCTGAGGTGGTGAAAACATTCTGGAATTAGATGGTGGTGATGGTTGCAGAGCCCTGTGAATGTGCCAGTAGCCACTGAATTGTACATTGTTAGGTGGTTAAAGCAGTAAATTTTATGTTACGTAAATTTTACATCAACTAACACAAGGATGAGGAAGTCTTCTGTGTATCAACAGAAATAATCCCTGGGGCGCCCGGGTGGCTCAGTCAGTTGAGTGTCTGACTCTTGATTTTGGCTCGGGTCAAGATCCCAGGGTTGTGGGATAGAACCCGTGTTGGGCTCTGCACCAAGCGTGGAGCCTGCTTAAGATTCTCCCTCTGCCCCTCTCCTCCACTTGTGTGCTCTCTCTCTCTGGAAGGAAGGAAGGAAGGAAGGAAGGAAGGAAGGAAGGAAAACGAAAGAGAAGAAGAGAAAAGAAAGGAAAAGAAAAGAAAAGAGAAGAGAAAAGAAAGAGAAGGGAAGGAGGGGAGGGGAGGGAACAAAAAGCCCCTAAGATATGTTTTTAAGGAAAAAGAAAAAGACAAGTAGACTACTATGGAACTGTGGCTATACATGGTATCATAGGTTTTCTCTTAAATGCATTAATTGACCAAAATTGTACTTGTGTTTTTTTGTTTGGGTTTTTGGTGG
This sequence comes from Neofelis nebulosa, assembly GCF_028018385.1. NCBI lineage: Eukaryota > Metazoa > Chordata > Mammalia > Carnivora > Felidae > Neofelis > Neofelis nebulosa. The sequence continues at coordinate 82,184,875 of NC_080794.1, forward strand.
GTTTTTTTGTTTTTTTTTTTTAAGTAGGCTCTACGCTACACCAAGCATGGGGCTTGAACTCACTACCCCTAGACCAAGAGCTGCTTCCTCTACCAACTGGGCCAGCCAGGTGCTCCTAACTGACCAAGTTTTACTAGAACTTACTTCCCCAGGACTAGCAGCAGAGAAACAGACCCACACCCCGACCATCTCCAGGCTGGGGGGGAGAAACACACCCTCCCACAAGGGCAGCGTAGCCGCCCCTGGAGGCCTTGCCATGGCCGGCCAGCCATGTTTACCCAGGGTGCCCAGTCTGTCAGGCTGCCACTGCTCCCCCACACTCGTGCTGGGCCGCAGCCGGCAGCCCCTGGCTGGGGCTCACACCCCCTGATGCAGCTGCAGAGAACACGTCATCAGCAGCCGAGCGGGGGAGACCTGGCAAGTGGACCAACGTGGAGCCTCGTTGTGTACGTTTTCTTTCTCCGCAACCAAAGCCGACCACCAGCCAGCCAGTCTGATCCGGCGTGGTCGTTTCAGCCCAGGACAGGTACAGAGGCAGCCTGTAACGGACCGCAGATTGGTACCAGCCCCCAAGTTCATATGTCGAAGCCCTCATCCACAATGGGATGATTTTAGGATGTGGGGCCTTCGGGAGGTGATTAGGTTTAGATGAGGTCACGAGGACGGGGGCCCATGAAGAGATTAGTGTCCTCATAGAGAGGAAATTCCTAGAGCTGCTCTCTCCGCCATGTGAGGACACGGCCAGGAGACGCCGCGGGAAGCAGGCCCACGCTGAATACAGAATCTGCCATCCCCTTGCTCTTGGGCTGCTACATTCCAGCTCAGGGACGAACAAATGCAGTTTAAGCCACCCAGTCTATGGTATTTTGCACGTCAGCCTGAACGGACCACGACAATCTCTAAGAGTGGCCCAGAGGGAGAGCAAAATGTGCAAAGCTCCACCTGCCCGGCAGGGGTGTGGAGGCAGCATGACGTGGGAGCCCCAGCCCCTGCCCCGCATTCCGGGGCGCCCCTCTGGTGTGAGCGGCCCTCCCCGCCGGGTGCCGTCTTCATGTCAAAAGTTAAGCATTTTTCGTAGAGCGTGGCCCAAAGTGCAAGCCAACGACGTCGCCTGGTGCTCGGCTGCAAAAGAAGAAATTTAATCCGTCCCGACGCTGGAAGAAAAACTGGCTGGAGAGAACTCTTTGAGAGACAGCACAGTAGTATATTTTATGGGCACCTGCAGGGATTTTCAAGGATAGTTTCGGCCATACGTGATCCTCGCCTCACGGGGTGGCTTTTGAATCTAACCCCTGAGTCAGATGGGACTCCATTGTAATAAGAACAGAGTACAACCAACTTCTAGAAGATGAGAAATGGGAACATTTGCTTCCCAAAGTTTCCCCTACCACCTCTCACCACCTCCTTCTAAAAGTAGGTACAGATCGCATTCGTTACGGAAGGACGAGCCCGCCTGGGTTCAAAACTTACCATGTTCCTGCTGATCTGCACACAAATCTCACCCGAATGACAATACTCGTAGAAGGTAAGAAATCTTGTCCTCGTTTTATTAGTGGAGAAAAGACTCCGAAAGGCTAAGCAATTACCTGAAGGTAAATAGGAGAGTCAGTGATGGCCCCCAATCTGCGAGGTCCAAAACCCTTATTTCTACTTGATCCCTTCGCCTTCTTATCCTGGTCAAACCACACTGGTTATCTCACCCACCTGCTTTTTTCCCCCTACACTAATTTACTTCACGATGCAACTTCACAACTCCTGCAGTTTGCATGCAACTTCGCTCCTTCTACTCAGGCAACTTCCTTGTCTGCAAATGCTCACTGGGGAGATCTTAAGACCAACCTTACCCAGAAACTCGTTACCACACATACCCCAGCCAACCTGCTGGGTCCCTGAAACTATGCTACTGCATCATGGATCACTCTCTCCAGTAGCTTCTAAGCCGTTCCACTAACATTTCTCGTCTCTTTTCAACTCCCATGGTACTCCAAACACCGCTCTCTTCCAAGACTACCTGCAGCTCTTACTATTTTCCTGTCACTGATTTCGTGCTGGGGTTTCTAACTACCCAGTACAGATCCCATGCTTTCATTTTTTTTTTTTTTTTTTTTTTTTTTTTGTCCTTGGAATCTGAAACATCTCCCAATTTACCACCATCTGCTACCTTAATTAATAGGCTGTTTACCTCCCCTGTAAGACCTTGTAGCAATCCTCTTGGACTCCATCCCTAACTCTGTGCATATTGTAGGCTCTCATTAGTCTTGGTTTATAATCCAGCTTTCAATCTATTTGACAGCTCTCATCTCCAAGCCAATTTGAATTCCACTTTTCTCATAAGATTTCATAAGACACAAATACGCTTTTTTGAACCTGGAGCAAATTACATCTAGTACATTCCCTCTGTCCACTCCTTTTATAATTTGAAGAAAGAAGAAGAAAAAAAAGAACATCAGTCTGGTGCGTTTGATACAAAGTCACCGGTTCTTTCTGTTCATTGAAGCCTCAGGTTTGCATGGCTATCTCTAGGGAGTTCCCTCTGTCACATAGCACGATGTGGTGTCTTCCTCCAGCCCCTCTCTGCCCCGGCACACGCATTAGCAGATCTGAATCGCGCACAATGCAGTTGTGCCCAAATGCATAACGAAGGAGATAAATCAATAAAGCAGTTTTATAACCCGAACAGCCAACATCACTTACAGCCGGAGGTGACTGGTGAGTTCTTCAGTGTAGAAAACAACTTACCACTTGATTTTTTTTGTTGTTGTCACATGAAATGGTCATTGTTGCATCAAATGCAATCGGTCGTCCTCTGTTCTTTCTTCACGGGTCCAGTGCAAAGAGGTGGAGGGGGCAGGAAGGAAGGTCGGCATTTCTTAAGCTCTTCCTGTGTATCAAGTCCTGAGCGAGGGGTTGGCTTCCTACGCTTGATCTCGGTGATGTTTTCAATGTAGCTTCATCGGCATCACCTGAAGATATTGGTAAAGAGGCGGCTTCCAGACTCGCTCCCAGATTTTCTCAGTCAGTAGCTCTGGGCTGAGGCCCAGGAATCTGTTTTTCAAAAGTGAAAAGCTTTCCTGATTACAAAGTGAACTGGGGAAGCACCGAATTCTCAAAGCGGCCCAGAAATGTCCATTTCAACCTTTCTTGTCAGTCATTTGTTGGATGAGGAGGCTAACATGCAGAGAGCTTAAATCATTTGCCCGGCATCAGAGAGGAGGGACGTGAAAGCCCAACATCAAAGATGAGTCCATAGGACTCTGGGACCCATCTTCGCTCCGTGATTCCATACAGCCTCCATTTTGATGGGAAATTTAATTCTTTGTTGTTGTAATAGGAGATACCACAGCCTCATTTTTATGAAAGTGAATATTCAGCACTGCCAAAGACATGTCGTGGACACTAATGTGCATAGCTGCATTATTCACAATAGCCAAAATGCAAAATCACCCAAGTGGTTGGAATGGATGGAAGATGAATGGGATGATCGGGAGATGAATGGAATATATATATATATATATTTTTTTTTGTAATATTATATTTATAATACAAGATAATATATTTTCTATTATTATACTAATTATATTTTATATCATATACATAATATATGTATTATTTATAATACAAGATAATATATTTTATATTATTATATTGTTTTATATTTTATATCATATAATATTATATGTATTATTTATAATACAAGATCATATATTTTATATTATTATATTGTTTTATGTTTTATATCATATATAATGTTACATGTATTATTTATAATACAAGATCATATATTTTATATTATTATATTGTTTTATATTTTATATCATATATATTATATGTATTATTTATAATACAAAATAATATGTTTTATATTATTATGTTGTTTTATATTTTATATCATATATATTATATGTATTATTTATAATGCAAAATAATATATTTTATATTATTATTATATTGTTTTATATTTTATATCATTTATATAATATTATATGTATTATTTATAATGCAAAATAATATATTTTACGTTATTATTATATTGTTTTATATTTTATATCACATATAATATTATAGGTATTGTTTATAATACAAGATAATATATTTTATATTATTATATTGTTTTATATTTTATATCATATATATAATATATATATAATTCCTCCATAAAAATGAATAAACTTCTTATATCTGTTACAACATGGATGAACCTTGAAAACTTATGCTAAGGGAAATAAGTCAGACACAAAAGTTCCAATATCCTATGATTCTGCTCCTATGAAGTGCCCAGAATAGGCAGATTCATAGAGACAGAAAGAGACTAGAGGTTAGCGGGGGCAGGGAGAGTTACTGCTTAATGGGCAGAGTTTCTGTTTAGAGTCACGAATGGTGGTGGTTATGCAACATTGTGAATGCACTTCATGCCCCTGAATTTCACACTTAAGAATGGTTAAAATGGTAAAATTTGTGTTCTGTCTTACCAAAATAAAAAAGCAGAGGCTGCTTCAGATTCTGTGTCTCCCTCTCTCTCTGCCCCTCCCCTGCTTGCCCTCTGTCTGTCTCCCTGAAATAAACAAACATTAAAAAAAAGTAAAAACAAGAAGAGTGGGGCTATGAAGTAAGCCTCAGGGACTTTTTTCCAGTTGCCCCTAAAGTTGAATGAAAACCGTATTTCTGGTTAATTGAGATCTCCATGTGATCATCGCATCACTGTATGTTACTCTTAGTGCATTTTTCCCGAGACGAAGAAAGGGAGGGAGCATTTTGGTGGGTAGGGGATAAAGTCAGCCTGTTCCTGAGACCCTGCAGCTGCTTGTCCCCAGGGATCTCCCCTTCAGTTCCTGGGGTTGCCCCCCACCTTTAATAGGGTCCATTTTTCGAGGAAATTTATGGCCCCTGCCACACAAGGATTCCTGACGACTATGGCACACATTTTTTTTTAAATATTTATTTTTGAGAGAGAGACAGAGCATGAGCAGGGGAGGGGCAGAGAGAGAAGGAGATAGAATCTGAAGCCGGCTCCAGGCTCTGAGCTGTCAGCACAGAGCCTGACATGGGGCTTGAACTCACACACCATGAGATCATGACCTGAGCCGAAGTTGGATGCTTCCCAACTGAGCCACCCAGGTGCCCCTGCACATGTTTGATTAAATGATTGTTAAAAACTTCTGTGAAAAAAAAAAAAATTTAGCTTGAGATATAATTGACAAATAAAAATTATATACATTTATTTATATATATATTTAAGATGTACAACTTGATGTTTGAGATATATATATATATATATATATATATATATGTATATATGTATATACACATTGTGAAATGGTCACCACAATCAAGCTAATTAAAATATTCGTCACCTTACACGGTTACCTTTGTGTGTGGGCACGTGTGTGGTGAGAACACTTAGGATCTCCCCTCTTCGAAAATGCAAATTTTTAAAACCATATTATTGACTACGGTCACTGTGATCTGCATTAGATCCCCGCAACTTACGCGTCTCGCACAACTAAAAGTTTGTGCGCTTTGAACGACGTCTCCCCATTATCCCCACTGCACAGCCCATGGCAACCGCCATTTAGCTCTGTGTTTTCTGTGAGTTTGACTACCTTGGATTCCACGTATGAGTGAAGTCATGTAACAATTGTTCTGTATTTGGCTGATGACACTTAGCATAATGTCCTCCAGATTCATCCATGTTGTCACAAATGGCAAGATTTCCTTTTATTTTTTTAACAGGTAGTGGTTTTTTTTAATGTTTTTATTTTTATTTTTGAGAGGGAGAGGGAGACAGAGAGAGAGACAGAGTGTGAGTAGGGGAGGGGCAGAAAGAGAAGGAGACACAGAATCTGAAGCAGGCTCCAGGCTCTGAGCTGTCAGCACAGAGCCCGATGCGGGGCTTGAACCCACGAACTGTGAGATCATGACCTGAGCTGAAGTCGGACACTTAACTGACTGAGCCACCCAGGCGCCTTAAGATTTCCTTTTATAAGGCTGAATAATATTCCTGTGTGTGTGTGTGTGTGTGTATCACATTTTCTTTATCCACTTGTCAACAGACATTTAGAAAATTAAAAACATATTTAAACCCTCTGATCCCGGGAAAAGGCATTCCGTGCCAATTTAAACCAAACGCAAAGTTTTCCTTTGTGAAGGAAGTATCTCATCTGAGATACAGAGTGCCCAGCACGGATGATGCTAAGACCCCTTTTACAGCTCTGGAGCCTTCTCATTCAAAGACAAGATGAGAACAGGAGATAGAGAAGGGAGGATTAGGGGATCATTCAAAGTAGTTAACTTACTTTTTAAATTCAGTTTGAGGAGTTATTTAAGGGCGTGTTCTTCTTTTTTGGGTTTTTCTAGACAATTCGTACCTCCAAGCAAAATGTGACCGCATCCTCCAGATCAAAGCTCCTGCAAAAGGATGCCCGATAAAGAAGATTTTAGGTACATGGCAGTTACGGCTTACGTGCTTCTGCAATCTGTTCTTTCTTTTTTTTTTTTAATTTTTTTTCAACGTTTTTTATTTATTTTTGGGACAGAGAGAGACAGAGCATGAACGGGGGAGGGTCAGAGAGAGAGGGAGACACAGAATCGGAAATAGGCTCCAGGCTCCGAGCCATCAGCCCAGAGCCTGACGCGGGGCTCGAACTCACGGACCGCGAGATCGTGACCTGGCTGAAGTCGGACGCTTAACCGACTGCGCCACCCAGGCGCCCCTGCAATCTGTTCTTTCTGAGGAAGCCAGCCAGCAAGCATCTGCGTGCAGGCCCAGCACTTAGTCTTTGCAGAGGGAGTTCAGGGTGGAGAAGAAATGCAGTGATAGCGGGTCCCCATTTATCCTGGGGCCGTGCGTCCGTTTGATCGCAGCGAACGTCGCGGTGAGGGACATCCATCCCGGGTGGAACGTGCGCAGGCCGATTTAACACCACACCGAAGCAAGACACCATTAATCTAGGCCCGCAAGGGAGTCAACATTAGATCTCCCGAGAGCCCAGAAGAGAAGAAGGCTCAAAGCAAGGCGTTCTAAAGCAGCAGCAGGAATAGCGTGGGCTTTAAGTAAACTGTGGGTTTTGTTAGAAATATGTTTGGTCCTCTTTTAATAGTTAACCTGACCCCAGCTCAGGAATCCAAGATACTGAGTAGTCTATTGTGCACCTGGACCAAACTTTCAAAACCTTAATTACTTATAATCTTGGTTTCAGTAATAATCTCAGTAATGCTGGTCTAACCTTCCTCTTTCACTGCTCCCAGATGCTCCACACCAACATCTATCTTATCTCCAGCAGGACGCTTCTGGGTTTTTTTTTATGATTTCAAAACATAGCTTGAAAATGTCTCCATTTTATCTCGGAGCAGAAGCAGTGTCATTTGCCAGCCCAAATGTTCTCAGTCACAGTTTCCCTGCTCACTCGGGGGCCACGGCTGCTTCTTTCAGCCCGGCCAGCCTCCTGCTGAGACAGAAATACAACTCATTTAGGTCAATGATTAAATTGAAAGTTATAATATCACTAATTAAGTGCGAGCAAAGAGAGAACCGAAAGGCAAACCCCCAAACAAACAAACAAATAAACAGGTTCTTTGAGAGGGTCGCCGCGGCACCTGTGCTCCCAAACGGTACCCCCTCTACGCCCCCACCCGAAAGCAGAAAGTCTCAGGAAAGCCTTTGAGAAGGCCTCCCCTGTGCCTTGTCACTAGGGTCTCCGCTTTCAATCTCAGAACAACCACTTATTGTCTCCGAAGCACTTTTTTTTTTTCTTAGAGCCTGTGTGCTCATTGGACTGTGGAAGGAACTTTCCAGAGTCAAGCGCATTTCTTGAGACTGCCAGCCTGGAAGGAGCTGGGGAAGAAAACGGACGCCGGGGGGTGGGGGGAGGTGGGGAGAAATTGAGGAGATCACATTGAGAACGATTCCTAATGCATGTAACTCAGGTGCGGTGAAGTCAGGGGACAGCTTTGGAGAGTAAAATGGCCATCGAGGTCAGGCATATGGTAGGGGCAAGGCCAGGACTAGGGTGCCCCTCTGGCCTCACCTTAGTCCTGGCCCTGGATCCTCAGATGCCCAGGGACCAAGGAGAGCAAGAACAGATTCCATTCTCCAACAGGGCTTGTTTAAAACAAGACTTGGGGCGGGGCAGGCTGGCGCGTCACAGCAAGCCCAGGCCTGTCCGCCCGACTTGGCAATGAACTAGCAGTTCACACACCTCAGCTAGGCACGTCCTCCAACCCATCCCGCAATCACCAAGCGCCCTCCCTGTCGATTCCCACCCCAAGTGGCCCAGAGAGAAGAGCTGGGGCTCCCACCCAGACGCTCTCCCTGACTCCAGGAGGCTCCCCAGCCATAGATAGAGTGTTCCTGCTTCATTGTGGTTTAGAGGGCCCATCATCCCCGTGATGATGCACTGATAGTTCCCAAGTAATTAAACAACGCTAGGAGTCTTTTACGCAATCCTCTAATGACTAGTCTTACCACCAGAATTACACCCTACAAAGCCTAGCTGATGCTACTGTAGACTCTTGGGAGCTACAGAGAATGGGAGAAAGATCCCAAGAGAACATCGCGTCTGCAGTCATGATGTGGGAGTGGGTACAGTTTCCCGGTCTGGTGGCACAGCCGGGACAGCAATTCAGGGGTTTCCGTTGGACCAGACTGGCAGGGCTGTTTTGTATTGTTTTTGTTTTGTTTAGTGTCTTAGTTTTCCGGAAAAAAGGTCGGAAAGTACAGAGTTCCACAGAACCACAGGCCCTCCCTCTATATTTCCCCCTACTATTAACATCTTGCATTCATGTGGCTCATTTGTTCTAATCGATGCACTGATATTGATACATTATTATTAACTAAAGTCATAGTTTGCATTAGGGCTCACTCTTGGGGTCGGATATTCTATGGGTTTTGGCAAGCGGGTGATGACTTGTGTCCACCATTACGCAGAATCACACAGAACAGTTTTACTGCCCTAAAAATCCCCTGTGTTCCACTTATTCATCCTCCCACCTCCCCACGCCAACGGGGATACTTTCTGATGCCCAATTTACGAGAGAAACTTGTGTGTTTTTCTGTATTTTCCCTTGAAAATAAACGTCAGTGATTGGCTCGGGTCATAGGATCATTAGAAAGCTGAGCTCGCAAATTCTTGCAAAGACTGGGCAAGATTACACGGCACCTCCCATGTCCCCTGTACAGCATGGAGAACGTAGGCTACTCACCGGACCATAGCAGCCTCTCTCCATGACTCGGTGGCAGAACCAAGCTCAGTGGCTGCCCACCTTCCAACCCTCATGTTACCCAACAACAGATGGGAGCCCAAGCCGTCCAGACCGTGCTGAAGACGAGTAGTACCCAGAGACTGTGAGAAAGCCAAGAGAAGACAGAACTGACCAACTTAGAACAGCGGTTCTCAAAGTATTGCCCAGGCACCCCTGCGGGGGTCCCCGAGACCTTTCCAGGGGTTCGTGGGTTCAAAACAATGTCCCTGACAACGCTAAGGAGTGATTTGCCTTTTTCACTCTCACTGTCTCAGAAGTGGATGGTGTTTTCCAGAGGCTCGGTGATCTGTGGTATTGGGACAGGTCAAATGCAGAAGCAGCTAGAAGAATCCAACTGTCTTCTATGAAGGCCGATAATAAAGAGTTGTAAAATGCTAAATAATGCCACTTTTCACTGTCTTTTTGTTCTGGAAAACATCATTAATTTTCATTTTCAGAGTCACAGGTGTTATATATGTGATGGGTTTATTATTGCTACTTTATGTGAAATACATACGTTTATGTCTTTCTCAGCTTTAATTTCTAATATGATAAATAAATATTGACAGCGAGAACCCACGCCAACAAGAGCTTTTTTAGAATCCTCATTTTTAAGAGTGTGAAGGAGCCTGAGGTCGGAGTTTGACAACCACTCATATACAGCAAAGGATCTGGAGTCAGACAGACCTGGGCTAAAAACCCAATTCTGCCATTTGGATGAGTTATTCACCACCAACAACCCCCCCCCCCCCCCCACCGCCCCAGCCACCCACCCACCTAGAGCCTTGGCCGCTTTATCTGTAAATGGTGATAATAATGTTTATTTCATGGGGAGGCTGCAAAGATTAATGACCCGACGTGTGAAGGAGTGCCCTGCGTGGTCCCTGGCATAGATGAGACAGTCAATAGGCAGGAAGAGAAGGAGGAGGAAGAAAGTTCAAAACTTAGTCCTCATTCTCACAATGTACACGCAGCAGGGCTGTTCACATGCCGCTCAGGCTGTGCGTGAAACAGTACATGACCCAAGGGGCCCTCTCCCCTCTGTGTGCTACGAGCAATGGTAGGCTGAAGCTGGGGGGACTTGCGGGACAGGAGGGTTTCCATGAGCAGAAGGGAAGGGTATTCTTCTGCTCTTGTCGGGGAGGGAATAGCATGATGAAGGCTGGGGAGGAGCAGTGGGTAGGGCCGCCTCATGGGACATTGAGCGGACGGGCCAGCCAGCTCACGCGCACACCCAGGCACATCCGCGCACACGTGTCCGCGCTGAATGAGCAGATAGCCATGAACGTGATCACATCCAAATTCAAGCTTCTTGCACAACCATAACATAATTAACAGGAACTCGGTGCATCGTGGCCTCGTGAACACACAGCTGCCAGCCTTTTTCCTCGGTTGCTTCCCAACCCTTGTCTGCTTACCCAAATCCCAGGTCCCACCCGGAGATCTGGATATAACGGGTCTGAGGCAGAATCCAGACTTCTGTATTTTTACACCCGCTCCAGATGTGCACCCAGAGGAGAGTCCTCCCGTGCAATCCGGGCAGGCACCCAACAAAGATTTGAGAGTTTCTGCTTTAGGAGGATGTCGGTAACATAACTGGACGGATGAGGCATAGGGAGAGGTGGCCAGGCCACTCTGCTATGCGTGCAGAAGGCTCTGGCCGCGGGAAGCAAGACCGGCAAGAAAAATCCCAGGAAATGAGAGAGAGAAGAGAGTGTGCTGAGGCATCATTGGGACCTCAGCAGGAATGAGATGGCACACTTAAGATAGGATCATTCCAGAAGGGCTGTGGGAGCCCCAAGGATGGTGCCAGAGCACGGCAACAGCATCGCCCTTACCACCCCCGGGTGCAGTTACTGTACCCTGGGGAGCCTCCTGTGGTGAGGCCATCTTGAGAGGAGCAGAAGCCTGGGATCAAGGAGCAGTGGCAGCCTGAGGTGACCTCACAGGGTGGTAGCTAGGGATGTAAATGGGAGGCATAGATATCCCCAATTCTTTCTTCCCTTCCGCTGGTCCCAAATCCAATGGAAACCAACGGTCTGCTTGTGTGTCCATACAGGTCGGCCCTTGGGGCAGGAAGAGGTGGAGAGGGTGGGGAGTGGTTTCTGGGGAGAAAATGGGAGATGCCAGCCCAGTTCCAATGGTCGGAGGAGGACTGGGAGCAACTATTACACATCTGCCTAGCTCTGGAGGAGGTGATGGGCTGCGGTCCACACCGAAAGGTCTATCAGCAACCCTGGTCGCACGACGGGCACGACTTGCCAGCCTGTGCCGGCCACTTCTCCCACAGCACCTGGAGCCCCCACAACCCCAACCCCCAAGCAGGAATTGTCACGTGTGGACCCTGAGGCTCTGAGAAATGAAATAGTCTGCCTGAAAATGCAGGGCTAGACAACCACCAGGCAGGATTCAAACCCAGATCTGCGGAGTGAGAGCTTGGGCTCTGTCCATCCCATCACCTGCCTCTTCCCAGAAGAGAAGGTACATGAGTATGGAATAAGAAGAAGTCTCCTCGGGCACCGCATCCTAATGCTAACATGCGTTTGATCCACGAACAACATGGGGATTAGGGGCACTGACCCCCCCCCCCCCGAAGAGTCAAAAACGTGCATATCAATTTTGGATTCCCCCACAACGTAAATGCAAATAGCTTAACCGTTGACACACATTTTGCATATCATATGCATTCGATGCTATATTCTTACAATAAAGTAAGCTAGAGAGAGGAAAACGTTCTTGGAAAATCATAGGGAAGAGAAAACACACCGATGGTACCATGCCGTAAAAAATCCACATGTACGTGGGCCCGCACAGTTCAAACCTGTGTTGGTCAAGAGTCAACTGGTTATAAGTGATTGTGTTAACCAGGAGTGGTCAGGCTCTGGATGCAGTAAAAGAAACACACCAAGCATTCTAGAGGCTTTACTCCCAAAAGCTTAATTCTCACGCCCGTCAGGTGCCTGGTCCAGGGAAGCAGGGGCCTCTGCTCGTTGCAACCGCTGGAGAACACAGGGATCCACCTCAGCAGGTGGGTCCACAGCTGTGATGGAAAGGGGGAGGGAATCTAGCTCCGAAGACGTCTTACCGGCCAAGTTCCACGCATCACGTCTCCACATATTTCATTGGCCGGAGCGAGTCACATGGCCCTACTGAACTTCATAGGTGGGGAAGTGCTATCCTCCCAGGTACGGAGTCCTAATGGCCTCCACGTTAACTTGGGGGTTCTTACCACGTGCCGGCATTGTGCTGAGAAGTTTGCACGTCTCATGTGATTTGAACACCACCATCTAGGAGGTAGAGTGTATTTCTAGCCCCGCTTCACGAGGCACAGAGAGGTTAAATAACTTGCCGAGGTCATACGGCGGGAAATTTGAATTTGCATCCAAGCAGTCCAGCACGCTTTTTTAAAAAATTTTTTTCGATGTTTTATTTATTTCTGAGACAGATGGAGACAGAGCGTGAGCAGGGGAGGGGCAGAGAGAGAGGGAGACACAGAATCCAAAGCCGGCTCCAGGCTCCGAGCAGTCAGCACAGAGCCCGACATGGGGCTCGAGCTCACACACCATGAGATCATGACCTGAGCCGGAGTCGGACGCTTTTAACCGACTGAGCCACCCAGGCGTCCCCGCCCCCCGCCCCCCCCCCCGCCCCAGCACACTTAACCACTGGACTCTGATCGTTTATTGATCACCCTACTACTGATTATTTCTGCGGGGGCCTGTGTGGGAGGAACTGAGGACCCAGTGGAGGTCCAGAGAGCCAAAGTCCCTGTGCTGGTTTTAACCCCAAATCTCAAAGCTGGAAAAAAATGAACCCAAATCTAACTGCCCCTCTATTTTATCTTCATTCCATTTGGGGGGGGGGGGCTGTCCGCAGCAGCCCCTCCTCCTCCTTGGGGGCCCAGCAGCCTCTGTGTCAATATTTCTTTTCTCCCAGGGGATAGTTCAGGGGTCCATAGCATTGAGCCTTTGGTCTCCCCTTCCTGGAAAGCGTTCCCATGTTCTTTGGATAAGAATCAGACTGGAGGACAAGGTTTTGAATACTCCATCCTGCTCCTGGAAAGAATGAGTTTCTGTCAAGGAGAGAAAATTCTGGCATTTCCCCAGCCTGTCCTTTGTGGGGCTGCCTCCCCACCGCTTCTGCCTCCACTGTCCGGATGCCCATCGACCCAGTCCCCACTTGTGTCCTTTGCGGCAGCCACCCCCCATAGATGACATCAGACGGGCGACCCCTCCAGGCCACGTTTTTCTGTGGGCGGGGGAATACGCACTTAGAAAGGTCAACATCTTTGTTTGAGCCCCGTGATAAAGTATGCCCACCCTCCTGGAAAAGGATTGCAGACCCCACTCCGGGAATTATCTAATCAGTTCCAGTTTGCCAAGTCTTTCTTGTTGTATTGTGACTTCATCCTTAAGAGAAAACAGCCAGGGACCACAGGGTACTAAATATCTTCCTTTTCTTTTCCTTTCTTTTCCCCCTTCCTTTTTATCATGACGATTAGGCCCAGGCACTAAGATTTGAATTATTCTATCTTTTTTCAACTGGACCGTGTCAAGGGGCCATGTAATCACAATGGCTATATTTGCTCAGTGCTCTGAGGTTTGCCTCACCCTTTTATATTTATATATTTATACTTATATTTATATATTTATATTTATACTCATTTATTTTACCCTCACATCCTCCCAGGGAGATAAGCATCAGAATTCTATCCATTGTACAGATCGGTAAACTAAGGCTCGGGGAAGTTCAGTAGCTGGCACGATGTCGCACAGCCTTTAAATGGGAGAGCTGGGGCTTGAACCTCAAGTTCGAACCTACCATGATGCCACGGTCATTACGTGTTGGCCAATCCTACTTCTAGGAAGCATCCTTTCCACTTTGGATAATTTTGTGGCGCTACACGGAAGCAGGATGTTTGTTCAACAAGTAGACAAAGCGTTTCTGGCCCAGTGCTCTTTGGACGGGGGAGTCTAGTAAGGGAAAGTGGGTGGGCAAACCAAGGGGTCCAATGGGGAGAGGGTGCATTCACTATTTATGCTTACGGTATACACAGGGGCCCTCCTGAAGAACTAACCCCCTGACTGGGCCCTGGGCACTTCTCTCTGGATCAGCAGAGAGAGGGATCCTGGGACAGGGACGCAGGAAGGGAGCAGGGCGGTCAGACCTTTGAGCTGGGACTTTGCAGGGGCAGGATGAAGGTTTGAACAGGCGTAAAGGAAGACAACTGAGCTGCTGGGCAGACAGCAGCCAAGGCCCAGGCGGGAAGGGCTTTGCCAGCGAATTTCTAAACTCCTCATTCTTCAAAAACTTTGGCCAAGCCAAAAACATGAGAACATACAACCCCAGAAAGCACCGCGAATATCCACCGCCCAGCCTGGAAGCGGGCACTCCCCGGATAACCCCAGCGGCCGGCAACACCTGACGGGGAGGAAGAGAAAGAAAGGACTCGAGGCCTCAGCCACGCTGGCACACGTGCGTGCACACACACACACACGCACACACCCCCACCTCCCCCCGGCCGTCCTCTGCGGTTCCTGTCTCTTTTGCATATTCCAGCTTGAGTCTTTCTCTTCAAAGGTGCAAGCTCCTGGGTCCATCAGAGGCCGGAGAAGTGCCCGCCTGAGTCCCGACGTGAAATGCTTCGCCTACAGCCTTTCATTGTGCCATTTTGTTTCCTTGTCCCCGCCCTGTTCGCTATAAACTCCCGGGGACAGGGAGCAGCCTCCTGAGGCCCGGCTTGCCCACAGAGCTAGCATGTAGTAACTGCTTAACAGATGGAGGCTGGCGGGCTGAACAGGAGGGCGGGAGGAGACCGTGGGTCAGTTGATGGAACCGCCCGGGACGCTGTCTTTCCCTGTCTGGCCTCAATTTCTCTCTTTTTTAAAAAAAAAAATTTTTAATGTTTATTTTTGAGACAGAGAGAGAGAGAGAGCAGGAGTGGGGGGGGGGGGGCAGAGAGAGAGAGGGAGACACAGAATCCGAAGCGGGCTCCAGGCTCCCAGCCGGCAGCACAGAGCCTGACGCGGGGCTCGAACTCACGGACCGCGAGATCGTGACCTGAGCCGAAGTCGGAGGCTCAACCGACTGAGCCACCCAGGCGCCCCTCAATTTCTCTCTTAAAGTAAAAATGTGGCTTCGGTCACCTCCAAGACCCAGCTCGGCTCAGGCGCCTGAGACCCTCGGGTGGCCTGCTCACCGCTTCATCCCAGAGCGTTTGGATGGTGAGCAGGGGGGCCCTCGGACACCCTTCCGCCCCCCCCCCCCCCACAGGCCGTGATGCAGCAGGGCGGGGACCGTGCGCTGAAGGAGGGGCCTGAGCTCCGGGAGGCTGTCCTCTCTCAGCCTTGTCACCCACCACCGACCTGTCTCTCCGTGCCACCTTCCAGGGTGACAACAGACCCAGGCCTGCAGGTCTGCCTACTTCAAAATGCACGTTATAGGGCACCCAGGTGGCTCAGTCGGTCGAGCGTCTGGCTTCAGCTCAGGTCATGATCTCAGGCTTGTGAGTTCCAGCCCCATGGCGGGCTCTGGGCTGACAGCTCAGAGCCTGGAACGTGCTTTCAGATTCTGGGTCTCCCTCTGTCTCTGCCCCTCCCCCACTAGTTCTCTCTCTCTCTCTCTCTCTCTCTCTCTCAAAAATAAATAAGCATTAAAAACCATTTTGGTTTTTTTTTTTTTTAATGCACGTGGGCCTCCCAGAAGAAGAGGAGAAAGGCCCACCCCACAGTCAGGGGCTGGAGGCCTTCGAGGCTCCCCAGCACCCAAGGCCGTGTGCTCTTCTGCCTTTCTGGCACCCAGCCCAACACCCGCCCGCTCCCCTTTCCTCCAGGAGCAGTGTCCTGACTTCCTTTTGGAAATGTGGATGCAGCCTGATGGGACCTCACTCAAGCCCCCCTGCCCTGCCCCCGCCAAGAGACGGGCACCTGAGCCCAGCAGAGCCCCCCCGCACACGTGTTCCCCAGAATCAGAACCACGAGCAGAGAGACGCAAAGCAGGAAAGGCGGCGCCCTTGTCCCAGTGACAGCGCAGAGACAGATCTCTCAGCACCTTGCACGGAGACTCTTGGGGCAGGCCCGGGGTCCGGTCCTGTGTCCTAACTCCGGAGTCTTCTCTCTGGTCCTGTCTCCTCATTCTCAACGTCCTGTTCTGATGCCCGCATCCAAACGGCCCTGCCTGCTTCACGCTCCAGATCCCAAGGCCAGGGGACAGAGGCCACACACCTCCAAGTATCTCAGAGCAGCAGAGCAAGACCCCTGCCTCTTCTGAGAACCAGGACCGCCGCTGTGGCAAAACCACAGGGGAGACCAGAGCTCCAGGCCTGATGGCGCCTCTCGGCTGTGTGGCCTCAAGCCCCAGGCTTGACTTCTTTCTCGTCTCTACAATGGGGAAGTTCGCCTACCTGGTGGGAGCGGGGTGTGGGTTAATAAAACGCACGCACGCAGTGCCTAGCACAGGACCAGAGAGACCTTCAGGCCACGCAGGGAGGGTAGATTGTTGTCATTGCTGTCGTTCTGATGAGAAACCCTCCCTGCGCCTCATCCCTTAACCCCCGGATGTAAATACGGTCGGCTTCTTTCCGACTCACGGGCGCTGAAATCATCACATTTTTGGTTGCACCAAACCGTGGAGCACCAAGAAAAGCCTTTCCAAGCCCCCTTTCGGGAAAGAGCTTCTCTCTCTGACTTGAAACGACAAAGAGTCACTTGCCAAACTGAAATAGCACATAAACCTTAGAACCCGCAGATTTGAGTGAATTCTAATCTTGGCCAAAACTGGCAAGAGTGAGGGGGTGTGGGGGAGGGGGAGGATGAGTCAGAGATTCCGCCCTTCAGAGGGGGCAGCCTAATATGGCATCGGGGAGCCATGAGAGACGACTTAGGTATGCCTGGACTTCCAGACCGGAGCCACGACGCTGGCCTGGGACCAGCGGCGCCCCCACCCCCCACCTACCCTCGCACACACATGGAGCGGGGCCTTGGGGGGGGGGGGGTGGGCAAGGCAGCAGGGGAGGCCAGATCAAGCCGGCAGGAGCCAGCCAGGAAACCGGCAGCTTGACCCCAGAAATGACAGCAACCGCCTTTCTCCCAGCGTGCCCTTGGTCTTGGGCCAAAGGTGAACCTGTCTCTCGGAGCAGGACGTGGTCCTTGCCGGCTCTACTGTCTCCTAAGTTGAGCCGACGTTGAGGCTGCGATATGCCACGTAAACATGGGAGTAATAGGGAGGCTTCACCCCACGTAACCTCGGAGGGCATGAAATTTATTTCCATCTCGGCAGCAGAGGGCCGGGGAGGGGAGGACCTTCCAAAGGTGAGGAGTGCTTTCTGTTGCTGCAATGGCTTTCCCCACTGATTAAAATCCCACATGCCTCTTCAATGATGTGGGAAGAAACACAGCCAGAGTTCTAGTCCTGGGCTTGTATCCTCACGAGCTAGGACTCCGGGCAGGTCAACCTGTCTTCACCTCAAATCTATCCAGTGGTTGATCGGGGGCGCTTGACCTGGGACTCATTTACTAGAAAACAGGATAATGTCAGGAGTCAGCCAGCAGACAGCCTCTATGCTCAGCTAGCCTAAATTCAGTCCGGGCTGGGTGACCTTGGTAACTCACATAACCTCTCTGCGCCTCAGAATTCTCGAAGCGCGTCTCTCTCAAAGGTGGTTGTGAAAATTAAAATGTGTAAAGCCTTGAAATGGTACCTGGTACTAAGCACTTTATAAATATTAACTATGATTATTCGATTCACAAGACGTTGTTGGGGCACCTCCTTTAGGTCAGAGACTGTATTAAGCGACAGAAATTCAGAGATCAATAAACATCCGGAACAGTATCTTCAAAGCGTTCACAATCCAGGGGACGATAAGACCCAAAGAAAGATAAACCACAACACGTTATGACGAATACTGTTGCTGAGCTTCGAATAAAGTACTGACCCGACCTGGAAGGGACCAGAGAGTTTTCCGAGGGATGTGACATTTGACTTGGGCCTTGAATGAGTCGGCCAGGGAAAGGTGTCTGGGGGAAGCCATTCTAGATACAGAGAACAGAATGTTGATTTTAGGAAAGGGCCTGGTTGTCCACAGAATCATGGGTTCAGGGTGATAGGAACATAAGGTTCCCTAAGGAGGGAGTCGTGCATGACAGGCCTGGAAAGTTGGATAGTACAACACGCAGGAATCGTAACTGCAGGAGCCAACGAAACTTTTTAAGCAAGAGGATGGAACGGGATGAAACGTACCTCTTTTAGGACTACAACTGGTAGCAGGGCGGAGGGCGGGCTGGCTGGCGAGAGACTGGTGTAGGAGACTGGGATAACCGGGCCATCAGGAGGCTGAGCCCAGGCAAGAGACGGTGAGGCCATGAATAAGGTGGAAGTCGGAAGGAGGGAGACAAAATCAGGGCCTTTGCATCGAGACAGGGACAGGAAGGGGTGTCTCAGCGGATGTTGGAAAGGAGAGGAGGGAGGAATCAAGGCAGCATCTAGAAAGTCTCCAGCTTGGGACACTGGGTGGATGGTCTTGACCAAGTTAGGGAGCCACGAAGGGGAGCAGGCTTGAGTAGGTCAGCACGAATGGAGCAGTGGGTGCATATTGGCTGGGTTACGTGTTGGCACTCTCCGCACTTAAAATGCCAAGTGGTTCTCGAAAAAAGAAAGTGAACAGGTGACACAGAGAGGAGTTTCACATTTTTCCTGAGAACAATCACACTTAAGGCCAGAGCTCTGTTTACCGATCATTAAAACACTCAAGATCACCCCCCAATTACCTGCAAAGGCTGGGCAAGCATCAAAACAAGAGGAACGAGCACAGCCCCGCTGGGAATCCAACCCTCCTCTTAATTCCTAATTGAATCATGTCCACTTACGTCCACTTACTTCTGTCGGTTAACATAAATGAACACACTTAGGAGGCATCCACCCTAGGACTCCGCCAAGGCCTCGTGTCGGTGTTCACCCCAACTGGGAATGAGAGACAAAGTCCCCTTTTATGTAACCCTCCTCCACTAGGAAAAAAAAAAGAGAGAGAGAGAGAGAGAGAGAGAGAGAAAATACCACGTTTAACCATGGAAATAGAGGACGTGATGGCTTTCAACTTAAAAGTTGCAAAAATGTCACAGGCAAAACCCAAGCCCCGAATGCGGTCTAGCGAGCCGCAAACTGCCCCTATTTGTACTTCAAGAGTGAAAGATCTTTTGAAAGAGTCCTTGAAATAAAGATTCCCAGGTTCCAGTGGGAGAGAACCAATTTGGTCCAAAACACATCTTGATGGCTGGGTTTTAAAGCCCAGGAAAGTGTTCCTAATGGAAACGCTGACCGGCCTGTCCACACACCACACCGGCAAGATCTCGGCTCTTTAAGAAAACAAGACTTTCCTTTGCAACTAGGTCAACTGGGAAAGAAAGCAAGAATTTCCTCTGGAAAGTCTGCAGTTTTCAAATGGACATGAGAGAAATAAGTCCATGATGGAATGGGACGTCTTACTGGCTTCACTTTTACCTGAAGCCAGGTTAACAGGTCGAGAGAATGGAGCGGCAGAAACACAAGAACCATCTCTTGTCCCTTGTCTGGACGTGATTTCTTTCTTTCTTTTATGTTTTTTAATTTATTTTTTGAGAGAGCGCAAGCAGGGGAGGGGCAGAGAGAGAGGGGGACAGGGGATCTGAAGTGGGCTTTGGTGCTGACAGCAGCAAACCCGAGGTGGGGTTTGAACTCACAAACCGTGAGATCATGATCTGAGCCGGAGTCGGATGCTCAACCAACTGAGCCACCCAGGTGCCCCCCCCCCCCACCCTCCATGTGATTTCTGAAGAGCGGGGAGAATTAATGATCCTGATTAAGCAACGTCTATCTAGATGTCACAGCCTCGGGTCCCCACGGGACCCAGGCAGGTGCATCCAGGAGCGAGGCTGGCCAAGTGGACCTCGTGTACCTGGTCTGAAGGGAGCAAATGCAAATCTGTTCTGGCGGCGGTGGCCGTGCAACGCCAAAGTCGCCCATCTCTGAATTTCTGAGAGAAGCTTGAAATGTGCATGTTTATGCGAAATCTTCTGAATTTTAATGTTGAGAAACAATTCCAAAAAATTTTAAACACAGCATAGGCCAGACACAGCACGGCTCACTGGCACCATTTGAGATATGTGCTGTGCTGTGCTGTGCTTGATCATTACAAGGCAGAAAATCAACATCGAGAGAAGGAAAGAAAAGAGAAGACACGCTTGTTATTCACTATCTTGAGAGCAGAAGTCAAGAGACGTGGGTCCCCGTCTTAGATCTTTGGCCAACGCCTCTGTCATCGGGCCAGCCACCTGCCCCGCTTTACTGGGCCTCGATTCCCCCTTCTCTGAAAAGAGGGGATCAGACAACGTGAATTCTCAAGGTTCGTCCTTCTGGAGCCTGGGATTCTGGGCCCTTGGCTCATAGACACCATTCAATGAGTAAGAGGGATTTCCTGGAACACAGAGGCAACCTTGAGCTAATGGTGAATTCAGGTAGATGAGGTCCTCTGGCTTCTGGTGATTTCTTACGAGGAAGGGAAAAACTGACACACCGAAGTCACACTGAGGTGTCAGGGACACCATGACCTGTTTTCCCACCTCGTGGACCCCTCAGGGGTTTTGGAGGCACTGACACTCTCTGCTCCCCATCCTCACAAGAAGGCTGTAAGCTAGTGCCCTCGTGCAGTTCTTGGTCTATGTTTCGAAGATGAGGAAATGGAGGCTCAGAAGTGTTAAGCGTCTTCCCCAAGGTCACACAGCAAGTAGAAGGCCGTGGTAAACTGAGGCTGGTCTCTGTAAGGAAAGAGTATTTTTGCTAGGCACTAAGAATCCAAGGGTGAGCATCTCTGTTAAAAGACGGGCCATCACCTGTGTCCTCTATACCTTCCCTGGCACGTAAAGACAGTGGCGGGCACTCAACCCAGTCCTGGACCACGCTGTCTAGTTTTAAAAGACTTTCTTCAACCAAATAGCACACCCTCCTACATACATCAGTTTAAAAACAAACCAGATTCGCCACCCGGAAACAAAGTGGGTCTTTCTCCCTTCTCTTTGATGGTATTTTCTCTCAGAAGCCCAGACACGGAAAAAGATGGAATATGGTCTATTTGACATCTGCAGGGGCCACCTTCATCCCCGGGGCACCCTGGCATCAGAGAAGACACAGCAAGCACGCCTTTGTCTCCAGAGAACATGAAAATCCCCTGTGCCCTGAGATAACTGGGCTTCTCCAGAACCATCCGCCTCCAACAGCCAGAACACGGAGAAACGGCCAATGCCGTGTCTACACCGAGAGACACTTCCCAAGGCGTGTGCGCTGACGGGGCCCCAAGACTCAGCTCCCTTGTGCCTGAAGCTCAGCCGTGAACCTGGGTCTGGGCAGAAGCATCTTCTCTGCGGCCCAGGCGCAGGCCCAGGGGGTTCTTATTTATACACACGCTGGCAGTTACCCTTTAGACCCATACCGTGTTTTGCCTCTTGCCAGAGTTTTCCCAAAGTTATCTGACAACAGTTGTGTCAGGGAGCCGGGGCCACGGCTTAGAAGGTTGCCCCGATGCTGTAGATGACAACCTGAGGCTCCACAGGACCAGGTGGCTTCCCCAGGGCCATATGGCTGGGGAGGGCCGAGCTGGGCTTGACGTGTGGCTTCTCAACTCCGCTGGGCCGAGCTGCCTGGGCACACTATGACCTATGACCTCTCCCCACTCCACCTGAAGGTCAGGGATCTCCCTGTGCTCTGGACAGTGACGGTGGGCCAGAGATGCCAGCTTTGGCCTTGAAGCCCATGGCCGTTCAGAGGCCTCTCCACCGGCTTGGAGAGACAAAGTCGAGCCTACGGCCCTGGCTGTGGTCTGTGCACAAATCCAGCCCGTCTGCTGGATGGTGTCCGGGGGCTGCACGGGAGAACAGGAAGACAAGGAGAGAAAGGGGGAGAAAAGAGCTGCCGTGGACAGAATTGCGTCCCTCCCAGACTCCCATGTTGATGCCCTGTTCCCCAACGTGACTGTATTTGGAGGATGGGGCCTTTGGGGGGGGGGCAATTAAAGGTAAATAGAGTCATGAAGGTAAGGACCTCATCCCATGGCTGTGGTGGCCTCATATGAAGAGGAAGAGAGTACATCCACCTCCCCCACCCCTCTCTCTCCCCCCAACTCCTTCGCCCCTCTCTCTCCCCCTGTCTCTCTCTGTTTCCCCACCCCGCCCCTCTCTGCCCAGGCGCTGAGGAAAGGCCATAGGAGGACGGTGTGAGAAGGCGCCCATCTACAAGCCAGGAAGAGAGCTCTTACCAGAAACCAAATCAGCTGTAAGCCCCGATTTTGGAGTTCCAGACCCCACAACTTGTGTGAAATGAATCTCGGCGGTTTAAGCCGCCCAGTCTGTGCTATTTTGTTGTGGCCGCCGGAGCTAAGACAGACATCAACTCGGGAGAAGAGGGAGAGAGAGCAACCTCACGGTGGCCGGTCACCAGCCAGGGTGCTTCATCGCGTCGCCCTTACCCCTCACTTTTCAGGCCTAACCACCCCCCACCCCAAATCTCTTCCATCTCCAGGGAGCCTTCAAGGGATCCTGTTCCCATTCCACAGAGACCAGGGCTGAGGGCTGCCCCAGTCAGCTCAGGGAACCATTTTTTTCCCTTATAAACTGACTTTCAGGGGCGCCTGGGTGGCTCCGTCAGTTAAGCGTCCGACTTCGGCTCAGCTCACGATCTCACGGTTCGTGAGTTCGCGCCCCGCCTCGGGCTCTGTGCCGACGGCTCAGAGCCTGGAACCTGCTTTGGATTCTGTGTCTCCCTCTCTCTCTGCCCTTCCCCTGCTCCTGCTCTCTCTCTCAAAAATAAATAAATGTTAAAAAGATGTTTTTTTTTTAAAAATCCTGACTTTCACACGGACATATTTGCTCTCTGCTTCCCTCCCTTGGCCGGGGGGGGGGGGGGTAGGGGGAAGGAAGGGGGGGGTTGTACCTATTGCCGTTGTCCACCAGAGAATGACCCTCAAGTGTTCCTTTGACCCAGATCACTCACCTTCCTCAGCGTGCTCTATCCTTCAAGAAGGTCAGGTGTGGGTCGGCCCCCTGACCCAAATCTCACCCGTCAGGGAGGGACTGACTGGGGGGGGGGGGGGGGCGGTTGCCAGAGGTGCAGGCGTCGAGAAGACTCCCAGTTCTGGCATCCAGCCTGCCGGATATGGACCCCCGCTCTCCCTGGGGCAACGGTGTGACTGTGAACGAGCTGACTGACCCCCGCACCTGCCTCAGAGGAGCGTTGTGAACCCTCCTCCCTCCCAGCTTCGTTCCCTTCTCAGCAGGGCCAGGGAGGGAATGGGTTTTACTGCTCTCGCGTAGCCAGTGCCCAGCATACCGGAAAGCTCTTAGATAAAATTGAAGCTCCCAGCAAATGATTTAATGAGTGCCAGCCTTGTTCCCTGTCAACCTGATTGTAAAATTATGTGAAGAAGCCACCAAGGCCCCGCTCTTGAAACATGTTGCATGGTGCCTGCCGCCCCCCCCCCCAAAAATACATCCACGTCCCAACCCCCGAAACCCACGGGTGTGAACTTTTGGGGAGATAGGGCCTGTGCAGGTATCGTGAAATCAAGGGTCTCAAGATGAGATCGTCCTGAATCATACGGTGTCCCTACATCTGATGACAAGTGACGTCATCGGAGACACACAGAGAAGAGACATACGTGAAGAGGAGTGAAGAGGGCCACGTGATGACAGAGACAGCGACACAGCCACAAGCCAAGGAATTTCTAGAGCCAACAGAAGCAGGAAGGGGCAAAGGCAGATTCTTCCCTTGCTGAGACCTTGATTTGGGACCCTGGCCCTCAGAACGGCCACAGAATAAACTTCTGTGGTGTTAAGCCACCAAGTTTGTGGCAATTTTTTACAGCAGCCATAGGAATGTATAACACCCTACAGGACTATTTTAACAATGGATAGGAACTAATATACCCTCCAATCCCTAGTGGGGGACTGGGCCCATCGTACATAACTTGCAGCTGGCCAGTTTGGTGGAAGGCGGTAGGATGAGCCTAGAAATTGTTCCGAGGTCATCCCCTGACAAAGCAACTTGACAAACTGGCTTAAAGAGCCATTGCTTGCTGGCTTGGTGCCCAGCACAGAGCCCAGTGTGGGGCTTGAACTCACGACTCCGAGATCAAGGCCTAAACTGAGTTCAAGAGGTGGAAGCTTAGCCAACTGAGCCACCCAGGTGCCCCAAGCCGTTCTGGAAGGCACGGTCCCCTTTTCTTCTTACCTAAATGCCAACTCTGCCCAACCAGCCTTTCCTCCCCCAGAAGCAGCGTGTGGCTACGAGTTTCCAGAATGCACCTTGACCCTTGGCTCCACCAAATGTCAAAGCACCTGCCTCATGGGAGCTAAGTTAAACACTCCACCAGAGCCTCCCTTTGCACAAACTCTGATAGCGTTTCACCTTCCAGGACACACACTGCTCCGCGTTCATCGCGTGGAGCTGGACCCAGCAGCCATGGCTCCGGGTCATACTCTGCGTCCCTTCCTGCCTGCGAGGGTGGGGGAGGCGGGGTGGTCAGGAGAGGTCAGAACGCGGTTCTGGTGGACTGCTGGGGAGAAGGGCTTGCAAAGGAAACCGCTCGGGCTAGCGAGAACTCTCGGTAGTGGGGGGCAGGGTGGGGTGGCTTGGGGAGCTTGTGACCCTCCCGATCTCCAACCCCTCAAAGGCAGCAAAAACAACAGAGCCACTGGATTTGCATAAAAGCAGCACGCTTGCTACGCACAAGTGGCTCCGAATCACTTCCCCGAGTCCCCAGACCCCCTCCCGTGCCAACTCTAGACCCTCAACTCATCCAATGAAGAAATTCTGGAGCCACCCCGGCCAGCCCCTTCTTTTTTAATAGCTCGTGTTCTCTCCTGTAGGTGCGGAGCTGCCCCAAAGTCTTGAAGATGCCCTTGAGTCATGTTGGAGATCTTAAATAACCAGGGGGAATTCTGAGTGTTTTTATTGTCCTGAAAAGCCCTGAAAGCCTGGTCTACCACGGTGCATGTGCGCACATTCAACCACACATACCCGCCCGGCCGCTGCCCGGGGGCCCCTTCTCGGGTTTTCCTTGGGTCTACGGGTGCCATGTAAATCAGGCCAGGCCAACAAGGTGTACCTTTCAAGGGACCACACTTACACCCTTGCATTCTCCCTCACACTCGCCCCAGTCTTTGAAAAGGGTCTAGGCTTTCATCCTGGGGATCTGCCAGAGGCTCAGCTTGCCCAAAGCAGCGAGGTACGCCTGCACTTGACTAAGCTCACCCGCTTTGGGGTCAGAAAAATAAGGGCTTAGTGTTTGAGTCGCTTTCACCTTCATTCGGAAGACAAGGGGAAAGCTGAAACCAGATCTATGCATTGTTACTACCAGTGTCCGTTACCTGTACGCATTTATTGCATAGGTAGATTTTTTCGCCCAGATTTTTCACGTGGGGGAGTTGTGTGCTGATGTTCGGGGCAAGTGACCCTGTCACGTCAAGTCTTCAGCCATCTGACCTTCCGGTTCTTGGGAAGCAGAAGTCATAATTATGTGTGCAGGTGAGCCAAGGCAGACCCAACAGGGTCTGTCCTGGGATTGCCTTTGTGTGCAGAGAGGAGTTTGGACGAGGATGTGTGCCCACCAGCTCTCCCATGAAAATCTGAATGCACACAAGAACCCCAGAGTGATGGCTAATAAGGCCTTCTCACAGGATTGTAAAGAGGGCCATCCTGCCCCCTCAAACCGGTCCTGCCGAGGCACAGAGGTGCTCCTTGGCTGGAAGAGATCAGATTTACTTCCCGCCAAACAAGCCTCATTCAAATCCGAATGTCAACCTCTCACCTTCCCTCCTTCTGGAAGAGCCACGCTATTTAGCCTTCGGTCTGCGGATCTCTGTGGCAACACTGGGCATGTTGCTACATGGAGCTCCTGGGAAGAAGGGCGCCAGGAAGGCTCGTTTAGACACATCACGTTGGCCACTCACTGTCTCCAAAGGATCTTAAAACACCCTGCTTCGCCAAAGGGTGTTTTTCATGACTTTCATTCCCACCCCTGGGCCTCTTTCAAGTGGACCCTATTCTCACATGCATCACCCAATTTCAGGACCTTGTTACCTGCTACTGTCCTTGCCCACAAGCCTTGCTGGGCCGTGGGGTTTTTGTCGAAACGATCCAACTGCTGTTACAGAGCTACAGAGTGGCGGCTGTCCACGATGCCTAAATGAACGTGCGTGTCTGTGTTCCAATAAAACTTTATTTATGGCCTGAAATTTGAGTTTTATATAATTTTCACACGTCACGAGATACGTCTTTTTTATTTTCTCTCAACCATTTAAAAACATAAAACTCTCCCTTACAGCTCACAAGTGATACAAAAGCAGGTGGTAGGCCCGATTTGGTCTGTGGGCCACAGTTTGTCCCCCCCGCCCCCCACCGGATCCACTCAAGAGCAGGAAAGCTCTCCCACTAACCACACCTGCAGCCCCAGTGACACCGCTGCCCTTTTGCGATTTAGTGTTTTGCCTTTGCCTTCTTCCTTCACAGCTCTGGCAGCTACTGGGTGATGGCCAGCAATAAACCAGGAGCGTCTGCATTTTGGTCAGATCTAAATCCAATACAAAGCAACCAAAGGGCTAGTCTCATGGGGAGTAAGGATGATGCCAGGAAGGAAACTAGGTTCTTTCTTCCTCTCCCGCTGGGTTAGTGTATGCAAAGATACACTCAGCCTTTTTCCAGAAGAGGCGGCCGATCAAGTCACAGCATAACTAAAGGGCGGCTCTCGGTCTGCAGAGCAAACTATCCGGCCGTCCTCTCTCATTTCCATTCTCCCAGTACGCGCTGTAGGAAGGAGATATGTTGGAGTCAACCAGAACTCTTAATGAAGTTCCCCCATGGAACAGTGCGTATTTCAATCTCTCCAAACCTGTTGGGTAACAATGTTAATTTCATAATTCCCGTAGATTTAGGGGGACAGCCCCTAAATGATACAATCCCAACCCCGGTAGAACACGCATCAGGCCTTCTCTGTTTTGTCCACAGGATATTTCCTTTTGTCACAGGACCCATTTTGATTTGCTTGTAACAACATCACATACAAGGCTAGGAAGGAGCTTCCCTTGCAAAAACCCTCCCAAACTTTTACTTCTGGTCTTTCAGACCGTGGTACTTAAACCATTCACCAGCTTGGTCCCTACAGTTCTTAACACGTTGACTCGTCCCTTAAAGCTCATACAGGGCATTGCCTGGCAAGGTTTAGAGAGCAAATTCTTGTTTAAAAAGGGGAGCATAGGGGCACCTGGGTGGCTCAGTCGGTTAAGCGTCCAACTTCGGCTCAGGTCATGATCTCACAGTTAGTGAGTTCGAGCCCTGCATCGGGCTCTGTGCTGAAGGCTCAGAGCCTGGAGCCTGCTTGGGATTCTGTGTCTCCCTCTCTCTCTGCCCCTCCCCCGCCCTCTCTGTCTGAAAAATAAATAAAACTTAAAAAAAAAAAAATCAAACTAAAAAGGGGACCATAACAGGTTGAGTGTTGTAAGCATAATTTCATTTTTAGAATTTTTGGTCATTTTTACAAACGGAAAAGTTAAATGATGTTTGTTCAGGGAAGTGGGGGGAGACCTCATGAAATTCACAACTGTCTAGCAGTTTCATGAATCAGTTTCTTCAGTAGTAATTGTAAATACATATACATATTTATACTTTTCTGACCTTGTATCTACATCTATGTGTATGTTTACATCTGTATCTGTAGAAAGATGATAAATATAAGCATAAACTGCTGCTAATATTTGAAGGCCACACAGCAGGCACTGTGTTCAGTGCTTCCCAGGTAAAGTCATTTAATTCAACAATCATTTGAGAGAGATCACTTATCATCCCTTTCCGGAAGAAGAATACGTTTCCTCCTCTATTCTTAATTTATAAATCCATCGAGGTTCTCTGTCCCTTTCCAAATACATCGTGCTACAGACTTTGACTTGAAAGGGATACAGGCAGGATTCGGTTAAATGACCCCAACTAAGGAATTAAAAAGAGAGAAAGAAACTAAAAAGACACAGCCCGGAAGGAGGCAGTGTTCTGAGCCATAGGAGGAAAGATCACTCACCTGCATACGTATTTTAAACCCAATTCTGCCACTCAACTGCTACATACTCTAGGATTCAGATTTGCAAATTAGAAGAAACCCACTGCCTTTTATTTCAAAGGTCCTGAGCTAATGGGAGATAGTGGCAAGGTGGTCAACGCGGATCGTTGTCCTATCCACTGTCTTCTTTCCACAGCACCTCGTGTGACCTCTGAGCCAGGACTGAGAGGCGATTTGGAGCAGCCCATCAAAACCCCCTGAACCCTGAGGCAAAAAGGACACAAGAAGGGCCCCATTCCAGAACGTCACTTAAGACGTGGAAGGGCTCCTGCAGTTCGTGCCCGGCCAAGTCATTTCAAGGCTTCCTGGGGATGAAATGTGAGAGAAGATAAACTTTGCTTTCATCTTTAAAAACATCAAAAAATAAATAACATCAAAACGCTGGCTGGATAAGGAGGGCTCCCATGCGCATACATAAGTAATGGTGCATGAATCAGTCCCAATGGATCGCTCAAGTCCCCCAGACTTCGTTTGGTGTAAAACTGGGGACGTGAGACGCGCTCAAGGATTCCGGCCAGGAAGCGGGTCTCTCCTTCTGCAGCCCGTGGCCGAGCTTCCTTCCTTTCTCGGCCAAGAGGAAAAAGAGAAGGATCGATTTCTCAGCACCCTCTGCTCCATGAGCCTCCGCTGAAGCCCTCTCACCGATCTTGGCCATTTTAGAAGTGCAAAAGCCAGGCCAATTATTTTGTTCTAGAGAACCCAGTAAGATCATGAGTATCTTTCACTCATGATCTGAGGGGGATCTCCTCGGCTATTACATTCTTAGGAAGACACTTGGCACCCACTAGGATGGCTATAATAAAAAATACGGACAATAAAAATGTTGGCAAGGATATACAGAAACGAGAACCTTCATACATTGCTGGCGAGCATGTAAAATAGTGCAACCACTGTGGAAACACTCTGACAGTTCCTCGAAAGGTTAAACACAGAGTTACCGTGTGACCCAGGGATCCCACTGCTAGGTATACACCCAAGAGAAATGCAAACTCATGTCCACACAAACACTTGTACGTTAATGTTCATAGCGGCACTTTCCCTGATAGGCAAACAGTGGAAACGAAAGGTCCATCAACCAACGGACGGATAAACGAAATGTGTATATATCCACACAGTGGAATAGGATTTGGTAATAAAAAGGAATTACTGATAGATGCTACAAAAAGGGTGAATCTTGAAAATACCACGCTAAGTGAAGGAAGGCAAACACAAAAGACCACGTATTGGACTACGATCCCGTTTCTGTGAAATGGTTAGGATAGGCAAATCCATAGACAGGAAGCAGATCGAGGGTTGCAGGGCTCAGGGGAAAAGGGAAATGGGAAATGGCTGCTCATTGGGGCAGGGCTTCCTTTTGAAGTGATGAAAACGTTCTGGAATTAGGGGGTGATGGTTGCACAACCTTGTGAATACACTAGGAAAAAAAAAAATCACAAAGGTACAAAAACAAATTCTTAGAAGGACACTATTTATTGAGGTTGGCATGCCGGAGCTGAGCTAAGTTCCTCTAGGTAGCCCTCACTGCGGGACCGCGAGGCTGGTGGTTAACTAGTCCTACGGTCGAGGAAATCAAAGTCCCCGTAGAATCCAAGACCTGCCCAACATCACCCGGCTTTAAGAAATAAATGAATCCATTCTGTCTCAGTCTATCACCGTCTCTCTCCAGTACCGTGCAAGGCTGCAGCCTTATTTAGACCATTCCCAGCCATGCCACACTCAGGAACCTCCAGTTCCTAATCTGTAATTGTGGGGACCTCTGTATGCCACCCTTCCGGAGGCTTAACTGTACGGTTCAAGCTAGTGGACCAACTTCCTGTTTCCAGAATGGTGGCTGGGTCCTCAATGCATGGCTGTGCAAGTTTGCCAGAGGTTTGTAACTGCGTGTTTTAGGTTCCTGTGTGGAGGGAAGCTCCCTGAGGTAAAGGATTGAGAGGCTTAACAGGGCAGAAGGGTACCCAGTCCCAAGGGAATCCACAGAACCCTCCGGAAGGCCCCATCTCTCCGCCCCACTCTATCCTCCCCACCCTGCCTGACCCCACCACCAGCTACTTTCCGAGGCAGCCTCTTGACCACACCCTTCCCAGTTGGAGATGGCAGGCAGGCCCAGGGACGACCCACCTCTCACGGAGGTGTCCGAGACTTTTGTTTCTTTGTAAATGAACTGATCT
Source organism: Neofelis nebulosa (assembly GCF_028018385.1). Taxonomy (NCBI): domain Eukaryota; kingdom Metazoa; phylum Chordata; class Mammalia; order Carnivora; family Felidae; genus Neofelis; species Neofelis nebulosa. The sequence continues at coordinate 82,215,406 of NC_080794.1, forward strand.
CACATCATGATGGCAATCACACTGTGGTTCAACTAATTTCCATTGCTTTCCTTGGGTCTGGTGGGGGGCGGCGGTGGGGGGGGGCGGGGAGGACCAGAAGCTCCAGGATTGCTGTCATACCCTGCTTCCATCTGTTTATTTGGGGCAGGGCTCAAAAAAAGAAGTATTTCTCATCCTTCTCATGGACCATTCTGCCATCTTTCCCTCGATGACAAATCTCTCGAAATAATTCAAAAATCAAAATGGCCAATAGCCAGTATGGGATTCGAATCTCCACTGTCGACTAAAAAGCCATAAACTGCCCCTTTAGTCCCAAAGGCATAAAATGCACACCATCGATCTTCACAGAGAAGGACTCTTACGGATGCAGCACCCAGCTTCAAACACGCGTGCCGCACCAGTAAGTCAGCCCTCAGCCCGGGCCAAGGGGGTCCCCCCACTCCCGTGACAATGCCCAGTGGGCTGCAGAATAATCCTCCTGTACACACGTAATTAAAAGCTGCTTCCAATTAGTTTCTGAAGTCCCGTTCTCTTGGGTGGGATTACAACTCTGCTCTGCTGATGACCGATGGTGGGGAGCACGGGAGATTGGCAAACGCAGAACCAGGCCGGTAGGCCACCCTCCAGATAGCCGGTAAGACCCTCGGTCCACTAATGGCCTCAAACACAATGAAGGCCCCAAACATGGCACTTTTCAACCATAAGGCTCCGAGAGCATGGCTGAAGTTTGGGAGAAGTCAGGCTAGTTTTGTCTCCCTTTCCTGCTACGGAGCCTGGCAGGCAGGTATAATGAGAGCTTGAGTCATAGAATTTGCACGTTATTAGCAGGAAGAACACCATTTCCCTCTTCAGATTCTTGGTGGCATGGAAATAGGTCAAATCATTTTAAAATTTGTTCAGGCTATCTTTTTGAAATGCTGAAGCAAACTCTCCTCTCCGTACATCATGGGGAAGCCAGCCTAAGAGGTTTCAAGGTCCCTCCCCAGTGTCCCTACCTTCTGAATACGTTTTTCAGCACCTGGCATCCTTACAACACCACGTCCCTGTTTGCAAAGCTCTCACCTGTGCCATCCCCCGTTTGCTCTTCTGGGAGAAACGAGGGCCCACAAAGCTACAAGGACATCTTTGGGGCCCTAAGAAGCAACAGAGCCAGAACATAAACCAACTTCCCCTGACTTTCCACTGGATCCACCGGTCTCAGGGTCCCAGGTTCTGCTGGTTTCAGCCAACCCCTCTGACAATTCATCACCGGTTTGTAGCCAACAACGAGCCTTCCCGGCTCTGGCTTTCGTGCAATCCCACCGAACAGCACCGAGTCGACACCCCTCCAAGCACAGGAAACCATTTGGTGAGACAAGAGTATTAAAAAAATAAGCTGCGTGACATTTATTTTGTCTTGTTAACATTAATATCTGTAGAAACATTTTTATTGTCAGTATAAAAATTAACAGGCTTTATTAAATACTTTCTCCAATTCCATAACAAATAGAATCAGTGTAATCTGCATTCATGTTGCATGGTTATAGCAAAGTGAGTAGGTGTTTCCAAAGCAAAACACGATACTTGAATACGGAACCAACAACACGGCGACATCGTGTCTGACACGGGTATCAGGCTGGATCTTTCCGCGAGGTCCTGCCAGAACTAGACGGAAGCAATCCCTTAAAAAGATGGAAGTATCCCCCAAACTATCAGCAGAACAACTCAACGTTCAATTTCTACGATGAGATGTTAAGACTCTAAGAGGCTGCTCTAACGCCAATGAATCTGGAAGCCATTATCAAAATTCACCGAAGAGAATACAGGCTAATCTGATTAACGTGCGACTCAGGCAGAAGTCCAGCTGCCGGAGAGAAGTACATTCTGCTATCAGCTCAACTAAGGTCCATCCTTGAGGAATGGATTAAGGCATCTTTTTAAGAGAGCGCTGGTACCATTTGTCTTGGGAAGTCCAGTTACATGATCCATGGGCCCAGTGACAGGGCTGCACAGCAAAACAAAATACTTTCTTATTAATGGGGTTCGCTTACTATCGGCATTTTGGTGGTTTCAAGAACAATCATCTGACAGCAGAGTTTAAACAAATAAATCAAAACTTCATTTTCCCCAAATTAGTCATATTCGGTAAATATTTCTCTTGTCAGAGAATCTGATAACTAGTTAAGTCCAAGCAAGAGATTAACTAGTCCGATGCACTGCCTGCATAGAAATGCCACTTAAATTACGAAAAAACAAAAACACAAGACTATAAATGATTAATTGTTTTGTATATTACCAATTCATTAATAAATTAATGTTATACCATTTTCCCTGAAAGCAAAAGTATCCTTCCACCTCTGCTCGGTGAAAATTAAGAAATTCTGTGTAAGAACAGCATTTATTTAGCAAATAGCTATTAAAAAGAGACCAATTTTTCTAGGTGCATTGGGACATCCATTTAAAATCAATACAAAAAATAATTCCTTGTAAATATATAATATATATTTATACATAATTTGAATATATTTACATACACCCAGCACCTATATACTGCAATTGTGCTCTGTAAGTGTGTGCTGACATATATTTTCTCCAATTATTACAAAATTCACAAGGAAGGCAGAACATACGTTTGCCTTGAGTCCAACTGGTCCACAGCCAGTACCCACAGTGGGTCATGGGTGCGTGGTGGCCCATGGACAAGTCGATTGCCCCAGAAACATTCTTCTTCTCCTGGTGAAGGTTACAAGTTTCCAACTGTATACACTCTTTACACGTGTGCGGATTACTTTTCTAATTATTTACTCCTCTGATCCATATATACAAGCGGAGACAGCAAGCTCCCGGGGGCGTGGCCTCCCTGCTCAGTGTGGCTAGGTTCTCGGTGCCGTCCTGTCTGGGGACAGAAGGACAAGCCCGTTCATGTTTTAACACTGCCGTTTACATGTGGATACTGAGGAAGGCATGGTTCGTAAGGCATGGGGTCCGGAGAGAAAACAGAATCGTCTCCTGAAGAACAAGAACTCCTTGTGTCAGGGTAACTAGGTGAATACTGTTCGAGAGGCTGACTGAGGTCCAAGTATTCCTGAAAGAAGGGAAGAGAGACGTTTTATTTCATCTTGGGTCAGGATAACAAGGTGAATACGGTTCGAGAGGTTGACTGAGGTCCAAGTATTCCTGAAAGAAGGGAAGAGAAGACTTTTATTTCACACGCAGGCTCTCGAGACGCGATAGCGGGGACAGGACAGGGGCGCCCCTTGAAGATTCCAGAGGTCCAGCCCCCACCCGGGTCCCACCAAGACCTCCTCGAGACCCCAACTAGGTTTACTCCAGGCTGCCCTCGACTTTTCTCTTGCAACCCATCATGACTGAACTATGGGCATGCAGGGAACGTCCAAACCCAGCTGGTAAGAAGGAGGTGCCGACCGGTCAATTCCACTCGCACAGACCCCGGGCGAGCGGCTGGCTACTATGTGCCTCCTCGAGAGAGAGCACCCGGGTCAAATTCGAGCCCCGGCAAAATGACAAAAACATAATGTGCTGTGGACTCCTGGGACCCCTTTAAATAGCTGAGACCATGAATATTTATTTTACGAATTACATTTCACTCCTGCAGTTTCTAGGATCATTTAAGGGGAATATGTCTCCCTTCAGCGGGTAATTTCACAGATGTAATCATCACTCTCAGAAGCCCTCTGAGTTGAAAATGTAAACAGGTTCAGAAAAGGCTCGGATAGACTCGTGCATGTTCAATCCATAATGGACTGTTAAAGAAAAGTTTGAAATTCAAAAAGGGCTCTTCTGAGCTCCCCGGGGTGACCCAGGATAACATTTCCTCTGACTTATGGTAGGCTCTGAGTCCACCGCCTGGTCTTATATGGCTCATGAGCGAAAAATGGTTTTTTAACATTTTTCAATGGTTGGGGGGGGGGGGGCGGTGGAAATCAAAAGACGAATAGTATCTCATAGCATTAAAATGATATAAAATGACATAAAATTCACCTAAAATTTCAATGTTAGGGTCCATCAAGTTTTATCCGGAAGACAGACACTCATTTACGCATCGTCCCTAAGTGCTTTCTCACCCTGATGGCAGGACTGAATATTGCCAACAGAGACCGTCTGGCTCACAATGATGACAATATTTACTATCTGGCCCTTTACTGACGAGGTTTGCAGACCCCCGCTCTGCGAACTATGGGAAGATTTCTAAACGGGGAAACAGCCGGGCCTCGCTGTCCCCGCTGGGCTCACACACTGGGGCCGTTCTGCTCACACCCCCCCAAGCCAGTGACATGCCAGGACAGGCGGTTTTGCTGAGGGGAGACAAAAAGTGCAGACCACAGCACAACCAGCCCCCGTGTTATCAGAAAAGAGCCCACAGAATGTTGGCGACTATACATTTTAAAAGACCAAAAAAAAAAAAAAAAAATTTTTTAAATTAAAAAAAAAATAAACCGCTATAATTCATCACCAGGGTTGGCAAGAAAAGAACCCCCATCCGAGAGTGGGGGATGTGTAAGTTCCAACAACATCAGCATTAACCGCACAACTGGAAACAAACACGCCCACCACATCAAAAGAGAACTTTTTGCTTACAATGATAAAAATGAAATTTTGTCCTAAGTGGAACCATTTTTCTCCAGCATATGGTAATGATTTTCAGAAGGAAAGAAACTTCGATTTTTATATCCGTCAGACAATATGGCATTCTGCTTTATTTTAGGATGCTAGATGTAAATTTCAGCATGAATGGGCCCGCTTTAAATATAAATATATAAATAAAGTAGCACAGAGCATAGACGCAGGACCATTAAAATGGAACATTAGTGCTGTCCCAGTTGCTACATGCAGCCATAAATGTTCAGATCTGATAGGGAAAAAAAATAGGAATATCAGTGGAGTCCAAGTCTAGGGTTAAAGGAACTTACACTAGAAACAACAATTTTGGCAGGAGAAGAAAGTTGCTTGTTTTCCCCCCCCTTGAACTATTCCTTTCCTTTCAACTTCTGAAGGTCAGCTGTATTCATTTAAATGCAACCTCTCCTTTTATCAGCTACAGTTAGACGCACAAGATAATGTTGCTGGCTTAAGGCTTCGGATTATTTCTTTTTTGAAAAAAATCATTCCCATACTAGTAAATGTATTATTTAAAAATACGTTAAATGTATTATTTTTATTTAAGCAATTTTAAGCTTTCGTTGCTGTTGGTAAGACAACTGTGGGTTTGGGGGAGGTTTTTTTTTTCTCGTTCGGAGGGAAGACTGCTCTCTGTACCCTCGCTGAATGTCTCCAATTCGTTCATGAACAGTTTTTTCGTGGGGGGTTTTCTGGCCTTGCTGGGTTTTATGCTCTCTCCTGCTCAGATCATACATTTTCCACAACCATACAGACCACTCTCTGTCTGCATGCTGAAGCAGGCACTGCCCGGACTGCATTCGGACAGTGAGGGGTGTTTCTTTTACTGGTACAGACTAGAAATATTTTATAGAAAAAATATCTTGACAAAAAATACAAGTTTTCACTTAAAAAATCGCAAGCCGAAGGGGCGCCTGGGTGGCTCGGTTGGTTGAGCGACTGACGTCAGCTCAGGTCATGATCTTGTGGTTTGTGAGTTCGAGCCCCGCGTCCGGCTCTGTGCTGACAGCTCAGAGCCCGGAGCCTGCTTCGGGTTCTGTGTCTCTCCATCTCTCGGCCCCTCCCCTGCCCATGCTCTGTGTCTCTCTGTCTTTCAATAATAAATAAAAAAATTTTTAAAAAATCACAAGTCGCCTGTTATAGGAAAACTGTGTGTGCATTCACACACCCGGGGATAGAGGTCACACGCCATTAGTGGACAGGGTCACGGCGGGCAGGGACAGGGGCGTGTGTTGTGCGGGAACTCAGATGGCAGTCCACTGCTTCCAAGGGAGCCCATCGGCGGCTCCTCCACTAACGACTAGGGTGTGGAGTCCAACTGGCCCACGCACCCTCCCATGCAAGCCCAAAGGCTGCCGCCGGACGTTTCTCTCCCCTCCCCCCTTCTCCTACCCACCACCCCAGAGCCAGAGAGGCGCAGCCTCGCGGAGGGTCCGGTTGCGTGAGTCCGCTCTGAGAAAAATCAGGACTCAGGAGGCGCAGAGATTTTGACTCTGTCTGAGCCCCGTGGGAAAACGATCGACCACAGTGCAGCCTCCTGCGGGCGAGGTTGCGTTGAAAGCGCCGCACCGGCCTCCCAAGAAAGGGCCGCGGGCTCCTGGAAGGGGGGTTCTTACCTCGTTGGTGGTGAGAGTGAGAATTCGGTCCAAGTCTTCCACCAACTGTTTGAACGTCGGCCTCTGTGAGGGCACGGCGTGCCAACAATCCCTCATCATCATATACCTGGGGAAACAGATTTCCTGGTGAATGCATTCTGTACGTACTAGGCGCCCGGCTAGAAGCCAGCTTTAAGAGGCACTATGGAGACACGTCCGAAGTGATGACAATGGATCAGAACTTTCCAGATGAGAAGGCAGTTCTCTGCACTCCCCCCGCCCCCGCCCCCACCAAATTCACCTCTTGGTTTCCTCTGAAAGGCGCTCTGAGCTACAAAAACATCACTTTACCCAAAGTGTCTCAGGACAGTATCTATGCCATGAAGACAGACATTTGTCGAGATGCCTTCACTGCCGGGTTCTGCGCTCCTGTGACAGTGACACCCCATGGGCGTATCACACCTTCAAGGGCACTTTGGGACGTGGCAGGAAAAGCCTTATTATGGGACCGGGTCTCCAGTCTGTCCCTGGCAACCTCCTCCTGCCCCCACCCCCTGCCTGGACCAGAGCAACTACATGGAGAATCTTCTCTCTCACGCTTCGGGTTTTACTTTAATGACTGTCAAGGACAAAGCTTCCTCAGATTTTGTTTGTTTGTTTGTTTGTTTGTTTGTTTGTTTTAAATGAAGTCTGAAAACCACAACTTTAAGGTAAGGTCTTTATGAATTAATCTGCCATCACTGGGCTGCACGTTAACTTCCTGATTAACTCTTGGACAGGCCCAGGGTCCCAGGCCTTATCTTGATTATGGGTTTCGACAGACCCTCTATAGTAGAAAAAGCAATAGGAATGACAGGCAGCACAATAAATACCTTTATATAATATACTATAAAATGTGGCCATTCATCAGATGTCCACTGTGCAGTGAAAAGTACTCATGGGATTACGGATATAAAATCCCCATGAAACGATACACAATAGACCACAGTCTCTGGGACAATCACTCTTCTCAGTTAACCCTGGGGGGTTGGGAAGAGAGAGCCTCCTTTTCAAAGCACTGATTCTACTGCACAGGACACATGTCACAAACACAACATAATTCCACTTGAAGTGTGGGCTAGGTTTTTCTAGAAACCAGCTCATGGTTTTCCAGTCAGACCTGGGGCTCCAAGGATAGCACCTGGACAAATTTTTAATTCTCTGTGCTAAACCGTGGGTATGACACAGGTCACCAGACACGAGCCTGCTCCAAGGAAATGGGGGCCCATGTCAATCGTAAGGGCAATCTCCAGCGGTCACAAAGCTGTGGAAACACCCATTCCCCCTGGCTGTGCTGGAGGCCGGTGCACGAAGTGAAGAAAAGCTATCCTGGCCTTTAATCCCCCACTCTGTGTGGGCAGCCCCACGGCTTTCCAGCTTGTGTATGAGAAAAGGCCAGGCGTATCTCTCCCTGTCTCTCTCAGGAGAGACAACGGTAGGACATAGCACAGTGGTCCAGGAAGATCACTCTACAAAGGTAGGAGCCCTCGGCCCGCAAGCCTGATGCCCTCTGTGATTTAAAGCTCACTCCATACACGTCAATGTGTTTTCTTTGGGACAGTCATGGCTATCAGTGTGGCTATCTACTGCAGTTCTGGGATTGAGCCCAGAAAGTTCCAGCAGTAACTCTTCTTAGAGCATGTACAGAAAACCAGGGGCCTTAGAAAACCCGAAGTAAGTCAGGAGAAGGGTTCCTGGCATGGAGGGGGGTGGGTCCACACAGCGTCAAGAGAGACAATGGCCCTTACAGTTCATTGGTGCAGTTTGCCGGCTTGTCCATCCTGTGTCCTTCCTTCAGCAGCTTAAAAAGTTCCTCCACCGGAATCCCTGGGTAGGGTGAACCTCCCAAAGTGAAGATCTCCCACATTAACACCCCGAAGGACCAACTGCAAAGGAGAGAGAAAACACGGTTATTACTAACCCACCTGAATCGCAAAAACCCTCAACGCGCCTGGTTAAGAAAATAAACACCCACCCACTTCTCATGTTCAAAGACAAATGACCTGAGCCCTCCTGAAGTTCATCCTACATGTTCCTTCCTGCCCCGAAGGAGCATCCCCAAGTGATGATGATGTGAGGGATGTTCTCAAGGAATTTTCCATCAACAGACAACACGCGAGTGATGGTAAACCGTCTTTTTTTTTTTTTTTTTTTTTTGGTGGAGCTTTGGGGTGGTTGGGTTTTGATTCCATCCCTCTCAAGTGAAGTTGTTCATGTTAAATGCGGTGTTCGCATGTGAGGATCTCGACTCGGAAGCGGCAAAGCTCTTCATGCTGCCGTCCGGCTCTTCCGTCAGCCCACGTGCCTGACCCCCCAGCAGGAGCAGTTGACAGAATAAGGCCAGCAAGCCAATGCTGGAGGTAACAGCTGCCCAGCGAAGCCAGTGGGGCATCTGAGGGCACAAACGGTTCCTGATTTACTAAGGTCATGAAAGGAAGTTAGCATCAGGCTGGGGTTAGGATGCAGGAATCCTGGGGCGTCTGGGTGGCTCAGGTGGTGAAGCGCCTGGTTCTCGATTTCGGCTCAGGTCATGATCTCGCAGTTCATGAGATCTAGCCCCCCATCAGGCTCCAGGCTGCCGGCTCAGAGACTGCTTGGGATTTTCGCTTTCTCTCTCTCTCTCTCTTTCTGCTCCTCCCCCTCTCTCTTGCTCGCTCTCAAAATAAATAAACATTTAAAGAAAATTAAGGGGGGGGCACCTGGGTGGCTCAGTCGGTTAAGCCTCTGACTTCAGCTCAGGTCACGATCTCACCGTTCCTGAGTTCGAGCCCCACATGGGGCTCTGTGCTGACAGCTTAGAGCCTGGAGCCTGCTTCAGATTCTGTGTCTCCCTCTCTCTCTGCCCCTCCCCTGCTTGTGCTCTGTCTCTCTCTCGCTCTCAAAACTAAAGAAACATTAAAAAAAAAACGTGAAAAAAAAAAAAAAAAAAAAAAAAGGTTGGAGGAATCCTAGGCCCGAGATGAGTTTCCCACAAAAGAATCTGAAAACAACTCACAAGGTACCATGTGCACCTGACCTTGCGGAGACCCACGGCTAGACTTTCTGGGCCCCCTTCAGGATGTTGACAATTCCTGGCATAATCGAGCTGAGATTCCTGCATTTACCTTTGTCACTGTGGCTCTGGAAACACACCCCTACTGACTCTATCCGGAGGAGTTTCAGGTTTGGGGTGAGAAACAAAAACTCTCCCCGGTTCTGTGCAGAGCAAGAGTGGCACCCCCACGCAGGCAGCTGGCTCCCTGCAAACACGGGCCCCCGGCACCTTCTTTCTGGGACTGTGCTGGCAGGGAATCAACACCCACCCCGGGGGTCCTCTTGCTCCCACGAATAAAAACAACTCCACTGATTTCAGCTTTTTATTTTGGACGAATTCTAGACTCACGGGACCTTGGGGGAAATAGTACCGAGAGATGCTCTGTAACCTTCCACCCAGCGTCCCACCATGGGAACATCGTTCGACCTCATTTCCAAACCTAAAACTCGACAACATCAGTTGGGAGCCTGACCCTGACAATACTTTTAGGTGTTACCATCACGGACATAGTATAGAATGTTCACTCTGTTTCTCTAACGTTCTCAAGGGTGCCAAGACAAGGTCTGATATTTTTTTCAAAGGGTACACAGAGCCATCAGGCCCCGTGGAAATCACCAGAGCAGACCGTGCCCCACTCAGCATTTCTCTGTCAGGGCAAAGCTAGGATGGAGGGGGGAAGTATGGTAGATGACCATCGAGTAGGAGAAGTTTCAAAATTCCTTCTTTCAGGGAGCAAAGAACATGCCACCAGTTTAGCAAATTCGATAGTGGCTTTGAGGCCGCACATCCGTGAATAAGTTGGGGGGTGGGGGGCACTTCCGCTCTGGCCAGAGGTGGCTTTGCGGTGCGCCTCCCGCGTGCGCTTTGAAGCTGGGCAGATTAGTAACACGGCATTGGTCACCAGCCTACCATAAAATCCGTCCTTTCTAAGGCCGGCTCCTGCACCTTCCAGAAACGTGTGAGATACGGCAGGCACCGAAGACTCAAGAGCGGTGAACACGGTGTTTTTTGCAACGCAACCCGATGGCGAGAAGCCAGAGAAAAGGAGCTACTTACACGTCACTCTGGTGGGTATACACCCGATCGAAAAGGGCTTCTGGAGCCATCCACTTGACTGGAAGTCGCCCCTGCAAGTGTGGGAAAAAAAAATGTAACAGCCACTCTCTTAAACCCAATTTACTTTTTAGCAAGCTCAGCAGGCTGTGCCTCACTGAAGAGCGGATGCTAATGATTTTCACTGGTCAGTCAGGAGAACAGAAGGAATCAGCTCCAGCAGGGCCTGGATAGAACGTGCAAGGTGCAGATCTGGGCGCATGAATAAAATGCCATTTCTCTGGATTCTCACGACCATCTCTCTCCCTAGCACACAGACACATCCTGACCACCTTCTAGGCAAAAATTAACCTAGAAACTCCCAAGCTCTAGTCTTTGCTAGGGAAGTTCTTGACCCAAGAGGCTGCTGGTTATTCACCTTTACTAAAGGCATCTTAAATATAGCTTAAATTTACTTCTTGAGAAATTGGTCAAGAGTAAAGCAAAACATGGGGTGCCTGAGTGGCTCGGTCGGTTAAGTGTCTGAGTTCAGCTCAGGTCATGATCCTGAGGTCCGTGAGTTCGAGCCCCACGTTGGGCTCTGGGCTGACAGCTCAGAGTCTGGAGACTGCTTCAGAATCTGTGTCTCCCTCTCTCTCTCTGCCATACCCCTGCTTGCTCGCTCGCTCGCTCTCTCTCTCTCAAAAATAAATAAACATTAAAAAAAAAAAAAGAGTAAAGCAAAAGAACAGGGATAAAGGGCAGAGGAATGAGCATCTATCATCTTTTCATCTAGAACATTCCGTGCCACCCCCACGCCCCCCTTCCTTCCACCACATCATTGCCACTGACTTACGTTTGTGGTCTTTTTGTAATAGTCTATATTGTTGATATCTCTGGCCAGTCCAAAGTCTGCTATTTTCATCACATTGTTTTCTGTTACCAAAACATTTCTGGCGGCTAAATCTCGATGAATGCACTGAAAACAAGAAAGAACTCATTTCAAAATGTTTCAAGAATAAAGAGAAAACATACTTCTTAGGATGCAGAGAGGAAATACAACATAAATCAAAAATTGGTTATTTCTTTTCTAATTAAAATAACTAGGGGCACCTGGGTGGCTCAGTCGGTTAAGCATCTGACTTGGGCTCAGGTCACGATCTCGTGGTTCGTGGGTTCGAGCCCTGCGTCAGGCTCTGTGCGGACAGCCTGTTTCAGATTCTGTGTCTCCCTGTCTCTCCCCTGCGCGAGCTCTATCTCTCAAAAATAAACAAACATTAAAAAAAAAATTAAAAACAAAACTAAAAAACTAAGGCCCCAGTCATTTTGAAGAGTAAAGATACACCAAGGACCAACACTGGTGTCCTTCATACGAGATCTGTAACTAGATTATTCTAAAATCTTTTATCTCAACACTTGCTCTCCCTCCCTTTACAGACAAACTCAGAAGAGCTAGTTAACCTCCAAAACCACATCATCTTTACCTCCTGGTCAGTCCGCAAACATAGTTTCCATCCCCACGCCTCTGAAAGTCGATGGAGGAACCTTTTGTCAGACCAAAGTGAGTTCTTCTAACGCCTCAATTCTTCCCTCTGCAGCTCTGGACACTGTTGATTTCATGCTCCTTTCAGAAACGCACCCCCACCCCCCTTGAGTGCGACCCCTAGCTTCCTCTCTTCCCCAGGTCCCTGAAAACTGGGGAAATGTCCCATCAATTTTGTGTATTTCCACATACCCCAGGGCTTCTATTGTTAGATACATACAAAAGATTTGCCAATTCCTACCTCTTTCCTGACCTCTCTCTCCTGGGACTCTCCTTGTTATCTTCCACAGGCTATGCAACATTTCCGCACTAACATCTCTCTGGTACCTCCAATTCAAGGCTCGGCTCTCTCTCAGAGATACACCCCAGAATTCTTTGCACCCTCCTCCCAAGTTCTATTGACATCGACCCCCAAATGCCTCTGCCCTTTGTCCATCCTGCTCTATCCCCACTACTAACCACTTAGCCCAGGACGTCACCACTGCCCACTCCATCCCCGTAGATGCCACACTGCCCCTAACGGGTCTCCAAGCTTCCAAACTCAGCCTTACACACCTGCTAAGCTTCCCACAAGTTGCGTTTCTCAAAGTACTAACCACATCCTTTCCCGGCGTAGATCATGACTAACGCCTGTCTGTCCATGTCCCAGAAGGCACCAGCCCACACAAAGGGTTCAACCTATGCCTGTCACCTGCCTGGCAGCAGGGCGGAATGTTGAAATGCTCGCTATACAGGGCGGCTAATTTCTAGTTCTGAAACAAACTCACTCTTCGGTCTTGGGTCTAGAGATAATTAATTCCCATTTTTCCTTTCTACAAATGATATACTTTTGCAAGTTGTTCTAAACGTTTCAGTTACACTTCAGCATAGTAAGATTTCATCATGATACATGGTAATTAGAATCCCAAATCATCACCCCCTATATTTTGGAAAAGGCAAGGTATAAAGAGGTGAACAAATATCCCTTTCAAACGCTTTTACACGGGCTCCTGGCAAAGTTAATGACCAGAAGAAGGAGAGTCCTATCAGGCCACTTGACAAAGGCGAAACGGGGCTCTTTGCAGACAGGCGCTCTGCGAAATGGCCAGTATAGAGAAGCCAGCCAAGCTCTCTCTGAAGAATAAATCGGGAATTCTCTTTCCCTGCCCACCGCCCAACAATTCCTGGTTTTTAGATGCTTCTGTGGCCCCCCTAGATGCGCAAACGCCAGAAAAGGGAAAGCAGGAAAGCCCCACAAGTTAGTATGCCTGTGCCTGGCCAGAATGGAAGCAGGAAACGTGAGAGCTCGCAGAAGCCGTCTGGGGACCAGGCCGGGGTGGGAGCCATGTTCCTAGTTTGGAGGCCTCTTCAGATTGAACTTCCAAGCCCTTGGCCAAACTCTCCCGGCGGCGTGCTCCCCGCCGACGCGAGCTCTGTGCATTTGGCAAGCCGTGCGGCCAGAAGAATCTGGATTCCCACACGCTGGGCTCCCACCACACATTAGGGCTCAACTCAGAGACGCCACGACAGTGGCCTCCATCATCATCTGGGCGAGAGCCAGAATCTAGCACCTATCTCCCACATCCCACGATGCTATCAAACACTCCCGGCCACCCTCTGGGCTGTAACGCCCACCCTCTGGGCTGAACAGTAAGAGACTTGGAACCAACGCGCCAGGAAAAGAAAATAATTAACATCAAGCCAAATTCCCATCATCTGCAGAAATCAGGAGTTGTTTTCCAGTGCAGCGCTGATCATTTACATAACTAGGGCCCTCAGACCATTTGGTATTCCGTTTCTTAAGTAAGCAGAGATCAACGGGTCACTAAGGGAAGAAAGACTAACATCCTTATGACCCAGACTGTGTAATGGGTGCCTCTGCATGGCTGACCTAATTAAATGCCCATGGCAACCTAGGAGATGGGTGTGATTACACCCATTTTACAGATGGGAAAGCTGGTGCTTGCTTTAAAAAAAACAAAACCGGGGCATCTGGGTGGCTCAGTTGGTTCAGCGTCTGACTTTGGCTCACGTCACGATCTTGTGGTTCGTGGGTTCGAGCCCCACATCGGGCTCTGTGCTGACAGCTCAGAGCCTGAAGCCTGCTCCGGATTCTGTGTCTCCCCCTCTCTCTGCCCCTCCCCTGCTCATGCTCTGTCTCTCTCTGTCTCTCAAAAATAAATAAATGTTAAGAAAGAAAAAAAATTTTTAAAAATTAAAAAACCAAAACCAAACAAACACCCACTCAGACTTAACACCTGGGAGTAAGTTTAACTGGTTTGGGGATTTGGTAAGAAGAAAAGTTAGTGGCCTCTGAACTAGAAACAGCACAACTTTCATAATTTGTACGAGGCTCAAATACCCCATATTACCTAGTTGTATTCCGTGTACATCACGGTGCTTCTTTACCTGCCCACTGCCTAGTTCCCCACCAACACACACACACACACACACACACACACACACACACACACACACACTTACATTGGAAAGCCGCTCAAGGACAGGCCCTACAAGTTCATCTCTATATCCCCAGCACTGAGCACAGGGCCTGACCCAGTAAATGTTTACTGAGGCGAATTCATAATTGCATTCCATCAGTAATGAGCCAGAGAGCTCACTCAACAGTTCCTTAAGCTGGCCTCCAGTAAGCTCATTGCTAGCGGCCATGAGGCATGCGTATGGGCAGGCCATGATCTGGCCCTTTCCCTGCTTCTTCCCCTCCACTGTCAGGAAAAAGCCCTCCATTTCTGGAAGCAGGCTCTGCTCAAGGGGACCATTCTTTTTTTTTTTTTTTTTTTTTTTTTTTTTAATTTTTTTTAACGTTTATTTATTTTTGAGACAGAGAGAGACAGAGCATGAACAGGGGAGGGTCAGAGAGAGAGGGAGACACAGAATCTGAAACAGGCTCCAGGCTCTGAGCAGTCAGCACAGAGCCCGACATGGGGCTTGAACTCACAGACCGCGAGATCGTGACCTGAGCCGAAGTTGGACGCTTAACCGACTGAGCCACCCAGGCGCCCCTCAAGGGGACCATTCTTAAGATCTTCATCAACCACCAGTTTCATATCGGTTCTAGGGCTTTAACTGCAGAGGATCCTCAGCTAAGGGAACCCCGCAAGGCCCTATCAGAACACAGCTCTGTCCCTTCTAGCCCACCCTGTGTGAGTGGTCCTCCCCTCCATCCAGAGTGAAGCAGGGATTCCCTGAGAGAGCAGGGGAGTCTGGGGAGCGGGGTGGGTGAGGAACGAACCACAGGGCCAGGTCTGGGACCAGCCACTTTTCTCTGTGGACCTAGGCGTCCCCATGTTGGAAATACAGACAATGACTTAGACGTACCTACCTGCCCAAAGGTTTCCTGGTACCTCCTAACAGTCCTCCCTTATCCTAAAATCACACCTATCTCAGAGCTGTTCTGAGGTTATGGATGATACTGTATGTAAAAGGCTTGTCCTGTGCCTGGCAGATGTTAAGTTCTCAAAAATAGGTAGTAATTAATCACGGCGAGAATCGCTACTATCACAACCCCATTGACAAGGGCATTTTCGGTCTTCATCCTAAAATGTGTTCGCTTGCCCCCTTTCACAAAGTTCACCTGACCCTTGGTTCCTTCTCTAGTACACTGAACAGAGGAGGAAGGATGTCCGAGTTCTCAGCTGGGAGCAGGGGCGGATCCCCACGGGCTCCATGAGCCTGGCTCAAGGCGCATTCTCCTCTCCTGTTCCGAGCAGAAGAACACCCCACCTTTCTGAAACCCCTCCTGTGACCTCTGTACACCACACCCTGCCTTTCCTCCCGACCTCTGAGTCCCCTCAGCCTCTACTGCCATCGGGTACTTTGAGCCAAGCTCCAGATTTGAGAGTTTTTTCTACTGCCCCTCTGCTCCGCCTCTCCCCGCCTAGATGCCCCCCCGTGCCTTGAAACTACACTTCCTTTGCTGGCTGCCGAGGTCCCAGCCCAGCCCTCGGAGCTAAGCTCTGGCCTGCAGCTTCCTGCTCGACAGCGGCCCTTGAAGGGCGCCTGCGCATGTTCAAGGTGCATCCTGGATGGCCCACCAGAATCTATTCCCACTCCCTAGTCCTCCTCGTCCCGATCAGCGGCACCGCCATCCAGTCTCTCCGACCGGAAATCTACTCAGTACCCCGACAGCAAAAACAGATCCCACATCCGTGGTCTCCTCCAGTGCCTCCGGGAGCCAAGAAACCCTAACACAAACCACCATCACCCTTCCGCAGGACCCCGAGCTTCTAACCCAGCAGTCACGAGCAGCAGGAGAAGGAGCAAGCTTCGCAGCACAAACCCAACCCGGTCAGGCCCCTCCGTGGCTCGCCATGTGCCGGGAGCGCCCGGCCGGGGTCTGGGAGGCCCTGAATCAGCAGGGCCCGCCCGTCTCCAGCCGCATCTCACACCCTGCTCTCGACGTCCCTCCCCAGAAGCCGCACAGCTCTCCTTCCGCGCGAGCGCCCACCGGTCACCTGCGCCCACACCCGGCCCCGGGCCCCCCACTGACCTCACACACTGCCTGTTTCCTGCACAGCATGATTCTCAGCCTTTTACATACTTACTTTTAGTCCCACATTTCTTGTTAATCTCTCCTGCTGCCGCCCAAGGTTCCTGCTCCAAGAGGTCCAGGACTGGATCCACTCCACCACCCCCTATGGGAATGCTTCCCCCTCTCCCACGCAGGGAGGGTCCAGAGTGACCAAGACCTGAGGGTCACAACTGGCAGCCTGCGGGCAGGTCATACTCCCCAGGGTTTTAGTTAGGACTATCTGGAAGCTACAGCAAAGGTGAACTAGAACAACGGATACCGACGTTTGCCAGGTTCACCTGTCGCGCTGGTCTTCCTCTCCACGCACAATCCCCCCTGCGCGAACACACTATTTATGCCTGAACCATTCAAAAGTGAGTTGCAGGGGCACCTGGGTGGCTCAGTTGGTTAAGCGGCTGACTTTGGCTCAGGTCACGATCTCGCGGTTTGTGGGCTCGAGCCCCGTGTCGGGCTCTAGGCCGGCAGCTCGGAGCCTGGAGCCTGGAGCCTGCTTCGGATTCTGGGTCTCCCTCTCTCTCTGCCCCTCCCCTGCTTGCGCAGTCTCTCTCTCTCAAAAATAAACAAACATTAAAAAACAAGAAATGAAAAGTGAGTTACAGACCCCACTGATACTTCACACCTTAATACCTGAGCAAAGATCTACCTTTAACACGAGGCCACTATCACCACCTCCAGATTTAACACGGATCCATCTGGTCATACTACCGAATACGGTCCACATTCAAATTTCAGTTCATAAATGTTCTTGATAAAAGCTGCTCCTCCCCCCTCCCATCCTGAACAAGACCCAGTCCAGGGTCACCCGAGTACATGGAGCTGTCCTGTCTCTTAAGTTGCCTTTAATCTGGAACCATCTCCCCAGTACTTTTTGTCTTTCGTGATGCTGACATTGTGAAGCGATGTCTTGTGAAATGTCCCACATTCCGGATCTGACCGTTTCCTCACGTCAAAGGCTTTTCAGGTGACAAACTCCCCTGGGTTCGTGCACGTGCACACAGAGGCAGGCACCAAACTGTTTCCTAAAACCTACACGGTGAGCGCTTTTTTAGGGGGGAAGAAAAAGATCTGAAAAAGTCTTCAAGTCTGGACTCTCTTGAAACAACAACAGAACACGTAGTAGGTCTGGCCGGGTTCCGATGTGGCCACAGGAGCAGGGGCGGAGATGTGGCCACCCCTCCCCCGGATCCCTAACGCCATGGGGTCAGGCGCGGGCTGCCTCGCTCACTCATAGGACTTGGCACGGCCGTGACCCAGCCCAGGTCCCCACGGTGACAGTGGGCCCACGCCCACGAGAGAAGCTCGCTTCTTTGGGGACCCGAAGATGGGCTTCAAGCTCCAGCACAGGTAGGCAGTGACCCCACCTCTGCCCAAGGACAAAGTCCTACAACCCTCCCTGCAAAGCGTGAGCTAAGGAAGGGTGTCTTGGGTTATCCAAAATGCCCCAGAGGACATCAGGGCACCTGTCTAACTGCTTTCAGAATAACTCAGATGTTTAAAGTTCCACTGCCAGGGGCATGCTTGGAATGCAGACGGTTCACCTCAGGGGACCTGGCCAACTTCTAACCAGAGGGTCACCCCGCGAGAGGAGACAAAATAAACCCAGATGACATCCAGGACTCAATGTTACTAAAATATCCCTTCGCCTGATCTCTGTTCTTAGAATATTTAACGCCCTTTCAAACTTAAAACCATAAACCCAACACCCAAAGTCTAGGTCCACCAACTCGGCACAGAACGAATACAGCCAAAAACAATCACCCACGCCCCCTCAACGCCCGCGGCTCTCTACCGAGAGCTGAATCTCAGGAGAGGAGACACCTTTTCTGCTCATCTATGCAGTCCCTTGACGTTTCTGAGGCTGCTCTGGCTTTGAAAAGAGTTCACTAAGCCCCTGAGTGAATAATGCAGTAAGTATTTTCCAGGTTGTACGAGACATGCAAGGGCCTGACTCAGCAAACGAGCACGTCCAAAGAGCCTGTTTTCTTCACAGGCTTTTTCTTTCTTTCTTTCTTTCTTTCTTTCTTTCTTTCTTTCTTTCTTTCTTTCTTTCTTTCTTTCTTTCTTTCTCTCTCTCTCTCTCTCTCTCTCTCTCTCTCTCTCTCTTCTTCCTTCCTTCCTTCCTTCCTTCCTTTCTCTCTCTCTCTCTCTCTCTCTCTCTCTCTTTCTTTCTCTTTTTTTTTTTTTAAACTGGAATCTACCCAACTGAGGAGAATATAAAGGACTCACTTTCTGGGAAGCCAGGTATTCCATGCCTCTCGCCAGCTGGTAGGTGCAGGACACCAAGTCCTTGAAGGTCATCTGCTCCTCGGGGACGCGGTTAATGTCATAGGAGTACTCCATCCCGGGGGGCCTGCGGGCTCGGAGGTATTCCCGGAGGTTGCCCTTCGAGGCGTACTCAACTATGACATAGAGCGGCCCTGCAGACGGAGTAGAGAAAGCAGCTCAGGAAGGCGACTACCCTTCCCAGATCTGCCCCCCCCGGGAACCTCAGCACAGTGTGAGCTCTCACAAGCCGGTGCTTTTTTTGTTGAATTTGAACATACGGAAAAGCACACACAAAAACAGGACAGCGGCACCTCTCCTCTTCCCCAAAATGCCAATCGACACTTGGTCAAGAGAGCCCCCAAAGTCTTCCAGAAATAAACAGAGGTACGGCGAGTGCCCCCCTCCTGGTGCTCCAGTGCCCTCCTGGAGAGCAATGGCTATCAGAGATCTCTCTCTGCCCGTTCATTTTAAATCATTTTACCCACATATATGTATCGATAAGCAATGCACTGGTTTCCAGCACATAAATGCGTCGTGAAGATACGGCTTTGCCACATTTTCCCCCTACGTATTATCCTTGAGGAAGGAACCCAGTCGGGCTGATAAAAAAAAAATCTAGATCATTCCTTTCAACAGCTATATATACATTCTACCATATAAATAGGCCACACTTTATTTATTTCTCTATACTTATGGGCATTTACATTGCTTCCAGGTTGGTAATAAACAAACGCTTCTGGGTACGCCTCCTTACACACACGTGCGATCCTTTCTCCGAGGCACAGATCGGAGGTTGGCAAATGACAGCCCGCAGGCCAAATCCTGCCCACTGCCTGTTTTTGCAATTAAATCGTATTGGCACGCAGCCAGGCCCATTCACATCTGCATCACCTGTGGCTGCTTTCTCACTACCGGGCAAACACGAGTCGTGGCCACCGAGACCCGCGCTAAAGGCCACCAAACCAAAGATATCTACCATCACCCTCCACGGAAAGTCTCCCGACTCCCGGTATCGACCTGAAAGAGAAGCTGCTGAGGCAAAGATAGGATTTTCAAGTCTATTAATTATCCTCAACCGGAGTCCCAAAGTGCTAGTCAGCTCCCCAGTGGGAGAAGCCAGGGCTCTGTCTCCCCCGAGGCAGATAACGTGTCCCTTCCTTCTACTCTCTCCTCTTCTAAGCTAGTCTTGGGAGCTCAGTCATCCGCTGCCCATAGCAAGACATGGCTTCCTCAATCCCCATTTTAAGGCATTTGTCAACCCAAACATAGGGTCTTATTTTGAGAAATCCCTCTCAGCACCATCAGACAAAACCACAAGGAGCCTGTCCTTTCCGAACACCCTCCAGGTTATGGCCTCAAAACAGCAGGACTCTATAAGGCCCTCCCATCCAAAGCCACCCAACGCCTACCATTCCCCAGTCCCCCAGTACAGTCACAAAGTCCCCTTTGTGTTCATGGCCAGGAACATCTTCCTAAGGGGATTTTTAAAGAGAACTTTAAACATGCACTTGAGGTGCCCTAGGAGCAAGATCCAAAAGTCCAACCGTTTCTAAAATGATGCTAACACTGAAGCGTAAATTATTTGGATGAAAGCATTTTTTCCTCCTACTCACCATCCTGAGTGCAGGCTCCAAGGAGATTTATGATATTTTTGTGTTTTCCAATCATCTTCATCATCTCCATCTCTGACACAAGATCAGAAAGATCCTTCTCTGTGGCATCATCTACAAACATTCGGTAAATTAAAAACCAGTTACTTTTAACCCGTCAGCTGCTGCTGTAAGTCATTGCCAAAAACGTAGTTGAAACAGCATGAAATTGAATTTTAGAACCAGAAAAGACTTTCCAAATCATCTCCTTCATTTTACTGGGAAGGGGGCAAAGGCCCGGACGGGGAACTGCCCCGATCCGTGTCAAATAGCTAATTTGGGGTCAATGAGGTCAAAAGTCAGGACTAGAAATATAGACCTTCTTCTGCTAAAGGCCAATTCTTTTCCAGCAAACCTCACAAATTGCAGGGGCGGGGGGGAGGGAGGTGTTTAAATTCATCATGAAATAATTCCATCCTCTGGCAGATCTAAGGGGCCTCAGAAAAAACCTTATCAAACTTCAAGATGTCTGAAAACAACTGTGAGCGCATCAGGGGTGGGGAGAAGGACCCGGATGGGGTATGTCAAATCACTACAGACTTTCTCTAGACCAAGTGCTGCTAATCCAAGCCCTTGTAGCCCTTAGAAAATTCACAGACAGGTTCAGGGGGCACCTCATAACTGTGTGTGTGTGTGTGTGTGTGTGTGTGTGTGTGTGTGTGTGTGTGTATGCGTGTGCATTCTGAGTGGGCAAAGGCCCATGCCTTCTATAATGGGTTTCTCAAAGGGGGCTGTGATTCTCAACATAAAAGAATTAAAGTTTTCTAAACTTCTGCTCTATAATTTCAAGAAAAGCGGCTTAGGTCCTACAGTCACAGGCTCACAGCTTCTAGAAAGTGGCAAGCCTCTTCCACGCGAACCTCTCTGAGCTAATTCAATATGGAACAATCTGCATTTACTAAAACAATGAGATAAGGAAATACGTAGCAGCCTCATTGAAAAAAGCTTTTCAGCTTCACAAAAGGAGGAGCAATGCAATTAACTGACTGGAGGGTAAGACAGACACACGGAGCACAGACAGGGCTGGGATGTTGCTGTGAGCCACCCACTGGCTGTAAAAAAAGGACGCCTGACAGGGCTCTGGGGCTAACGTCTTCCTCCATCCTGAAAGGGAGGACCAACCTGGGTACATCCAAAGAAATAACCCCCCCAGACCTCCACTTCTGAACTCCAGACGCCAAACAGAAGTTCTGCCAAAGGAGGCGGGAAGCCTGGGCCCTCCCCACACGTGCCCTGGCACGTGGCCAGGGGGTGCCAAGGTTGGCTGTTGTGGGGCATGCAGCCCACCACACCCGCCACGCAAGAGGGCCAGGGCGCACGAGGCAGGCCCCGGCCACACAAGACGAAAGCCAGAGGGCCACCTCTCTTGGTGGAGCTGAGACACGTGGGGTGGGGGAGCACAGTCCTCCCAGGCATCAAACCCCAACGTGAGGACCTCAAAACGCCCCAGTTTTCTTGGGAGCCATGCAGATCAACAACTTAAAAAAAAATCATCTTTCTTACTCCTTCCACCTGCTACCTCCCCACACAGGGAGGGACAGGATCATCCCACGACAGCCCATGGAAGAAAGAAAGAGCCTAATTCAGGAAGCATCCACAAATGGGTCAGGCACCCATATTCAAGAACAGGTGTCTTTGCCCAGACACGTGGGAAAAACCGTCCTTTCTAAGATCCCTACGACAGGATTTATAATGTAACCGTTCCCTATAACTCGTCTCATAAAAGAATACTGTGGAGGAAGAAGTTAATGTTTGAAACACCGTAAGTGCCTTGGACATAGGCATGAAGCAGGGCTAGAAGGTCAGTGCACAACGACATGTGACGTTCACGTCCCGGGGTAACTGCTCACATGGCCCAGAAGGTTCTGCCCAGCCACCGATCCTGCTGGTGTCCGTTTAGCTTTCTAAGGGATTCTCCCAGACCAGTGTCAATTCTGTTTTGTTTCTCTTACAAAACAGAAGGTGTGACCTCCTCTCCCTGCACCCCCTCACTCCCTCCGAAAGGGTCAACCTTCCTTTATTTGTAAGGGAAGGTTTGGGACCCAAATCCAAGAGGCCGATGCTCCTCTAAATTAATCAATCATACGTGAGTTGCTACTTTCTAAGCATCTACAAAAATAGAGGGAATAGGAAATCACGGTCATCACCTAGGAGCTGACAAAGAACAATCTGGGAGGCTACCACTTTCTAACAAAACTGGCTTTTCTTTCTTGTAAGTGCACACAGCTCAAGATAAATCGTCTGTCCGGGATGCTGATTTATATGGAAAACTTCTCAACCCCTAGGTCAACTATGTGCTCTCTGACCCCTGCCATGATAGAGTTCACATGCCACAAAAGGAACATTCTTGATAAGACTTTCCACCCCTTTCCCACCCCCACCCATCCCCCTCACCCCACTCACCTTTCAACATCTTCACTGCCACGGTGACTGCTTCCTTGGGCTTCTCTTTGTCAATCCCCACTGCTTCAGCCATGACCACTTGCCCAAAGCAACCTTCCCCCAGAGGTTTGCCCAGCGTCAGCCTAAATGTGTAAATAGGGGATTAGCACACAGCATCTGGTGAAGGGGTGTAGCGAGGGAAATTCCAGACCTAAATATAAAAATCTTTCAGCGGCTTGCAAAAGCATGGAGCATTTATCATATGGAACTAATGAGACCTGGGGTACACACGCGCTTGAGTATTTTCTTAGTGACGTTTTAGAGAATGTCAATTACGGGTGGAACAGCTATTAAATTTCACATTTGTGTTCACGATTTGTTTTCTTTGTGGAAGGTATCCTCGCTAGTGAGGTGGTCAGCTTTCCTAAGTGCTAACAATGCGGAGCTTTTGATCTTGAGCCAATTGAATATTTGTAATTTAGAATGTCTCAAAGAAAAAATGTTAAAGCTGTTCTTCTTTTTTTTTTTTTTTTTTTTTTTTTTTTTGGTCTCTGTGAAGTGAGGTCTTTAAAATCACTATTATTCAAATACCAATGGATTTTACGGTCACATTCCTGGCCAAGTTACATGATATGAATCTTAAACGCATTTCAAGGAATCTCTAATTTTTCCCTAAAGGGAAAAGAAAATTCTAGAAATTGAGGGGAATCTCTTTTGACCTCACAGTTTAGAAAATCCTTAACTACCCAAAATTAATAATGAAGAAAATCCAGAGTGAACACAATGAACTGTATTTCTAAGCTCAGAAGCTCAGTGCACACCATACTAATAGCCATATATTTGTCTCTGGGCATTCTCGAAGCCAAGAGAACAGAGAAATCTTTGGGATACTTATGAATGTGGTTTTTTCACTTAAGCACAACACAGTGAAGTATTAAGCTGCCCTTAGTAAATAAACACTATTTATGATAAGCACACAAAGGTTTGCAAAAGGTAAGCAAAGACTGAGGGCGGCGTATGCTATGCTGAGGTCATTCTGTTTCTATCCTGAACTAAAATTAAATTTAATATCTTGGCAGAAAATAAACATTTGCATTGGAAAAATGGCTAATTTATGTCCTATTGCCCCGCTACGACAAGCGTAACAATCCTTTCTTTGTATAACTTCTGCCTCCAATCTAATAAACTGCTTCTAAATAGCCTTCATTCACTGGAAGTCTGCTCCACCTACGTTTGTGCTAAACTCCGTTTTGAAATGCCTAG
This sequence comes from Neofelis nebulosa, assembly GCF_028018385.1. NCBI lineage: Eukaryota > Metazoa > Chordata > Mammalia > Carnivora > Felidae > Neofelis > Neofelis nebulosa. The sequence goes on from NC_080794.1 coordinate 82,239,356, forward strand.
CGCTCAGATTTTCCGCACCGAGGGTCCTCCCCCAAGGTGGGAGCTAACGGTTAGGCACACACAGACTTCCACTGTTGGCTGCAGCGTCACAGGCGACAAAAACCGTGCACTGAACCTGAGAGCTGGGATTTCTTACGATACGATCGCAGCCCCCCCCACGAATAGTTCAGTCCTATTCGTGCAGGAAGTGCGCACCCTCCGACTGGTACACTCAAACGAGGGAGCCAAGTGGCTTGGTGAGAAACAACCCCGTTCTCTTTCCACCTTCTCCAGGGAAGGAAACCACACCTTGTGTTTTCTCTGATGCCTCCCCGGTTATTGTTCAAGAAGCAAGTCCCGAATGAAGAATGGTCTTTTCGCTACAGGACACAAACACACTGGAAATTACCTCCATTAGCTCTCTTGACAGAGTGACACCTGTATAATTATTTGGTCCTAGCTTATGGCACATATTAGTATCTCGAAATTGGCTGCCGGGAAACGAAACCGGTGTGGAGTTGGGTGAATCGAAATCACAGGTGCCACGTAAGCTACTACCTCTCTTCCCAAAGAGAGCTCGTCATACCCAGTCTCTAGAAAAGCTTATCTTGGTACCTCCAACTTTGTGTAGGAGTTTCTTCGATTGTAATTAAACACTTCTCTGACTTAACTTTAGGGAGACAACTGCAAATGCCAAGACAGACAGGGAGTGAAAGCTGTATCCAAGCCAGGCAAGAGGTTATGGCAGGCGAGGGAATGCAGACGTATAGTCTGGGATGTCCACCTTCTGCTATTCCCAATGTTCAGATTCGAACGACTACAACAAGTGAGCTGACGGTCTTCAAGGACCGTCATACTTTGTCTTCTGGGCAGGACCAGAAAGAGAGGGCTGGGAGCACAAGATCTGCCTCACAGACTCTCTGCCTGGCCCCACCACCTTCTTGATGTTTGTGGTTCAGAGCTCTCAGGTTACCCGTACAGGAAGGGAAACACAAGGCAGGGAAACTCAGAAGCCAAGAACTGTGCTCAGTCCTGGGAGGTCAATACTATGATCTTTAGTTTATAAAAATGGAAGTGCAGAAGATCAAGGTTGCCTAGCCACTGGCTAGCGGAACCAGGATTCAGATCCAGTCCAAGAGAGCCCAAATACGTGGACATCAAGCCAGATCAAGAGATAAACAGCTCCCGGTAATGCCTTCCACAGAGCCCAGGTGGGCATGCTGATTAGAACAAACATCTGATCAGAACACCTCCACACCATCCACTAAGGAAAATACTATGGACCACGGGAAATTTGATGTCAGATACCATATTTGAACCATTTCAGCCCCATATTACATGAATAACCATTAAAAACAGCCAACATTGGGGCGCCTGGGTGGCGCAGTCGGTTAAGCGTCCGACTTCAGCCAGGTCACGATCTCGCGGTCCGTGAGTTCGAGCCCCGCGTCGGGCTCTGGGCCGATGGCTCGGAGCCTGGAGCCTGTTTCCGATTCTGTGTCTCCCTCTCTCTCTGCCCCTCCCCCGTTCATGCTCTGTCTCTCTCTGTCCCAAAAATAAATAAAAAACGTTGAAAAAAAAAACAAAAAAAAAAACAGCCAACACTGAGTGAAGACTCCTAGGGCAATTTGTATTTTACATCTAATTTCTCCAAAGAAATGGACTACAGAACAGTCATGTTCTAATAACCGGCGGCTGGAAGGTCACATCTGTTATTATAAGTGGGATATTTAGTCCATGTGACTGGGTATGAATGATCTAAACAGTAAAAAAAAAAAAAAAAAAAAATGCTAACAAGGTACCATCTTGTTTGGAGACCAGCCATGCCTAGTAGCTGTTTTTAAAGAACGCTTAAAAGTGAGAGAATCAATTCTTTTCTTTTTCAGGAGGTGGTTAGAAATACAACCTCACTCACTCCTGTTGAGATCGTCAGACATGACCTTTGCAGTTAAGGACCATAAAAAGAAAATGTCAATCCAACATCCCCATTTAGACCTAAGTCTCCATCTGGGGATGTGTCCAATGGAAACACTCACTTATCTCTTGGAAACTCCCACTTTGGATCTTCTGGCAGCTCATACTCGGAGACCCCTGCCAGCATGGGGGTGTCTGCCGTTGAGGAGAGGCGTGTGGTTATCCTCACCAGCGGGGTGTTGGAGTTCATGGAGGAGCTGGACTCGGCAGAAACCTGGATACAAGATGCAAAGACCCAGATGTAATCCTGGCTCCACCTGAGAAGGCTGGCAGCCGGCCAGAGCCCGGCCAGATGGTCGATTCTTAGGAAGAAAGGTGGGAGGGCCGGCCAAAGTCAAGAATCCGATTCCAGCTCCTCTGTCTTCCTATCTCGGCAGCACCACATCTCACCCACCTCCTATGCTCCCAAGACCGGGTTTGCAAACATCTTTAGACAGCACCCGGTCAAAACAGAAGTCATCTTTCTGTCCGAATTCCTCCCAACAGCCACCTGAGGACACAACAACAACCCCATGAGCTTCATTACTGCCTTGTTACCTGTCCCGGAGCCCCACATGACCAATCTCCCCATACACCAGCTCATATCAGGAATCAATTCTGTGCCCGTGAAATTCCGTAAAAACTTTTTGTTAGACGATCAGCTCTCCGGTATGGCGTCTGTCTTTTGGAACGAAAAGCCAAGTGTCTCAAGGAACTAGCTCTAGGATTTGAATGTGAAGGGCATCCCATAGCTCCAAGGGTCTTAATTCAAGGTAACCGGAGACCCAGGCACTGAGGGCCATTCTCTGCTTCCCCCCTAGTCCTTCTGGGAACCGGTGATGCCCAGGACATCTGATGGCAATCAACTGCCTCTTTGTAGAGACTAATGGATTGAAAGCGTGGGGCGAAGAGTCAAGGAGAAAAAAAAAAAAATGCCTCCTTGTATTCATCATCATGTGGGAAATCTCCTCTTCCATCTGAAGATTGCAAGGGCTACACCGAGTTTTCTCATTCACCCCCCAACCATTTCAGTCTGTGTCTGACAAAACGGTTACTTCTTAAACATGGTGTCTTTCCTGGGCTAGTTTCTATAAGGAAAACACATGTGGAGCCCACTTGAAGGCCGATCCCGAGGATGACTACACCATCCTGGTACAACTGTGGGCTGCTTGACCACCACCTCACTCTAAACCATGAACAAGACTTTGGCTCAAGAAAGTTGGAACATGAGGCTTAACGTGGTCCATCAAAGCAGCCCGCAGCCTGCAGTTCCTCTCTGGTTCTGTCCCCTGCAAGACTGCCCAGGTCAACAGGACTCTCCAGCTATGCTTACAAACACACCTTTTTTTTTTTTTTCTTAAGCTGTATTTATTTATTTTTTTTTTTGAGAGAGAGAATGAGCGGGGGAGGGGCAGAGAGAGGGGGACAGAAGATCCAAAGCAGGCTTTGTGCTGACAGCAGAGAGCCTGATGTGGGGCTCAAACTCACAAACTATGAGGCCATGACTAGAGCTGAGGCCAGACACATAACCAACTGAACCACCCCGGCGCCCCCAAACATACCTTTGAAGTTAAGGTGGCAAAGACCGAGGGCAGATAAACATACTTAGTTGCGATGACCTTTCGCGAGGTAGAGTTTGAACCATTCCCGCCGGGAACAGGAAGACCCATACTTTCCTGAGACAAAAAAATCTTCATTCTCTCCTCTGTAAGCCCAAAGTGCCCTGAAGGCAGGGAGAAATCCAAGAAGAGCCCAAGAATGGACTGGGGTGGGGGTTTGAGGTGGAGTCATTTTAGGAATAGGAAGTTGGTTTCAGTATTAAAATCAAGATGTATGGAGTGCCTGTTTGGCTCAGTCAGTTAAGCATCCGACTCTAGACTTCAGGTCATGATCTCACGGTTCTGGGGATCGATCCCCACATCGGGCTTTGGGCTAACAGCTCAGAGCTTCCTTGGGATTCTTTCACCCTCTCTCTCTGCCCCTCCCCTGCTCATGCTCACCCTCTCTCAAAAATAAATAAAATAAAAAAAAAATAAAATCAAGACGTATGGGATTTTTAACCCAGAATTTCTATCATCTTTTAAAACGTACAAGAGAACATTTCTGAGCCCTTCTGAGCGGTCTTTTGACAGGGGCATTTACTCTTAAGCTTTACATGCAGAGTATGAGCAAAGTTATTTGCTGGAAGCAATTTAAAAATAACTTTTTAAAAAGGAGCTGAAGAATCGTAACTTTTGGAGCTGAGAAAGACCTCACGGATAGACTCGGCTCCAAGAGGCTGAGGCCTCACACCTAAGTGTCTAAGCACTCAAGTGGCAGGAGGAGGAAAGGACAAAAGGTAACTGTGTGAACTCCCATGGAATCCAGTTCTGCTCCCCACTAATGCCAGGGACTAGGCAGGGACAGCACCCTGGCCAAACAGACAACCGGGAACACCCCCTCCAGACTCCACATGGGCCCCAACTCACTGCGTTACACGGCCTCAGCTACAGCGCTCTCAGAAACCAGGGTGTCTCAAAAAACATCAAGATGTACACAGTTTTCAGCGACCACACAAACATCCTGAGCTCCATCCGCAGAGAAGGAATCAGAAAGATTCAGGACTGGGTTTGGCCAAACATGCTTCCCCAAACCCTAGCACCCTGCACCAAGGCCATGTGCTATGGATACAGAAGGAGGCTGGTGTTGTCAAAGACAAAACGGTCTTCCAGAAAGTTCTCCCACACAAAGAGGCAAAGGTCACCATTCACGGCAATGGGAACTTGTCCCTGAGGGTCACAGGCAACAAGAACCAACCAGACTTGGAAAAGTCAGTCTTGGGACGAGACGATACAGGCCCCCAACGGCCGCGGTCTGGCAAATCCTGCAGCCAGGACTCTCTCCGCGAGGCCAGCCGTGTAGTCTGTCGTCATCAGACCGGCAGGAATTCCAGAATTCCACTATCGCTGTATCTGGTGTGCTGCCATCGATGACGATGAGGGGAAACCCCACGGAGAAGTAAGAGGGGGCACAGTTCTGGGTAAAAGAGGCATGTCCTCAAAACTCTGCTCTTAGCAGCAGCAAGGAGTACAGGGTACGGCATAGGAGAGCGGCCTCCCCATGTGGGGCGTGAGAACACAACCTTTTTTTTTTTTTTAACTTTCAGGAATGATATAGAAGAGATTGAATAGTGGCTAACCTTCGGGGGGGGAGAGAGAGAGAGAAGACTCACAGTTGAGGGAAGGGGCAGAACTCATCTTACCTCAGAACTTTTCAAGTCGATTGAGTTTTATCACCAGGCATACGTATTTCTTTTTATGTTTTAGAAAAAGCACTTTTTTTTTTTTTTTTTTTTTAACGTTTATTCATTTTTGAGAGACAGAGAGAGACAGAGCATGAGCGGGGAAGGGGCAGAGAGAGAGGGAGACACGGGATCTGAAGCAGGTTCCAGGCTCTGAGCTGTCAGAGCACAGAGCCCGACGCGGGGCTCGAACCCACGAACTGTGAGATCATGACCTGAGCCGAAGTCGGGACGCTCAACCAACTGAGCCACCCAGGCGCCCCTAGAAGAAGCACTTTCTTTAACAATAAAAATATTTTTTAGAATGGCAGGGATCTGAATTGAGGAAGGTAGAACTGTCCCAGGAGGGGGAAAAACAGCAGAGCACACGTGCTTGACATACAGTGACTTCTAAAGGAGTTAGAAATGACCAGATCACATGGGCCGCCTGGGTGGCTCAGTCAGTTGAGCAACTGACTCCTGATCTCGGCTCAGGTCATGATCTCATGGTCATGGGATCGAGTCCGTGTCAGGCTCTGTGCTGAGATTCTCTCCGCCCCTCCCCTGCTCGTGTTCTCTCTTTTTCCTTCTCTCAAAATAAATAAACTAAACAAAAACAAAAACAAAAACAAAAACAACGAGAGCATTGCTTTTGCAACCTTTCCCAGCACTACCGGGCTGGGTTTTGTGGCATCTTTGCATCCTCCCATGCGGGCACCCCGGTGACCGGGCTTGGCCTAGCAGCCAACCCTGGTTGGTACCCTTCCTCTGCTAACTGCTTACAACATGGGGCTCCACTCAGGTGGTGGCTTTCTGACCAACGGCACCACCCGGGGGGCTATGTGCCAGTTCCAACGTTGGCCAACTGTGAGCGCTTTGGAAGTCGTGTAACCTTCCTAGACTAGAGTTTCCTACCCGTTGAAAGGAAACCAGGAAAGTTCCCACCCCACAGACTTACCATGAGGGGAAAATGAGGTCACACCCATAAAGCATTTAGTGCTGAGCCTGGCACTGGCAAAGAGTTCGGTTGATATTTGCTACCAACGTCGCGACTGTTTCTCCTAGCGCCTTTTCAGAATCCTTGGCTGCCCAGATCCAAGGGAGCTCGGGACCGGCAGCCCCCCCAGGGAACCTGGAAGATCTGCAGCTTGCGGGCGTTTTGTGTGGGAGATGCTGTCACACTGTGCGCTCTGGGAAGACCGAAACCCCACCGGCAGGGAAGGCTGACTGCAGGACAGGACGTGCCTTCCTAGTTTGGAAGATGAGACCCTCTGCTCACAGCCAGGATGGGCCGGGGCTCCAGCAAGTCAAAGAGCAAACCCAAGAAATTAAGGATCCAGGAGTCAGGGGTCGGTCCCGGGGCAGGGGAAAAGCGTAAGAACGTCCTAATGACAAATAATGGCTTAGGGGCTGCTGAAGAAAAGAAAAACTTACCAGTCAGAAGTTAACTGCTCTGCGGCTAACCTATGACCCGTAAGGAATCTCTGCCCACAAACCCATGGCAAAAGTTCACGTACATGTGCAGCTTCCTCCGAACGATCTCCACAAGGTTTTCGTGTCCAAGCTTTTAAAACCGAAGCCCTCTACGAACTTTGTTGCTATCACTACCGTTCAAACTTTAAAACCGTGTTTACAGAAAGGGTTACTTATGAAGGTTTTGTCCCGATTAAGGGTAGAGGTTTACATTCAATGTGCAAATCTGGAAAATACTCTTGTAAAAAGCACAAAGGGGAAGAAAGGTAAGAAAATGCCAGAAGTATATAAGAAACTATAGAATCTGATCACTGTCTGTGAAGGTGTATCTTAATTTGACCTCCACGCATTTTTTACTGAGCTTTTAAAATCCCCTCTGGGACTGTAACCTCTGGCTGGCTTTCTCTTCACTCTGCTTCTGCTGAGAGCGAATGTGTTTCTGGGGCTGGGTACAATCTTCTGCAGGCGACTGATTCCTCTACGAAATACTGTGTTTTGCTAGAGTGTCTTTCCTTCGGGACCCTCAAGTAATCCCCACTGTCCACCTGTGAATCCCTGGACTAATTCAGGACTAGGAGACTATCGCTTTTTTTTTTTTTTTTTTTTGCACAAAATCATCTACCCCATTGGATATTCTATCTAATTTAAAAGTAGTCCACCAATGGCGATAATTAAGTTACTGGCGAACAATACACACTAACACACTCATATAAACCGCCTTCCCACTCCTCAATCCTGGCAGGCACGATTCTAGCATGTATGTTGTCTTCTGTCTCCATTCAGCTCCCCCCTTTCCGGACTCTCTTTAACACGTGCCATAAATCAAACTTCTAACGAAAGGTGCGTTTCGCGTATTTCCACGGTATATATGGGAAACTAAGCAAGGAAGTGGCTTTCTTCTTTTCCTTTTAAAGGGCCACCAAGAAAGAGAGTCATCTCTGTATACCAGAGTAGACTGAACAAAGGGAGGGTAGGGGGACTCACAGAAAACAGGGCAGATAGAAGCAAGGAGGAGAGGGGTGACACACGGGTGTCACTAATTCCTGACTCTGAAGCTGGGGATCCCCTAAACCAGAACATTAAGGCCCCGAGTTAACATACTTGTGCTCTAAGCCCTGTCCACCCCTCCTCAATGGCCAAACAAAATGTTTTCACCACCTCAAACCAGGCGGCTGGGATAAAGGTTTGAGGCGTTTCTGGGGTTGGATTCTGTTTCCCTCCATAACAATATTTAAGTCATCAGGCAAGGCGGTTTATCAGTTTTCTCCCTCACCAGGTCTCTGCCTCCCCCGGGCTGCAGCCCGGATTCCATGAGTAAACCCATCAAAGCAATGACTCACCGGTCCTGGATGGGCTGGTGCTTCTTAGAAGATCCCATCAGCCAAAATCCAAATCAGATCTCAAACTGTCCTATCTTTCAGAGGCTGAGAGGAGCTAACAGCCCAGTGGGAACCAGGGAGGGCGAGGCACCCACATGGAAGGGAAGGTTCCAGTTAGCCATCCATGACTACCCTAATAACCCAAGCGTTTTCTGGAACCAGGGAGATTTCATTAGACCATCTGACTAACCAAAAGGTGGAGAATCTCCCAATATCATGACATTTAGCTGCTAGACAATGAAAGAGCTTCTAGAAGTGGAACCCTCCTTCACAGAGTTCAGCGTGTTTAATACCCACGAAGGCACAGCCCCCAAGAACTGGCTCCTGAATCACACGCACCCAGCCAGTCCCCCCACAGCTTCTGTCCCGTTCGTGAGGTCCCTGGGAACATGCCACTTATCTCAAAGATATTGTTAAAAAAAAAAAAAAAAAAAAAGATGACCTTGGGGCACGTGGGTGGCGCAGTTGGTTAATCCGTCTGACTTCAGCTCAGGTCATGATCTCATGGCTCCTAAGCTCGAGCCCTGCATCAGGCTCTGTGCTGACAGCTCGGAGCCTGGAGACTACTTTTTTTTTTTAATGTTTATTTATTTTTGAGATGGAGAGAGACAGAATGTGAGCAGGGGAGGGACAGGACAGAGAGGGAGACACGGGATCCGAAGCAGGCTCCAGGCTCCGAGCTGTCAACACAGAGCCCGGGGCGGGGCTCCAACCCACGAACTGCAAGATCATGACCTGAGACCTGAGCCGAAGTCGGATGCTCAACCGACTGAGCCACCCAGGCCCCCTGGAGACTACTTTAGATTCTCTGTCTCCCTCTCTCTCTGCCTCTCCCCTGCTTGTACTCTGTTTCTCTCTCAAAAATAAATAAAACATTAAAAACAAGAGGACCCTGATCTACCCATATCAGCAACCAAGAGGGTGAAAGCAAAGCCTCAGAAAAAGACCCTGGGGGCCCTTCTCAGAGGTGAGTAGTGGCGGGAGTGTGCCTTGCATGCACATGTGTGCCCCTACCCAGGAGACGGTTTTATCTGTTTACGGCAAAAGCTAAATGTCCATCCTGCCCTATGGAAACTTCTGGCTCCAGAGAAGGAAACTTACGTACTCACCGAAAAACTGATTCACCAAACCCAGCAATACCACATGCCTCCTGAACAAACACCCTCAGTTTCCTCTGCACCCCTCCCCACGAACGCCCCGCTGATGTGTGCAGCTCACAGAAAGGGAAGCCCTCTCTTGAAGTCGTGGGTGTATAAAGGCTGCTTCACAATGACTGTGGCTGTCCCCTGGCAGCCTGGGCACCTGCTCGAGAGCTGACACGCTCATGAGGACACCCCCTCTGGGCTGGCCCCCTTGATCACGCTGATGCCAAAGGAACAGGAGCAGGTGAGCAAGTGGCCGGCCTGGTGTCCGAGCCCCGGCACTGAAAACAGCATGAGCCCCTGTCAAGGGACACGGGGAGACGCCGGCTGCCACCTGCCTCCTCCGACTAAAAAGTTCTCTCTTTCCTCAAGCATCAAAATGCGTAAAGAGCCTCAAAAAACTCACAATTACTGGGAAATGAACACAAGGAACTTCTTCTGAGCCTACTGGAGCAAAGTATTTTTGACTCAAAAAAAAAATAACAAACGGAGACATCCTGTAACCGTTAAGTCCGGTCCAAATCAGTAAATGTCAAGAAGGAAACACTCACAGTAGGATTAAAAGAAGAAGAAGAAAAAGAAAGAGAAAAAAAGGAAAAGAAAAAACATGACTCCTCTCGTTCTAAAAGGAGGACAGTGATTGATGGGGTTGAGTGAGATGCGGGGTGTGTGTGTGTGTGTGTGTGTGTGTGTGTGTGTGCGTGTGCACGTGCGTGCTGGTGGAGGGGGGAGGGTCAGGGTCAAGAAGCAAATACTTGGTCTCCATCATGAAGACTCTCGGTGTTACCTGCGTCATAGAGGAGGCTGGGCTAATACAGCATGAAAAGTGGCCTCGCAAGTAACTAGGAACAGCCCATCCTTAAGACATCTGGTCACAGGCTCACCTGTCGCCAGGGGAAAGTATGCTTGGCATCTCCGTGGTATTTTCTCTGTCATCAACATCTCTGCCGGCCTTTATGGGGCTTTTCACTCCAGCTACACTCCAATAACCCTCTTGTCCCCAGATACCTGACAGGCACCTCCTCCTCTACCAAAGGGGCCGTGCTTCCTGACGGCGCATTCTTCGTAAAGAATCGCACAACCCATTTCGACATATATGAGGAGCTAAGGTGTGTCAGCATCCCCCCAAATAAATGAATCTCCCAGAGATTTGTGCGCTTTCCTCTGCTTCTTTATTCTACTTGACCTTACTAAAACCCAAGACCACTACATATGATGGCCCCCAAATCACCTTGGAACCATTGGTGAAGGTGACAGGCCGTATCTTGCGCAGAACCTGGGTCGGACCAAGCCCTCAGGAAATTATGATAAAGAAAGGAAGCAGGCGAGGGCGGGGGGAGAAAAAAGGAGACGACCTAATGTTCCCTTTGATCACACAGGGACACGAAGGAAGCATGATCAACCGAGGTGGAGACAGACAAAGACGAAAGGCCAGTCAGCCGAAGAGAAACGAAAATACGATGACTAGGGTTGGTTGAGTCAAGGAGATTTTAAGGGCAGCTGCATCTTTTATATGGAAGTAAAAAGAGCACTGTAACAGCTGCAGAGAAAAAAGATGATGAAATCATTATGGGACAATCGTCTAGCTACACCAAATTGCAGGTTTCCTCCAGAAGGTAGCATTTTCCCCTGGTAGGAAAAAACAACAAATCATAGAGATGGGAACACCACTCCCTTCTTCAACTCCCTGAGGTCAGGTTCTCAAGGCTGTGGCTGTAAGAATGGCCCGGAGGTAACTGGAAAGGAGGAGGGAGGGGAACGGGTGGTCACAGCACCTGAATGTCACTGAAGGCGCCACCTGGCCATGTGAGAGTCACCTTCCAACTGGCCTCTCCCAAAGTCGGACAAGCAGCCCCATCATTATTTCCCTAGCCCCAAGAATGACAGTGGTGTCGTTTCAGTAACAATAGCATTCTTGGTGGCAGGAGGGACCCAATGGGCACCTTTATTTCCCTTGCTCTTCACACAATTTGGGCAATCACCTGCACTTGACACACCCTCCAAATGCTATCCTCGGCCTCTAGGAAGAATAAAGAACTGCTTGATACGTGGCTTCCAACGAGTCAACAAGGACCCATTCAGCCCGGAGCCCGGAGCTGGGTTGAGAACAGCCGGTGCCATGCCAAAACCGCGGCTGGCCAACTGGTTCCTAATCCGTCCTAATGCCTGATCCAGAAAATGTCATCGCCACCTGAAGTCCCGGGAGGGGCAGAGCTGGGATTAACCCAGAGTTTCTCGGAGTGCAGTTCAAAATCACCGAAGGACCTGCTTACACACAATACAGATCCCTGGTCCCATTCAAGACCTACCGAACTCGAATCTCTGGGGCTGGGACGGAGGAATCTGCAATTTTAACAAATGCCCTGTAAATTCTACTAAAGCGTGCACTGAAACAGAGCCAGTGAGTTGGCCATTTTACTTGCTGTTTCAAAAGAAACAACACCGCTCCAAATACTTTGCTTGTAGACACTTTCCGTTCACATCTGCCTTCCCCTTCTGTCTCCATGAACACACAGAGGGAAGGGTCAAAGCGTATCCTGTCCCACTCGGCTTTGGAGCCTTGGTTTAAAGCAGAGGTGCAGGGGCTCTCTTGCCCTGTCTCCCCAGAGCAAAATTAAACCAATCAGGACGCACACAAGAGCAAAAGGTGACCGCCAAAGACCAGACACGAGGCTGAAGACAATCTGTTGCTCGTTCAATACAACAATCATTTTACCCCCAAATCCACAGCCACACTTGTGAACGATTAACAATAACATAATATATGCATACATTTCTATTTTAAGAATCAGAGAGGTCGAGCCAAAACCCAGTCAAGACAGACATCGCAGTCTGGTTTAAATCAAGCGGTAGTTCAGATCCATCTTTAGGGCATAAGTTTCTGACCTTGATTTAAAAAAAAAAATAAGTCAAAGAGAACTAGCTCCCCTGTCTTTCTAAGTCGTGGCATAAGCCGGTCTCAAAAAAAGGCATTAGATCGCAGGGGACAAAAGTGGCCTATGATTCAAAAAGACCGCTACACCTGAGCCTCAAAGACACAAGGGCGTTGCCTCCCTGTGTTATTTCCAGTTCTGCTGATTAGCTCCGAGAGTCTCCCACCATCATGCTCTCCTGCCCCTGGAACTTGACTCGACTGACCGCCCCCACCCCGCCCCGCCCCGGGGCACCAGGACTTGACTCTCCAAGCCCCAAATACTAACTGGACGGCCACTAAGAGGCATGCTGGGGCCACTCACACAGTGAAAGCTCACAGGAGCAGATGGCACCAAAGCAGAGAAAAAGACCCAAGGGCTGGCTGGGATACGGGGGAGGAGTAAAGTTCTTCAAACTCTTTATCTACTTTCTGTTACCTGTCTCCGCAAGGGGATGCGCTTGGTCAGCTTGTGCACAGCGGGCTGGCTGCTGAAGTCCGGCTTCTTGGTCGTGGTCTTCATTCGGCACAGGATGACCGTCACCACCATACAGGCAATCAGGAAGACCCCTATGCAGTAAATGGCTATCTCCAGGTAGTCTGGGGAAGCCGTAATCTCCTTTTCTCTTACAGGAGCTGGAGTGCAGACCACAGGGGAGGAACAGATAAGCAGGCCACAGAGTTAGGACACGGGCTTGACGCGCCCTGGCACAGTTAAACGAAACACAAGGTGACGACCATTCCCGAGGACAGGTTTCCCTAATGACTCGGGGCTGCAGAAAGGCCCGGGCTACGGGCCTGCCGTGCACCTCTCCCCGTGAAGGTGAGCAACCAAGGGCTCCTTGTTTTACCACCAGGGCCCACACGGCCACTCTCTCTAGCCTCAAGGGGCCTCTGCAATGCAGAGATCACGGTGGACTAGCTCCCACCAAGGCACAAAGAGCAGGCTACAAGGCTACATTCTGTTAGGCATTCGGGCACGATGCGACAGTCAACCACACCTACAAAAAAACGGACTGTCTTCCACGGTGGTCTCTGAGGCCAATCAAATTTAAAATTCTTAAATATAAACAGTGCCCACTTTTGCATCTGAAGGGATCACTCTTATTTGGATAAAGCTCTTCCAAAGGAAGCTGTGACAGGGTAATTTACCCCAGACGAACACACTTTCACATGAAATGAAATAAATATTCATCTAGTAGGGCTGGCCCGGAAAAGTTTCAAATTTCTTAATACAGTCCAGCCTGGTATTCAACTCCACAAATAAATGCATTTCATTTAAAGACCAAATTGCTGTTAGTATAGAATCGCTATGCCCATGCCATGAAAAGCTGGTAATGTTCCCTCATCGATTACCATCTGAAATTTGTGTTTCTGGTTATACTGATGTCACTACAGTGTTTCTTTTGAACACAGAAATGGTGTTCCACGTGGGTAGCACGTTCGTCTACCAACTTCCAATAAATGATACCCGCTCCCTCCTTCGTCCTCAAGGCTCATCAAGCTACAGGCAGGGTATTTCCGAACAGTACTTTCCTCAAGCTGTGTTCTTACAGTTAATGTGCTAGTACCGTCGGGCCAATTGGTTAAGGGGGGCCAACTACGCACCTGCGGAATGCAGTACTACAGGTAAAAAAGCAAGCTCAACGTAAGAGGCATCTCACTGTTTCAAAGCAAATATTCACAGAGCAGACTCACGACAAAAGGCAAACTGGATGCAAATGGTATTATTTAAAGCTTATGAGTTGTAACCAGAAAAAGACTTGCATGACAGTCAAAACCTCCAGCAACACAGCACAAAATGAAACGATCGATTTATTTTGACGGGATACACAATAAGCATGCAGGTAGGCACGGCCCTCGAAACATAAGCAATTAATAACGGCCGTGGGACATCCCGAGCTGGCAAACCAGTCAGTCTATGCAGTTTCACGAAGGCAATGACAAAGGCACAGAGGCAGTAGGTAGGGATTATCAGGAAAAGTTCGACTAGGACAGAGATGTCGGTTAAAGATCCAGGCAGCAGCAATATTTAGGCAACGGGGCTTCACCGATGTTGATTTCTCCACGGGGCAGAAATAACATCAAGCCCGAGATGGCAAGAGCATGCTTTGCAGGAAAAGCAAGCCGAGGGTCCACTTTATTGTAACACACGGCAAGCCACCGATTCCCGAGGTAGGTAACACACTGCTTCTGTACAGCCTCTGTGCAGAGGTGGGGCTCCCCCGGCACCTCGGCAGACATCCATCTATTTTCATATCATTAAAAAAGAGAGAGTGGAGCAAAGTAATAAAAGTACACATGGGATTTCAGCGAAATGGAATCTGAGATGAGAAAAAACTATTTTGTACGTTACGAAGTAATGTCAACGTCTTCCTTAAGAGAAACAGGGACGGGTGAGAATTTGTACGTTGACTCCGTGACTCACGATAAATGTTAAGATCCCTTTGGGTTTTTTAAGGATGAAATTTTACCTGATCATTCACGTGAGGGTGGGATCTCATTGTGAGTGAAATTTCCAAAGGCAACTGTCTTATCCCTGGGGGGTCATTTTAGACATTTTTAAAAAAATCTCTATGCCGGGATAAAAGGGGCCATTTTCCGCGAACAGAAGCGGTGTTAATTTTGTAGCAATCAACCAAGAAAAGGGCAACAACCGTGGAGAGAAAGAGCAGAATGTACCTGGCAGGACTGTCAACCATGCTGAGTGAAAGGATATCCCAATAGAATTACCCGCCAAGCACGTATACTCCCCAGCATCCTCAAAAGTTACATTCCGAATATAGAGAACCTCAATCTCTTTGTCCGTGGTATTAACACCGGCGGCCTAGAAAACAAGGGAAGCAAGAGAAAAGGCTAGACGACCCAGGAATGATTGTGGAGGGGGCCGTGGAACCATGAGGCATCACACCGGGGGCTCCGGCAGGTGCTGGCCACCAGAAGATTCCGACTGCAGCCCGTCCACAGAGCCCACAACCGAGAGACACGGAACGACACTGAGCAGCTCACCTCCACAGGCCCCGTCACCACACCGGCTTCACCACCTAGACATGCATGCAATCAAACGCATGGAAAAATCAACCCACAGAGATCCATTCTCTTAGCCTTTGTTTTGCTTTGGATTTAGGGATGGTTTTCCAGAAGTATGGCGCCCAAAAGTCCAAGCTGGGTTCTGGTCCTGTTGGCTGCAGACTCCCACCTTGACAAAGGGATGGTTCTGTCTCAGTGACCGTGTTATAAAACAAAACACTGGACTCGAGCCCAGGTGGACACCTGGCCTACCCTTCCGGCCCGGTGGGAACCAACCAGGGTGGAACTGCGTGTCAGCTACCAGACTCCAATTTTCACTCCTGCGTAACCATTTTGACTTATGTTGCATGGAAAGCAACAGAAGGAGGATCTTGGTAGCAGAGAAACGGGGTGGTTTTTTTTTTTTCATTAATATCAACATTCAAGTGTGGGTCGTGACAAACTAAGGCAGGCAACCTGTTGTTGCCTTTGACAGGGTCCAGCAGGGCACTGATTAAAATGGACTATGCTTGACGATGGGACGGCGAGATCAAGCACAGTATCTCACGAGCACCAGTCACGCCACCAAGAAGTAACATTCTGCTGGAAAAATCACACGGTGCCGATATTTCTCCACAAATCTGCGGCAGGAGGAGGTTCGAATTCGGCTGATATGCAAACGTCACAAATTCAACCAGGCATGCCGGTGTGTATTTAAAATGCAGAAGATGTACAACGATGGGGAATGTGCAGCCCGAACAAGGTTAACCAGAAGGAACGACTTAAAAACTGGGTGGGGGGGTGGGGGGTGGAAGGCAATCTTTGGAAGAAATTAGAGCAACATTTTGAACATCGTGGGCATTTTTCCATGGCTACTGGCATCATACCAGCTGCATCACCAGAGAAAGATTATTATGAATATACCAAGGCCACAGAGTATCCTATAAGCTGCCTGCAGTCTCTCAAAGCACCAAGTCTTTTCAGCTTCTATATCCAGCCTTCTTTAAAAAACAAAACAAAAAAAACAAAAAACAAAAAAACACAGAACGTTGTTACCTTGCTGTTTGGGCAGGACAGTGAGCCAGGCAGACTGGTTGGCCTGCCCTATATAATTGGAGACCTTACATATATACTCCCCAGCATCCGCCTCCGTCACATTGAACAGAGCAAGCACTTCTGCATTGGAACTATTTATCCCCGAGTGCTGGAACAGACACAGGAGAACAATATAACGGCCAACCAGGAGGAACTTTGTACCGTCTAGGGTCCCACCACCAATGCACCACAAGAAAACAGCCTCCGTTAGGTCTAAACAGCTGCCTCAACGGGTTGTGGGTTCAGAAAGGTCAAAGTAAGCCAACGGGTGGACAAATGGAAGTGACCCCGTGGAGAGGGATGGAAGGGTGTGATGGATACCCAGCAGAATGGACCGGTAGTTCCGGGTTGGTCGTTTTCTAGTTCTTTTGAGCACGGGTATTCTCACTGGTTGGGAGGTCTTAGTGGAGCTACCTATGGTTCTACTGGAAGACTGTTCTTTTTAAGGACGTTCTCTTATGGGCACCCAAATGCGGGAGACACGGTAGGCAGTGGCTGAGAAGAGGGTGTACAGACTTAGCTGCCGCTGGCTATCACCATCCTGCAGAGTAAGACAGATCTAAAAAATAAAGAGGCTGATGCCATTAACACGGGGACTTGCAAGGAACCAAATTAACAAACACAAGGAGAAAGTTTCCTTGTTCAGCAGCTCACTAATGCAAAAACACTTTCTGAAGGTTAGTGTCTAAACCACATTTGGATGGATTTCAAAGGGGAAGGAATTTTCTTTTGAAAGCAAAATGTAAATGGTTTCTAAAAGATGGCTACTACCACCGGACCCTAACGTCGTGTTAAGAGGGAACGACATCGGTGTTAACGATGCACACTGGTACAATGCCTAGAGGTTACAAAGCTCGTTCCGTGCACGCCATGGCGTGGACCCTGCACAACCACCCTGTCGGGGACCTAGCAGCACAATCCCCGCTTTTATGGATGTGCGGCCGAGCCTAAACGTCTCGTCTGAGATCTCAGGGCTGATAAATAGATGAATTATTCTGACTCCAACTAGAATAGCCCTGCCAGCACCCCGTGGGGTCCCTTCTGCAATTTTACTAGCAAGTCTAATAATCTGCTCATTCCCGAAACACACTCTCTCCTGACCGGTCCAATAAGAGCATCGTTTTCTCACACCAACAGGAAATCAAAGAACCTGTCCCCGAGTCCACGACGGAGACCCCCGGAGTGGAGTCCCTTCAGATTCAGAAAGTCCTCACCTTCAGAACCTTGAGGTAGGGTAGCCCATCGGGTCCGTATTTGCTGCCGTTCTTTTCCACGTGTTTGATCCACTGAATGTGGGGCTGGGCATCGCTGTAAACTTTGCAGACAAACTCCACGTCGCCTCCGACCACGGTGGAGGCATTGGCAGGCAGTCCAGCCTGGAGGATGGGCCGGTGTGGTGATCGCTCTGAGGGAGAGAGGGAGGGAAGGGGGAGCGGGGACGGGGCAGGGGGAGGTGGGGGAAGACGGATAAATGAGTTGTGTTGTCCAGAAGGCTGTTCGTGAACGCAAGCCAAAAAGGCCTCAAGTCTGCTGGCTGACTCCTTTGAAATAACACCGCGGCCCAATGCATAACAAAAACGACTTCAAAGGAGCCTGCTGGAGCACGACCCTTGTAAAAAGAATACTTATTTAGAAAACAGAGAGAAGAACTGCTTGTATCTCAAGTTATTGGTTGTCCGTGGCCACCTACCCAACAAGGGAGAAGGTTCTGACAATCGAAAGACAACGGCAGGGGAACGGGGGCCCCTTCGTGGGTCCCACTTGGGATCGTATCGGAGACTCACGTTGACCATAAGCTTCACGTCGCAGGCAAGGGACAAGACAGAGGCGCCCTGAACACCCAAATGGCTCCCAGACACGGTAGCTCCTGAAACGTCTCTAAGATGCTCTGAGAAGACTTCATTTCTTGTTTTGCAAAGAAAAACTGAACGCTCAAGCTCCAAGTCATGAACTCCTGAATGAACAACCGATTCATCTCTTTTCAACGGATTTACTCCATTTTACTCTTTATTCACCCATACGTGGGGGAGGGGCAGAGAGAGAGAGAGAGAGAAAGAGACAGAATCCGAAGCGGGCTCCAGGCTCTGAGCTGTCAGCACAGAGCCCAACGCGGGGCTCGAAACTCACGGACGGAACGCGAGATCACGACGTGAGCCGAAGTCGGACGCGTAACCGACTGAGCCGCTGAGACACCTCACAAGTAGACATCCTTTATTCAGACGCGGCACCCAAAGAAACAGACAGACATCAGTTCCCCAATCCTTGTGATGTGCTAGGCCACGTTCGAGACAGCCCCATCGAGGGTATGCTTGCCACCCTCACGTGCCTTGCCTCTCTCTCTAGGAAAAGAGTTCTCAACAAAAGACATCCCTCGTCTTACACCTGGCAAAGTTCCTCTCCGGCTTAGAGGTGGTCTGTGCAGAAGTCCCGCAGAGGCAACCGTGTCAAGGTTCATGAGACTTCGTACACAAGAGTCCCCAAGAATCTGGTAATAACAGACCAGCCTGCTGTGTGATCCTGTCCACAAAGGCCCTAGGATCACAAAGCGGCTGGAATCCTCCTACGTGGCAGTTTGGGCAAGAGCCACACGTATCAACATTCCCCCCCATCCGTCGACCCACAAACGTATTACCCCGTCCCCGTGTACATGCACGTGTGAGTCAGCCTCCTTATCTCTGTCCACACCGCAGATACCACCGCGTTGAACCCCAGCTTAAAAAATGGCCAAGGGAAATAAGGAGATCCCAGCCGACCCGCCACACCAAGGATGCCTCCACCCTGCACCTGGGTATCCCTGTGCACTGGGCTGGAAATAGCAAGTTAGAATGATAGATAATCTAAGTGCTTCTATATTTGGGCCTTTCAGATGAAAATATCATTTAGTGGAATTTGTTGGACACGAGCCAGACCATGTGCAAATTGATTTTACTGCACAAGCCTGTTGGTCTTTAAAAACGTAAGAAAAAAAAAAAGAATAGAGAAAGAAAAAATGCTAGTGGGTTACTCTTAGCACATTTCATTCCAGAGTCT
The DNA here is from genome assembly GCF_028018385.1 of Neofelis nebulosa. Taxonomy (NCBI): domain Eukaryota; kingdom Metazoa; phylum Chordata; class Mammalia; order Carnivora; family Felidae; genus Neofelis; species Neofelis nebulosa. The sequence continues at coordinate 82,258,586 of NC_080794.1, forward strand.
CCCATCACTTCACAGACACCTACGTTTTCACATTAAAAAGATAAGGATTGCAGAGCCTCCAAAGAAGTCATTCATTTGCCTGACATTACCCTGTAGGCTACGCAAAGAACCCAGAAGTCCTAGTTTTGTGGGCAGAAAATCTCAAAGCTGGGATCCCTTCAATCACCAGAAACCCTCCCTCTTCGGCTGATATATCATCCCAGGAATGGGCCACAGCAAGCCTCCCGGTCAGGTCTGGCGGCCAGCTGGATGCCACGGGGACCCGGCTTGCAGCTGGCAGGGACAGGTCTGGTTTAAATCCCGGCTAGCCCCATCCACGTGAGAAGAACAGAGTGAAGTCCACACATGCACTGTCCTGGCCAGGCCTCCTCCCAAGAGACGAAGCGGGAGGGGATCTGTCCTCCGGGCCGGATGCTGCCAGCCCAGCTCACGAAATACGCTCCTTTTCTACATACCGAATGTTGAGGAGGTTTCCTCGTTCCCAGAGAGAAGTGACTTTTAGGTATCAATTCATGCTCTGGCTCGGCGTTCCAGTTTTGTGTACATGTGCTTGTGTGTTTTCAAGATAAATATTTACAGTGGACCGAAATATTTATTCTCGGAAACAAAGGTACTGTAAAATCTTAAATGTCATGAGCCAGATCAGCTGAATTTCAAACCAAGTTCTCCGTCTTAAACATACTTGTTTCTAATAAATCGTTTCACAAGCAAACATTGTGCACGTAATACCAAATAATGATGTCCTGTGAACAATGGTTGCTTTCAGACCGCCCGGCATCTCTGGCCCGCGCCAGCCTTCAGCAGGGAATGTAGTCACTGGGGCAACACTGGCAGGGCCCACTACAGACCTGCAGCCTTGTTTTACTTGCGGTCGACGTGCCGCTGCGTTCCAGTTATTAAGTTATTCCATTGCTATCTTGACTATTTTCACCAAAAAAAAAAAAAAAAAGCCTCTGCAATGGCTTAATGTTATTGCATTTGCAAATTACAACACTCCAAAGTTGCCGGCTTGCAGTCTCGAATTTATCCTCTCGAATTTTCTCACCTTATACAAAATAACCCCTTAACCACTCCACCCCCCACCCCCCACCCCACCCCGCCGGCTCCCTCCGCCCCTTTCTCACTTTGGGTACAAAAACCGGCAAGCGGGATCGCTCTGTAATCGAAACCTTACACCGTCTTCCAAAACTTATTACAGCTGCCTTCGGTATAAAATGAAACCTTAGAGAATGTTATTTAAAATGTTTTTAAAAAGTCAGTAGGCCTCATGTTTCGTTTCTCCACATCAGGCTTTGATTTCCTTTGCAACCTTATTCTCTGCCCTTAAACAAGTCAGAGAGCAGGCCCCAAACATCTTGGAAAAGGTCCCGGGATGCCAGCATCTGCAAAGCATGGTAAGCCTCATCTCGGATCCTGCAGCCATCACTCTTCCCTGGTGTCTGTCAGACCCGTCCGAGCGGTGGTCGGCAGCAGGGGGGAGGACAGAAATCAGAACAGGAGTTCTCACCCTGGGGTGAGAGCGGGACACAGGCAGTGGCTCTGGCAGAGGTGAGACCTCCGTGGCCAGGCCCCAGTGGGCACCTGGGAAATACCACAGGAACAGGACAGTGATGGTGGCTTAAGGACCCTCCACAGCCAGTGCTCTCTCCCCCAACCTCACCAGGCCCTGGGCAGAGCAAACTCCTCAGGTTCCCAGCGCTTTGCACAACAAGCCAATGTAAAAAAAAAAAATAATAAATAAGTCAATGAATTATCTCTGGATTAGAGAATAAAACTCAGAGCTGGCCCATCTGTTTGATTATATTTTTTAATGTTTACTTATTTTTGAGAAATACAGACAGTGCACGAGCAGGGGAGGGGAAAAGAGAGAGGGAGACACAGAATCCGAAGCGGGCTCCAGGCTCCGAGCTGTCAGCACAGAGCCCGACACGGGGCTCGAACCCACGAACCGTGAGATCACGACCTGAGCCGAAGTCGGACGCTCAACCCCCTGAGCCACCCAGGCGCCCCTGGCCCATCTCTTGTTCTTCTACATGATAACAAAAATCACAGCTTCTCCACCAGGAAGGATTTACAGTTTTGGGCAAGGTTCTCTTACAGCATGTTTAACTCTCTGATCTTATATAAAACAGATTCTTTTTTTTTCTCTCTTTGCAGGGGCAGTGAAATAAATATATCGAAAACAGAGAAGCTGATGAGCAGCTCACCCCTGTGCCCTTATGGAGGTTTTTTAAAAAATATCCATTCTGAGTTGAGCAGGTTGCAGAAAGACAGTGCCCGGACCTGGAACGGGGTTGAGAACCTTCCAAAGAGCAACTCTAAGGCCCCTGCGTGAATTCCGACTTGAGACAGGATGGAAAGCACCCCACAGGGTGCCGAGAAGGCAGCTGGCTGCACTATTGGAACGAGGTCCCATCAAATCAGTGCGTAGTAAACACAAGCTGATGCGCTTTAAAAAACACATTCTCTCCCCCGCGTTTTCGCTCACCACCCCCCCCCCCCCCCATGTCAAGAGCTCCGAGTGAGTCCACTTTCCCAAAGCAGAAGGTCCAGAGGCTAGGAGTCTCCACTTCGAGACTGACCTTCTCAAGTCCTGCTCCAAAGCTCGGAGCCACAACCAGAAAGAGCAGGCGGAAAAACAGCCTGCTTCGCTCCACGAGGTAATTACGGCGAAAGAGAGAAAAATACCTGAGTGACAAAGAATAAATCTTTGTTAATTGACCACTGAAACTTTATAACATGCCAGTCCCTCCTCTGGACATAATAATATGTTGGCTCGTAAGAGATCTACAACTTTTGCTCTGACATAGCAAAGGCCATAAAAAACGTCCAGCGAGCATGTCTACAGGCTCAGTAAATACGCATCCCGGGGATCAGAAGGAGACCAGGTTCTTAAATTACACCTATAAATTAATCAAGCCCAGAGCTGCTGGTTTCCCAGCACACATTGGTCTCCTGAGCATTTCTCCCCAAAAGTGCAGCCGCGCTTGCCACAAAGAACCGTTTCGAAGCTGCTCTCTCGGCAGCAAAATGCCAAGAGGCTCAAATCACACGGAGTGCCCCGTATTGAGCTGGAAATAGCACGTCTCCTGCTCTGGGGCACCCACTCACTCGCAGAGTGTGGAGAACCTTGCCTGCTCCGTCTTAAAATTGAAATCAAAACGTAGCTACCCTTCGTCTAAAATGGCAGTTTCTTAGCCACTCCAAGGGGTCTGGATGGGGAAAGAACGTTCTACAACTTGGAGGACAAGTGAAAACACCAGAGAATGCTTTTCCTAAAGCCCAGCCTCGCTTATTCTCTGAAGGGTAGGCAGTGGTCGCTTTTGTTGCATAAAAGCACACTAAACCAGTTGGCATGAGGTGATCAAAGCCCTCTGAAGTCTGAGGCGCCCATTAGCCTGCTAAAGACCTCGTGCTAATTACAATTAGCAGAAGGAGCGCGTTGCCTTGTCAAGACTCTACCTGATGTACTCATCCCAGACGGGACAGATCTAGTAGGGTTCCGAGTTTTGTGTCCCCGAACTTTTCTCCAGCCTCTCAAAATCAGCACAGAGGGAGGTCAGGACTAAAACCGATCAGGAGGAAAAGGCCAGGTTTGGAGGGAAGGCAACAGGAAGGAAGGAGCACACTTTTAGAAACAGTCCAAGTACCTGTAGCTATTCCGTCACCTTCCAGAACACAGGAGTGGCCTGGGAGACGGAGCACCCAGAATAACTTTTTAAAAAAGAAAAAAAAAAAAAAAAAGTGCACGTTTGTAGGAGGTCACCAGTTTGTCGCTCTTTCTCTGTCCTCAGCTTAGCTTAGCCTCATTTGCCTCTTGCCTGATTCTGGAAGTCTCGCAGAACTGGGCTGGGTGGGGATCTGGCTTCCTCCAAAACATACGCATTTCTCCTACAGAGACACCAAAGTCTGCAGACCAAGCTCGTCCGGGGAAAGCCCGAGTGTCTCCCCTCCAGCGCCGAAGTCCCTCGGTGACTTCTGGGGGCCGCACCACGTGAAATGCTAGAAGCAAAACACCACTAATTCCTTTGTGCTTGCTCGATGAGGTGGACAGCGGAGTGAAGTTCTGGCCGAGGCTGGGCGGCCTGGGAAGACCAAAGCAGGTGGAGGCAAAGCGCCTTCCCTAATTAATGTCACAGACGGTATTATGTGGCTGGGGGCTGAGTGGCTTCTACCAGCTGGGTGTCAATTTAGGTCTTCTTGGGCAAATTACAGGAGGAGGGCTGTGTGTCATTTACACCCCAAATGTTACCCTGAGCTCTGTGCCTTCCAGAGTGAAACCGGAACGGTAGACGCTCAGGTGACCATAAAGTTATGTCAAAGTTAGATTCAAAAGCGGCCTTCCTGGGCGACTCAAGTCGGTTAAGCGTCCGACTCTCGATTTCGACTCAGGTCCTTACCTCGCGGTTCGTGAGTTTGAGTCCCGCATCAGGCTCTGCACCGCCTGCTAGGGATTCTCTCTCTCTCCCTCTCTCTCTGCCCCTCCCCTGCTCTCTCTCCCTCAAAATAAATAAACTAAAAAAAATTCAAAAATGCCTTTTCTTTAGTTAAAAGGAGACGTGGCTCTGGGATGATGAAGAATTCTGGGGATTAGACGGTGGTGAAGATTGTGTAACCACGTGACTGTATTTAATGCCACTCGACTGTACCTTCAAAAGTGGCTAAAATGGTCCATTTCGTTGTTATGCATGCCTTGCCACAATTTTTTTTTAAAAAAGAGAGAAGCGGCAAAGGTGACGTGATCACAGAGTGAACAAGATCGGTTTCTAGGGTCGCGGAAAACCTATCTTCTCAATTAGTTAAGTGTATTTATCTTGTCCCGTTTACTGACAGCTTTTCTCTGCCCTGACACAAAGGACTCCGCACAAGGTCCCTCCCCATCTCGCGCTTGGTTTTCACGCTGATGCAAAACTCAGACGTCAGTCTCCCCAGGCTCGCTCCAGTGGCGCTGGGGTAAACACAGCTGAGCGCGGTCACGCTGGGAGCCACATCACAGAGCCTCAGCACCACGCCACGAGCCATGGGGGGCAGGGGGCTGCGACATCTTTCAGGAATGCCAAGATTATCAGCCGGAGTCTGCATAGCTGGGTTTCCTCCCTGGGAAGAGTATGACGGAGATGTTTTTTCAAAGTCCCGGAATTAAACCTACCTTTTGCTGAACTCCCAAAATCAGAGTATCTTCTCTCAAACGGTTTGCAAAGAAGCTAAAAATCAAATCACCGGGGAGTCCCCCAAATACAGCAGCGCTCACAGTGAAGCTTTTTATGTTGAAGATACTTTTGTCGACACCAAAGAGGGCCCGGTTAGTCTACCTCTGGAAATCTGTCCCAGAAAAATGGTCACCCGGGTGGCCAACAAATGGATGTGTGCAAAGCTTGTCACGGTGGCCTCTTCTGTAACGGGAACACAGCCTAAGTCTCCACCCAGGGGGGAAATGATTAAGTAAATTACACTCTATCCAAGACAGAAGAGCATACGGGTCACTAACGATAATGAAATAATCGATATGTACAGACACGAGAAGATGTCTACAAAACTAACGTTCGCAGGCTTCATCAACTTTCCTCATTCAAAAGGCCTTAATTCTAGAAGAAGTCAAGAAAACTCTACCACGCTTACGTCTTACATGTTTTATTTTGCTCCTGGGGTGGTTCAAACAGAAGTAAAAGCTTTCAGCCCATCTGAGCAAACAAGAAATGCCTCCCTTTGGTACAAAGTACACGAAATGAAGAAACCTCATTGGTCTTCTCAGAGGCAAACTCAGACACCGAAAATAGAAGGGATTCTGGATACTCCTTGCCGGAAGCATCACCAAAAGAGACGCTTCCAAATGGTCACCGAGCTCATGGAAGGCTCCACTTCTCACTTTCTGAGCCAGATGAGATGCCCCAAGGCAGCCTGCAACCCTCCCTACCAAACGTTCGGGGACAGTGTCATACATCCTGTTGGCCAGAAGGTATAATGTAAAGGACTAAATCCTTGACTTTTCTGCCCCGGTCCAGAGTGTAGACTGAACCCAATAAAATGAGGAAGGCCTTCCTTTTTCAAAGAAAGCACAACTGCCCAATGAACCTTCCAGAATAACATCCGATGCCCGTCTAGCGAAATACCACTTTTTCTTTTTGAGGGGAAATATGTCCGGGGCACAATGTGGCTCATTGATTTGCATACTTCTTTGGGACAGAAGTATGGGTGAGAGAACCCTAGAAGGAGGAGGCTCTGCGAGAAAGAAAGAAAAAGTGTTTCTATCAAGATCCAGGCATCTCCATGGATACCAACCATCTCACTGTGGCACTCTGGGGTCTTCTGTGCTGTGACAGTCAACTGACTGTCACCCCGAAGGCCAGCCACAGGCTGCTTTCCCAGACAGGATTAACCAATCTAGAGGGCTCTGCTCAAACCAGTGAGGTTCTCGCCTCCTCAACCTCTCTCTTCTCAGAAGGAGAAGCAGGAAATCTTCCCCCTCACAACACCAATACCCCCCCCCCCCCCACCCAGCCATCTCTTCCCCACCTCCCACCTGCGTTTGAGGTCACTAATGGTGGAAAGATGCGACAGGAGCTCTGGAAGCCGCCTGTCCCAATGGAGCCTGCCCTCTAGGTTGGGAGCCCCTTCTTCTTACGACACGGGGTCATTTCTGCCCTGCCCGCCCCTGACTGTGAAAACACACCAAACACAAACTCAGCACACACAGCAGTGGGCTCTCCTCAAGGAGGAGGAGTCCAGAGAGGCACTCTGGTGGAGGCAGCATTTAAAACAGGAAGGAATCTGATGGCATTGCCAGATTTACATTTTAATGAGAGTTGACTGTAATACTTCCCAACGGGGGTCTCCCGGTTTAAAAAGGTGACTGGAAATGGAGGCCGTACGGAGTTTGGAGAGAAACCCTGAAGAGGTCTTGCTTCAGAACTTGCTGCGTTGGGGCGCCTGGGTGGCTCCGTCGGTCAAGCGTCCAACTCTCGATTTCGGCTCAGGTCACGATCTGGCGGTTCGGGAGATCGCGCCCTGCGTCCGGATCTGCGCCGACAGCACGGAGCCTGCTTGGGATTCTCTCTCTCCGCCCCTCCCTCTCTTTCTCTTTCAAAATAAATTTTCAAAATTAAAATTAAAAAAGAAAAGAACCTGCCGTGTCAAGAACCACAAACTCCAGGGGCGCCTGGGTGGCGCAGTCGGTTAAACGTCCGACTTCAGCCAGGTCACGATCTCGCGGTCCGTGAGTTCGAGCCCCGCGTCAGGCTCTGGGCTGATGGCTCGGAGCCTGGAGCCTGGAGCCTGTTTCCGATTCTGTGTCTCCCTCTCTCTCTGCCCCTCCCCCGTTCATGCTCTGTCTCTCTCTGTCCCAAAAATAAATAAAAAAACGTTGAACAAAAAAAATTAAAAAAAAAAAGAACCGGGGCGCCTGGATGGCGCAGTCGGTTAAGCGTCCGACTTCAGCCAGGTCACGATCTCACGGTCCATGAGTTCGAGCCCCGCGTCAGGCTCTGGGGCTCTGATGGCTCGGAGCCTGGAGCCTGTTTCCGATTCTGTGTCTCCCTCTCTCTCTGCCCCTCCCCCGTTCATGCTCTGTCTCTCTCTGTCCCAAAAAAATAAATAAAAAAAAAAAAAAAAAAAAAAAAAAAAACGTTGAAAAAAAAAAAAAAAAGAACCACAAACTCCAAATGTTAAGTAACTCGAGAAGCCGTTTTTCTGTCATTCTAATTCGGCACACACTGGTGGCACAGTTCGAGCTCATACTGGGCACCGTGACTGGCATCCGTGGACTTACGTCTTCGGGCCGGGACTCCTCGCTGACGCTGGGACAGCAGCAGCTTTCTCCCCACGCCCTGCCCTGCCCTACACTTCCCTCCGGGTACGGTCGAGAGATCCCTCTTCTTACAAAACTCTGTAAGACAGTAACTTGTCTGTAACGCTTTCACATCCTCTTTGCCCACACCATAGACCCAACGCCAAAGATGAGGCAGGAGATCAAATATTAACCTTCTCCCCCAGCCACCTCAGCCGGGACCCCTGCCAGAACCGAAAGCAATCCACAAGGCCTCCTTCCTCAACTACGGGGCAGAGGGCAACTGATGGCTTGCGAAGAGCATGGCGAAAACACTGGCATCACCGCCCACGGTGCCTAGGACGAGCAACTTCTTCCCGGTAGTGGTGCGGCAGGAACGCACTTATTTGCTGGCCGGTACGTTGGGAGTGAGGCAGCTGCCCGCCGACCAGCTTTTGCCCCCTGAAATCCCGGTTGTGAAGCGGGTATAAACAGCTGCTCCGAAGTAACCAAAAGCTCATCGAACAGTAGCTCAAAAGAAGTTTTGAAATCTCCGCCCTGGAGGAAAGGAGAGGGGAGGAGGGACCACTCCTTCAACCAGGGCTGCACTGAATACACCTGTCTCGGCCCAGAGATCCAAGAGGAGGTGTGGACCACCTCATGATAGTGACTAAGAGTCAAATCCTATGGTCCTGTTATTTAAAAGCACTGCCCCGGGGCGCCTGGGTGGTTCGTTAGGTGAAGCTTCTGACTCTTGAGCTCAGCTCAGGTCATGATCTCACAGTTTCTGGAGTTGAGCCCCACTCAACTCTGCGCTGACAGTGGGGAGCCTGCCTGGGATTCTCTCTCCTTTCTCTCTGCACCACCCCACTCGCGCTGTGCTCTCCCCCCCGCCACAAAGTAAATAGACATAAAAAAAATTAAAAAAATAAAGCACTGCCCCCTACTAGCTCATCCCCCTCCAGGGGGGCTAGGTTTCCACCCCCACTTTACAGACAATGGAACTGAGGCTCAGAGGCTCCTGGACTTCTGACGCCATAGAGCTACCGAAGCTGGAAACGAATGTGAACGTCTCCACCGTGTCATTCCCCGCCGAGGTGCGTCCGGCAAGGGCTGGAGCGTCATGAGGGCTGAGTGGCAACGGGCAGGAAGAAGAGAAGGAAATGCGGCAAAAGGACTATGCTTCCTACTCAACCTGCTGGGCTCCATGACTCTACATTAACGAAACAAGCCTACTTATAAGTACAGCGCTCGCTGTGATGTATTACCTAGCATGGCACCCCAGCCCCCTGTCAACAGGGGGCTTTCTATCCCCCTCCGGCGAGATTTCACAACTCTAGGGCTGGCACGCAGGACCAAAGTCAGGGTAGACACCGCGTCTTAAACCCAGAGCAAGAAAAGGAAAGAACCGGTTGGCGGCAAGATGAATACGGAAAATCAAATGAGGCCTGGCCAGGAAGCGTCTAGGTCAAGATGCTTCAAGTTCAGAACCCCCAGGGGCTCTGTGGGACTGAGGCCGGTGGACGCCAGGGAAATGCACACACGTGGCAACTCAGAAAGTGACAGCCCGGCGTTCAAGGCGCTCAAATCTCTGGGTGCGTTGTTTTGTGTGGTTAATGCCACCTAGGGTCACCCCTCATCAAACAGAGAAACAAAAGCTTTCGTCTAGGAGCCACGGTGTGGCAGAAAATACGGACAGAGTGTGGTCTTCTGTCAGGAGCAAGTGAGCAGGAACGATCCTAATTTTGACAGTTTCGGTAAGAACACCAACCAGTTAATCCACGAGGCCACCATTTCATTTACGTACACGCTACTTTGTTCCCAACCCGAGAAAGATTCCACAGTTCATCCCGGACAAGTGTAAGGGTCCCCTGAGGGACTCGAACCTGCCTCGGTCGCCCTTCTTCTGCTCAGGGATCACACTGGAGGCTTTGTCTTCCCAGGACAGAGGCTGCCCCAAGCAGTAAACAATTTACGCAATTTCTCCTTCTCCCACTGGGGATGGGCCGCCAAAGGCTCAGAGTGCCAGGTGTCAGCCTCAGAGCCAGGCTTATCAGTCAGTGCCTGGAATAACAGACTCTTCATTCCTCCCGAATACACACCGGAGGGGGGAGGTTAGCACCGGGACAGATTCCTTCGGCTTTCAGGTCCCGTCCCATCATGCCCAGAGCCCAGTTACAGCAGATTTATGTCACGGACTAGTCGACAGCAGCCTTCTGGTCTCCCGCTGAGCAAGTCAGGGCTGGTGAGGTGGCCTCAGTGACCCTCCACCCAGCCAGAGCGGTGCTTGGCCGCTGACTGGCTCCCAACTGTCTACTGAGACACTGTCTAGTGCTTATAATGCTCTTGTCCTAGAGGAGGAGAAATCTCTGGAAAGTCAGATAGAGGGTAATCAGCACATCCAGAGGCACTCACTGTTTCCAACCTCTGCCCGCCAAATGCCCAACGCCAGGTGAAAAGCTCAAAACTTACGGTCTCTGGGATTGCAGAACTGGGACACCCAAAGGGAGAAAAAGTTCGTAACTCAAAGCCAAAGGGTGTCTGAGGAAGGACGAGCAACTCGTCCGTTCAATACCTTCATCTCTCTCTCTCTCTCTCTCTCTCTCTCTCTGTTATTTTGCAACAGAGCTGAACGTGGGGTGGGGATAACAGCAGTACCTTTTCAGAGTCTTGCAGTGGTCCCTGCTGGTCCACACCACAGGACACCAAAAACAGAGACCTCCATGTGCAGTGCTTGGAGCATTAACCTAGGCTTTGAGGACACCGGATGGAGACCCCAGATCTAGGGTTCAGTTCTCGGCAAATAAATGCCTCACCACCCCCCCACACTCCCCAACTTGATGTTCCTCAACTGTAAGAGGGCTGACAGGTGAAGGCAGAGGCCAGCTTGAAGAACCCGGGGCTCTCAAACACCACGATCTTCCTCTGCATCCTGATCAGTCCTGGGACAGCCTGACGACCACGTTGACCAAAGGCGTAACCCAGCAGGGGCCCCACCTGTTGGTCCCAGCACGGCATTCAGTTTATTTACCAGAAGGTCTGATGGGGTCTAATTAAACCTATTAAAAATGCCCTTTTTTTAAAGTTAATTTTGAAAGACAGAGAGGGAAGTGCAGAGAGAGGGGGAACAGAGAATCCCAAGCAGGCTCTGCCCTGACAGCAGAGAGCCGGATGCGGGGCTCGAACTCATGAGCTGTGAGATCACAGCCTGAGCTGAAGTCAGACGCTCAACCGACTGAGTCACCAGATGCCCCCAAAATGCCCTCTAACCCTCCAAAGAGTCCCGGTTTGAGGGGAGAAAACCAGCATTTGTTATTTGTTGTTGGCCCCAGGATGCCAATTTGGTGTTTTCATCTGTTAACCCAACTGATGCCTCATAACCACTGTCGTGGGTTGAACTATGCCCCACCCCCACCCCTCCAAAAAGAGGAGTCCGTGTCCTAACCCCTGGAGCCTGTGACTGTGACCCTACTTGGAAACAAGGTCCTTGTAATTAACTGAGGGATCCTGAGATGACACTACCCTGTTCCAAGGGCAAGGCCTGAAATCCAGTGACAGGTGACACCTGTGAGCCACAGAGAGGAAGGCCACGGAAGGCAGAGGCAGACGCCGGAATGACAAGTCACAAGCGGAGAGCTGCTGACGGCCACCAGAAACCGGGGAGAGGCGTGAAACAGATCCCCCCCCCCCCCGCCCCCGCACAGTCTCCAGTAGGACCCAACCCCGCTGAAACCAAAGGTTCAGGATGAGTCCAAGGCCACAGCTTCCTGGGGACAGAGGGCCCGCAAGAATCCAGGACTGCAGCATCCTCCGAGGAGCGATGGCCAAGACCGCCGGCTCTCTGAGGAGGGCCTGTTTTACTATCGGCACAATTATCCAGAAGCGGTGCTTCACGCTAATTTTCCCCTGCAAGTAAATGGCTGAAAAATAATGGTGTCAATTTTAGCGAGGATCAAGCAAGGCTCCCGAAAGAGCGCCCGTAAACGAGAACCCTTCCCTCACACACGACAATGGCTGGCCGCTTCGTGCCCGAAAACACAAGAATGTCACTGAAATTACACGGCTTTTACGTGGAAGTCCTTATGGGGAATGCCGTTCCAAGGAAGGATTTCAGTAAAAAGATCTCACCCATTTTGATGCTTCGTAACATCTGAACCGCAACCCTATGTAGCATAGCAACAAAAGTAAACCCTCGGAGAATGTGAACGAGAACAGGACTTGACTTTCGCTGGGAAAGAGGCTCCGGTTTTTCCGGGAGACGCGGACGTGGCCGAGAAGCAGTGATCACGGGGTGGAATCCTGCACTTGGGCCGCGGGGCCACCAGAAACTCCTTGTTCGGGCCTGAATTCCCATTTGTCGCCACTCGAGGAGACGTTCAGAACGACCGCCTGCCAACCTTGTAAGTCTACATGAGACTCTCGAGCTGACTCACTTCTTATTTTATGAGTGCTTCTCAAAGCAATTACTGGGGTTTTGAGCAAAGATGAGAGTATTTCACACCTCCGTCTTTCCTGAAAATGTCTTATACTCCACTGACTTTTGGCTTCTATTTATAAAGAAGGTTCAAGGCTTGGAAAATTATTAGGGGTTGAGCTTTAATGGATATTCCCAACCAGCATTGTGTCATTATTGGCCCACGTTTGGCTGGGCAATCTCCCAAATTTGTGACATAATCGGGCCTTTCTCTGCATTCATTACTCCATACGCTCTATGCTCCTCTCTACATCACACCACTGAATCATACGCTCTTTTCAACAAGACTGACTGCCAGGGGATTAACATTAGACAGCACAATTCCATTATTCAGCAGCCCAGTTCAAATCCAACCCTAAAACTGCAAGAGAGATTTCAGGGCTTCACAGAGATGAGCTGCCAGAAAGCTCAAAGGAGAGGTGGGGGGGGGGGGCTTTTGAATGTTTTACATAACAACTCAACCTAAAACCTGCTAGGAGCCAGAGCCCGTGGCTGGGGTGGCCAAGCTGACTGGGGATTCCTGGAATGGTCCCCGACCGATCCCAACGAACAATCTGTAGGCCTACACAGCCATGAGCCCCGCGGATTGCTACAGCACAATTATTTTATTCGCACAATAAACTGCTTGTTTCAAAATTACACATTGAGAACTTTTAGCCCCCGAACCTTCTTTCCTTAAATAGAAACACTTTCGTGTCAAATTCAGGAGATGTGAGGCCCAATGTGAATTCCACGTTGTGTGCTTAACCAACAGATTTATGGCACATCGATGCCAAAATAAATGTTCACCATTTTCGTCCCATATTTGAGCGTTACTTCTTTGTGTTTGATTTGTAAAATATCTGTACGTAGTAACTCCCACTAAGAAACCTTCCACGAGTATCTCTGTGAGAAAAGAGGGTTCTGGAAACTCAGTCTTTTATGAATGCCCACAGGAGCAACATTATGTGAAAGCAACCTAATTTCACAGTAAGGCTTCTGAAGGACAAGAACTTTTTTCACTGAATCCTTACGTACACGTGGAAATAAAGACGATCTCATGCTTTCCTAGGGGGAGTTCCTTCTGGATTTAATTTAATCTAAAAATGGCTTCTGTTTAATTTTCAGTTAACCTAAAACTTCCATTAGCCAAAATCTATGAAATTTGGTTAGTCAAGCTTTTGGAAGGTTTCTTAATGGTTCTTTGGGCAATTCAGGTATCTGTGGGGCCTCTCTTCAAAGAGTTTATAGTTTACTGAAGGAGAAGAAATGCCCACATATGAAATAATACTAGGGACACATGCATAGAAAATGATGGAGGAAAGCCTTTGTTCATAGGCACGGTGGCGGGGCAGGTGTCTGGAGAAACAAAGGGTCACGTTAAGGCAAAAATCAATCGAGGCGAGCTTGGACTGGAGGCCTTGGGAGCTGGCAATCTGCAAGTGGAGAAGGGCAAACCGGTTAGCTAACCCCCAGCCAGGTCAGGTGGTGATGCCGTGAGTCAGGGTGGAGGACAAGGCAGAGCAAAGATGGATCGTGCCAAAGAAGAGATCTTAGCCCACCATCCCTGCAATGAGGAGACACATCCTAGGTACCTCCAGTCCTCCAACAAGACAGAGAAACACCCTTCCTTTATCAGTTACAACAAAACCCATCATAAAGGGCAAGATAGGAAGACATCTGAATTCCAGGACAACAGCCTATTGATCTTAAGATATCTAATTAAAGTAGCCTACCTATCTGAGCACTTAGATAAAAAGGAATTTACAAGCCCATATACACAGTTCCCTTTCCAGGGGAGCTGAACCCACAGTAGAGCACTGAATGACTTTCTTCTGATGGAAGCAAAGGGCCCCTGGACACTATCCTTCCTCCAGCCAGCTAGAAGTTCAGTCATCACAATACCTTTTCCTTTACTCTTTAGCCAGCATTGCCCAATTGCCCTTCTTTGGATAATGCTGCCTCCCTTTTAAAAACCAAGTTCTCCTAGCGCGTATCTGAACCCTTTCCCTGAACACACGAACGTTCTTAAGAGTAATGCCGGCTTTCAGAGTGTCAACACATTTCACACCACATCCATTTCACCCAGAACGGTGCTAGGGAACCAAGAGGATCACACAAAATACGTAAAACATGGCTAATCGGGAAACAGGAACATCGTCAAATGATGGAAGGATCCTTCTCAAACAACAGCTTACGTTCAGAAAGAAGGAAAACGAACCAAAGGTTTCTCTCCTTAAACCATGGGAGAAACCAGACTCACTTTCGCGGGGTTAAACGGGTCAAGCTGTAGCAGGCGGGCGTACGGCTGCCCCTCGGGGAGAAGCAAACTCACCAACAACATCAAGGTGGTACGTGTGATTGATAGAGCCATACTCGTTCTCCACCACACAGGTATAATTGCCTTTGTCAGAGGGGACCACGCTCTCCATAATAAGACTCCAGTGCTGGTTCCGTACCTGAAAAGATCAAAGGAAAGGTGGTTATTTAACAATCTTAGCATAAATTACCAGGTACTCTGCCATCTTGATTTAAAGAGAAGTTGGAGGGGCGCCTGGGTGGCTCAGTCGGTTAAGCGGCCGACTTCGGCTCAGGTCATGATCTCGCGGTCCGTGAGTTCGAGCCCCGCATCGGGCTCTGTGCTCACAGCTCAGAGCCTGGAGCCTGTTTCGGATTCTGTGTCTCCCTCTCTCTGACCCTCCCCCGTTCATGCTCTGTCTCTCTCTGTCTCAAAAATAAATAAACGTTAAAAAAATAAATAAATAAATAAAAAATAAATAAATAAATAAAGAGAAGTTGGAGGAGAGAAGAATCACCTGAATTGTCCATTTCCCTCGTACTAAGCACACAGAATGGAGCCAAACGAAAACAATCATTATCGTCATGTGAATGTCGAGCAAGGGGGATACTGACATGCTCAGATATGCACGTGTATGGAGTGAGTCTGTCGATGAAGGATGGGTTCCTCCAGGAGCTGCCAAATGGCCAGACCATTGGCCTGCAACGGTATCAGTGCCCCAGAGCAGGGGAGCCGAAAGGTCGCTCATCCACTAGGAAGCCTCAGGCCCCACAGCGCCAAGGAACCACTTAGAGCCAGCACCAATGAGCACCTGCTGTATGCCAGGATTACTGTGCATATTCTGTTTGGCCTCAGCTAATGTGATTCTCCCAAGGAGCCCACAAGCTAGGTACTGTACTGCTCCTGGAGCCTTCCAGTCTGAAAACCTGCCATTTCTTCCCCCATCACCCCCAGATGCTGTCTGGAAGTCTCAAGAAGTTTCAACTGGGAACACAGGCCTGCCCCTCCCATCTCTGGCAATGCCTAAACAGATGCTACATGTTCCCGAGAGATATACTCAGAATGCCAAATATGGGAGCAATGAATCCTTAGGAAACCTAAGTTGTATATCCGTCTGCTTACAAACTCCTTGAGACTTTTCAGAGAGATAAGCGGCACGTGTGAAAATAAGTTATTGTGATTCCCACCCACCGTTCTGTCAACATGCAAACAGACTAGACTCCAACATTCGCACCTGGCTTTTAAAATATTTTAATAGACTCAAACTTTCAAGCGAGCGTGACTCTTCCTTGCAAAGAGCCAAAATGCAGATTTCACCTTGCAGGTTTAAGGCTTTAAGGTTTTCCCCCAAATCCAAATCATGTTTTAAAGGCATTTTGGACGAGGTACTCTAGAGAAATGGAGAAGGGGGAAAGAAAGAAAAAAAAAAAAAAAAAAAAAAAAAGCCAGGGCCCTCGTGGTCTTAACTATGATTTCAGGAATTCCAACTGACCTTCTGCATGATTCCCTGAGCGCTGCAAGTGTTTTCTGCCTTAATCACATAAAAACTGCTAATACCAGCCGAGCCTCTGCAAGCACATGAGTGAGTCAAGGAACCAGAGAATAAAGATCATCTCATGAATGCTCCATTACAAAAGCGGGAGGGCAGAGCAGCTGTCTGCTTTGAAAAGCGGCGCCAACAGGGGTAAGGGGTTATCAGAGCCTGTTACGACTCGAGGCGCGTCATGTCAGAGGTTCAGCTCTGTGCAGGCCAGCACCGCAAGAGCAGCCACCGATGCAGAGGTCACAAACGAGACCACTGCCCATCACGGGCGGTCTTATGCAGGATCACGGGGGTGAGGGCTGGACTCCTCCTCACCAAGCACAAGCGCTGAAGAGTGACCTCTGGGCAGACGGTCCCTTTGCTCCAGCTGCGGCAGCCCACCAGCTCCCCCCTGTATCACCATCAAGACTGTCCCGGTCTTAATGTCGTGGAGCTGGCGGGGGGACCGTCCTTCTCGCTGTCACAGGTGAAATGTCCGGCGGTAAGAGGACGCTGCGGGCATCAGACCCCACAATGGAGAGAAATCTGTACTCTGCTTGGGAGAAGCCCCGCTTCCTGCTCCTGGCTGGGCCACACACTTGTCGGAGAGCCAAACAAGAGGCCAGGGTCCTGCTAAGGAGGGGTAAGCACCTTAGGTGCACAGCCGATAGAAGGAATGTTGTGAAGGAGCGGGGGCGGTTGCTAAATGTCCCAGGGCAGTGAGACTTCTCTACCCAAATCTCCCCGCCCCCTCCGGGTGCTACCCTGGAGCTGGGTGCTAACAAACTCCTTGATTCAACTTGAGGCAGGTGGGCCCATACAGAGACCCGCCCTCCCCCCAAGCGTGCAGGGGCTATCAGAAGCGGGACTTTCCTGGACTCTGAAAGAGCTAATCACACAGAGGGTAACTTAGGGATGAAGCCAGAGGCCCTAACGTCACCAAGCCACGTAATCCAGCATTTAGCCCTGCTGTAAATATTCAGTTCTTTGAGCCCCCGCTCAAATGTCATGCCCATAAGCCCTTAATCACGACTAGTGCCTGTCTCTGGACCCCATCCAAACTGTCAATGTCTTTCTCGCGCCTGGATCCAGATTTGGCACGGGGCGCAGTCCAAATGGGGCTGAACGTGAACTGCACGGGGAGGGCATCATCTGCTTCTGCCCAAGACATTAAATCTTGGCATACGCAGCTCAGCATACCGCTGCCGTTGGTAACCCTAGGGCAGCTCCAGTCTCTCGTTGGGGCCACGGCATTCCACGGGAGAGCCTCCTTCAAGAGCGTGTGCTCCCTGAATATTTACTTCCTGGAGATGCACTACAATTATTAATAAGTTACCATTTATCGAATGCTTTCTCGATGGGAAACACAGTTACCAAACAAGGGGTTTCTGCCCCTTTGGAGACCTTGGTACTCAATCAATATCGCCCCATGCAGTGCTGTTAATATTTGTTTTCTTACACCATTGCCCTAGTATTTGATTCCTGGACATAACGACCAATCCCAAATGTTATGAGCTGTGGCATTTTCCAAAGGGACGCCCTTAGAAGCTGCCAACGGTGGGAAGGCTTGACGCTTTTGCAGGGGATATCCTACCATTAATTAGTGGTCGCTTAATGACAAGCCAGGAGAGTACAGACAGCAACTCTATCAAGATGAGGAAACAAAGGCACAAAGACTTCTTGTGTCTCTTTTCTGAACACTCCGTTTCCAAACCACGATTCAGTGTAAACCTACAGACACTACCCTTCCAACAAAAATGTAAGATGTCCTTTTCAGTGTGGTTTTGTTGTTGTTGTTGTTGTTGTTGTTGTTGTTGTTGTTGTTGTTGTGTGTGTGTGTGTTTTTTTAATTCCTCATCTTTTTAAGTGCTACAATTCCTCCGCCAGTTAGGTCAGAGTCACATCTTTGCACTGGCAGAAGAGAGAATGTAAATACCCAATAAACATATGAAAAGATGCTTAACCTCATTAACAATCAGGGAAATGCAAATTAAAACAATAATGAGATGCTGTTATTCACCGGCTGATTAACAAAAATTAGGAAGATCCATGCCATTGAGTACTTAAGAGTGTAAGGAAACAGAGACTCCAATTGAGAATAGGAACATAAGGTAGGAAAAAACCTTTCTGTAAAATAATTTCGCAGGGCCTGTTAAAATTAGCAACACATTTTTTTTTAACCCAGTTAATTCCACTTCTAGAAATCTAGGCTACACAGAGAACCAGGAGGATTACTTCAAGGCACATGAACAAGATGACTGCTTCGAGCACTGCTTGTGACAGCAAAACCGAATCCATCAGGAAGAGGGCCATTAACAACACATAGCTCATCCTACAGGACTTAATTCATTCCAACAAAATAGCACACAGTCATTAAAAAGGAGGAGGTATTCGTAAGTTCAGACCTGGTAAGCTGTTATTTATAGTTACCGATAAATGAGGGGCGCCTGGGTGGCTCAGTTGGTTAAGCGTCCGACTTGGGCTCAGGTCATGTTCTCACGTGGCTTGTGAAGTTCAAGCCCCGCGTCAGGCTCTATGCTGACCGCTCAGAGCCTGAAACCTGCTTCGGATTCTGTGTCTCCATTTCTCTCTGCCCCTCCCCCACATGTGCTCTGTCCCTCTCTCTCTCCTCTCTCTCTCAAAAACACATCAGCATTAAAAACAATCTTTTTAAATAGTTATTGATAAATGAAAAAAAAAGAGGTTGGATAAAAATGTGTATTCAGGATGCCACTGTATAAACACACACACACACACACACACACACACACACACACACACACCACAGATGCCTATAGCCCTGAATCTATAAGCCTGACTGTATAGTCAGAAGGAAAGCTAAAGTCGGCAAGGAAATGTACTAAATTATCAGCAGTACATTTTATATAATTTCGTGGTGTGATTGTGCATGTTGTTTGCTTGTTTCCTATTTTCACCCTTTCAAATTCAAACAGGAATCGCACACATTTGACCAAAAAGTCAAATAAAACCTCTCCGCCGGCGTCCCCTGCTGCAGAACCACCGCATCTGGAATTTGCTGGCAGCCTGAGGGCGAGAGCTGGGGGCGCAGAGACGTCCTGCACCCAATGACACCCGTGCCATCCTTCCTTCTCACCCTGCCCGTGGCCAAACCCCTGTAGAAAATTCATCATTAGTTTTCATCTGCCAATGAACAAAATTAGACAGCGTGAGGCTTCAAGACGATGTTCGCTGAAGGCTTTTAAAAAACAACATTGCAATACTGAAACAAAGCAGACTGAAGGTCATGGCCTCAACTCTTTCCCTCCTAACACAAAAAGTGGATTCCACGAACATTCCACACCGTCGTCACAAAGACGACGAAGAGGGGGGCCAGACGGGTTTTTTTTCAGAATTCCTCTGCGACCTAAATCTCGCGAGGTGCATGTTAAACACCCAGCTACCTTCAGGAGACAACTGGGAATGTAGATTTAGTTTGTATGATACCAAAACACCTAAGTGAAAGGTGAAAGGTCAAAGACCCAGGCTGTCACCTGGATGTTTGGTTTCCACAGTGAAACCAAAAAAAAAAAAAAAAAATCTGGACATTTCCAAATACCTAGGTGTTCAATAACAAGCAGAATAAACATCCAGAAGCTAGATAGAAAGTTTTGCTCCGTGCCAAGTCAAAGAATACTGTGTCCGTGTGACGGCAAATACTCCCGACACTTCCTTCCACCGGTATCAGGGTGCAATTTATGGAAAAAGGCAGCAATCCCTTGGACCGCTGGCCTTCATAAACACAGCCCATGATCTACAGCTCAACATCAACCAGGTGGCATTATGATGCATGAAGTCTTGCTGTCCCAGGCCAGACCCCCATCTTCGACAGGCTCCTGGGATCTCGAAACCATGTCTCTGGAGGTGTGCACAAACTGAGTACATGTGTCAAGGGCTGTGGCACTCCCTGGTGCTTATCACCAGGCAGATGTGGAGGCAAAAGCCCGATTAATGCTTAAGTTGCCCAAGTCTGCTTCTCAGGAGGTGTCCAGAGAGCAGGGCGAGGCGAGCTCTGATCCTCTAGGACACAACTGCAGAAACTCTTCCTCTCAGCTCACTACACAAAGCATGGATCTCCCGGAGAAGTGGGAAGAGAATTATACAAGGCAAGAAAAGCGAGTGGAAGTGGGAGGGCGGGCCAAGACTGCCAGCAGGGCACTTGCTGCCTTTTGAAATAAACTCTTTAAAAATCTCACGACCTTCCTCAAAAAAGCTCAATGAAGAATCACCAGATGACCCAGCATAGCATTGCTACGTAGATACCAAAGGAACTGAAAGCAAGGACTCGAACAGGTACGTGCACACCCACGTTCACACAGCTACACCAACCGCAAGAGTCAAGAGGTGGAAACGTCCCCAGTGCCTGTCAACAGATGAACAGATAAACAAACTGGGGTCTCATCCATATAATGGAGTATTATCCAGCCGTGAAAAAGGAATCAAGGTCTGATTGTTGCTACCACACACAGAAGGACAGTTACACACAACAGATAGAAGGACAAATAGCCTATGATTCCACTTACCTGCATTACCTGTAACAGGCAAATTCAGACAGAAAGATTAGAGAAATGGAGAACTGCCTCTTAACGGATACAGAGTTTCTGTTTAGGGTGATGAAAAATAAATAACAAGTTTTACCTTACGTGTATTTCAGCACAATTTGTAAAAATCCCATACAGGTCAGGGAAGTGGGAACAGCAGCATCAGATGCCCAGCTTTGCTCTCAACAGAACACCTTTGGGCCAACGGATCCTCACATGTTCCTGGGATGCCAGCACTATTTCCAGATTTCTAATTTACCACCAGTGTTTCTTACAAAAACATGGAACCACATCTGAAGAAAGTTAAGTCAGAGCATCAACCGTGGAAGAAAACCACTTGGGTCCAAATGTCAGCCCTGCCACCGAGGAGTCACATGACCAGCCTCATCTGGAAAAGGGGTAAAACAACAGCGCTCCCCTGTTTGGGCTGCGCAGGGGACCCAGCGCCATGGCAGACAGTGGGGGGCACCTTGCACGGTCAGGACACATGGGAGCGGTCAGCGCATGTTGGCTGATGGCAACATACACCTGGCTTCCTCATCACAGACTGCCTGCTCTGGGATTAAAGCTGAACTGTCTTGGCTGAGAAAGAGCTCAACAAAGTATAAATATATTACTAAGGACAAGGGTAGTGATTTTTCCAAATAAACAGATTTTGGGATTAAGCATACCATTTAAGCAAAGGTCTCTAACGTGACTTCTAAGTAACCCAGAAAATGTAAATCTAATTAACCCACCCATCAAAACCATCAGGTTTTCATTGTGATTGTAAGAAAAGAGGTTTTACCCTGTCTTTTCTTGGATCTGAAATAGACTAGGAAATGGGACGCCTGGGTGGCGCCGTCGGTTAAGCGTCCGACTTCAGCCAGGTCACGATCTCGCGGTCCGTGAGTTCGAGCCCCGCGTCAGGCTCTGGGCTGATGGCTCGGAGCCTGGAGCCTGTTTCCGATTCTGTGTGTCTCCCTCTCTCTCTGCCCCTTCCCCGTTCATGCTCTGTCTCTCTCTGTCCCAAAAATAAAAAAATAAAAAAACGTTGAAATAGACTAGGAAATGGACAGTCCAAACTGTGTCATGCTTCACTCTGTTCAGGGGCTCCATGGGAGTTCCAACCTCCAGATGCCTGAAGCCAATGCTCTTGTGCCAGTTTCACGGCCAGGTTGAGGGAGGGCTTTGTCCTGTGATCTCTCTTGGTTCTTACAGTTACTAGGTGGCATGAAATGCAATTTTTAAGAATACTCTTCCCCTCTATGTTTCAGTCATTACCTGGGCACGACTTGGGAACTGAGGTGGTCTCTTAATTACCCCGGTGCTGTGGCTTTTCTGCATTAAATTGTAATTATTGTTCAGAGCCCTATGAAACATCTAGCCTTAAAGGTAACCTCTTTCTTAAAAAAAAAAAAAAAAAAAAATCTGTGCTATTGTTGATGATAAAAAATGGTTGATGGTTATGCTACTAAATCACAGTTGGGAGAGGGTTAGACGTTCAAGATCATCTGTCCAAACTTGTCATTTTAAGGACAGGTGGCCTTAAACACGAAGAGCTTAAACAACTTGCCCACCGTCAAGACTGATGAAAAAGCCCGGGCATAAGCACAATTAGGGAGATACAGTTATGCTTCAAATCGACCTCTACCACCATAAATAATAACATCCAACCAGCCTTTGCCCACATACTAAGAAAAACAATATGACTCTTAATCACCTAAGGAAGGCTCAGCATGAGTTCTTTGGTAAACAAGACTGAGCCATACCAAAGAGCTCTACTGGTCATTTTAATTAAAATGAGCTTCCTGTCCCATTTCATAATTCTCTTTGATTTTGTTTTGGCTTTTTGTGTTCCCTTCTCCCTTCCCTGGCCACATAGGCAGACCACTTCAGAACAAGCTGGAACGCCATGGGTGAGGGCCAAGGTGCCGGATCCATAAACAGGTAGAAAGAACTAGACAGACAGTTGAGCTAGACAGAGTCACCATGGTTTATAGAAGGAGATTTATGAAGAAAAAAAAAAAAAATCACAGAAATAACACACATTTGTTTGCGGAAACTTTCAGGTCTTGCTTTCTGGAAAAATACATCTTGGAAAACTTGACGCTTTGCTTCTTCGTTAACTAAAGTGGCAAAGGGATAGGAGTCAGAGGAGAGGGGCGTTTGGACATGGGGCTGTCCATGTGTCAGTAAGGTCTCTGCTTTAGGGGGAGTGCATTGTATACACGGGTTCCCTCGGGGTGAACGCTGGAGAAGCAGAATTCTTTCAAAGTGTCTGTAGACAGTGTTTGCAAACCTGGGGGTAACCCCATGCTCCTGCCTCTACCCTGTTCGAGCCCTGAAGGAAGACGCCTGCACCAGCCGGAGAGCTTGGACCAATGGGAGGTTGGGGCATGCCGGCCTCTGTGACCACCAAGGACTTCGTGACCTGGGGACCTGGGTTGAGTCCATGGAATTTCTGAGAGAACCAGTATCCCCCAAATCAACGTCCAGTGCCACAACTGTTGTGAAAACTCCTTACTAAATCCAGATTGACCATCTTTGCGTTTGATGGGGTGATCCCCCCACCAACCCCCCCCCCCAACCCCCCACAGCCCAGGGGGCTCAGGCATTGCCATGGACTCTTCTCCAGAGAAAGTCCAGCGAGGCCAGAAATGTGCCCGCATCACCTCCGGCCAGCACACCATGTTCCAAAGGTACAGTTCTCTCCCCTCCTTGCCTTTTTTTTTTTTAATAGCAAAATATAAGTTTTTTAAGATTTTATTTTTTAAGTCATCTCTACATTCAATGTGGGGCTCGAACCCACAACACCAAGACTGAGAGTTGCACACTCTGCCGACTGAGCCAGCCAGGCGTCCCTAGAGCAAAATATACTTTAGATTTTTGTTCCCATGCACTCAAATTCCCACTCTTTCGCTCCAGAAACGGCTCAAACATGAAACAACAAAAAAACTTTTGGTCATCTGTGCCTCCACGGGAACAGGTTAAAGGTATTCTGCTAAAGGTTCCCCACGTTGTTTTTAGGGTGCAGGTGCTCTCCAGTTAGTAGAATGTTGTCCTCAATAATTAAAACTGAACTACACCTGTTAAAAATCAAGCAGCATTTCCTCATCAGGCACCCTTAGCCTTCTGGCACATTTATAATCACTAATTCAGATTCGCAAAAACCTCCTTACCCAGAATAATGATGTTGGTACTATTTATTTTGAGACCAGGAGTTTCTGGAGGCTCATTAATTCTTTTAACTTCTTTCCACGGCTGTCGTAAGTGAGGAAATTAGTTAACCACCAGGATTTTGACCACCAGCCTTATACTTTAGTCGTATTGAAATGTATCACTGGAACTGCATCAATTATGTTTTTGGAGAGCATTTGGTGGTTAGAATGATCCCCAGGGGCCACGACTGTGGCGGTTTTAACTCTTTCTTTCCAAGCAGCACCACCTAATGAAATCTTTGTCAATTCGTCCCTTACAAAGAAAGCAAGCCGACCTTCCAATCTCGTTGTGCCTGGTGTGAGGACTGACCTAAGGGTGGAGAGAAAAACCACCCTCCTGCCTACTAGTCCCACCAACAAGCAGGAATCACGGAAGCTCAGCGAGGTGCGTCTGCTTCCAGAACTTCAGAGGCACCCACCTCCCAGCAGGTGTATCTCACATCTGTTTCACACACAAACTGCCCCACACATGCTAGGAATCTATTCATAGGCTTTTCCCTATTATCCTCTGGGATTGAGCATCTAGTTACTTTTTTTTTTTTAAATGTTTGTTTATATTTGAGAGGGAGAGAGTGTGTGTGCGTGAGCAGGGGAGGAGCAGAGACAGACGGGGCGCCATAGGATCCAAAGCAGGCTCTGCACCGAGAGCAGAGTACCCGATGCGGGGCTCCCACTCATGACCCATGAGATCATGACCCGAGCCACAGTTGGGCACTCAACCAACTGAGCCGCCCAGGCTTCCAGCTGTGTCTAAATGTTAAAAGTCACAAATTTTTGAAGAAGACAATCCTTTCAAGGTGAGAATTGTGTACGGTATTTCAGAAGAGGCCCCCGGAGCACTTTGTGGGGAGAGGAGGTCCACTTAACCACAGCAGTGACGGGTCAGGACTCAAGTACCCTCTCAAGGGACACTGGTGTGTTAGACACAGGTATACAGCAGAAAGTCCTGACTTTTCCCGGTATCTCACTCCTGCCACCAGGAAGTCCTATTCTACCTGGTTCCTAACAAGCTGGGATGCAGGCTAGAGCATCCTCTACTTTATCCCCCTTGCAGGTTTCCAAGATGGCTCCCAGTGATTCCCCAGGTCTCCTGATATTCATGCCCTTGGGGATTTAATCTCCTCCCCTAATGATTTACTTAATAACACAAAACAGCCAAAGTGGTAGGATGTCACTTCCATGATTAGGTTACAAAAGGCTGTGACTTCCATCTTCTTCACACGCTACCTCTCCTTGTCTGCTCTCCCTGAGGCAGAGCTGCCGTACTAAGAGGCCCATGGGGCGAGTGAGGAACTGAGGGCAGCCTCCAGCCCGCAGCCAGGAAGGAAATGAGGCTTTCGGCCCAACAACCTGCAAAGAAGTGAATCCAAGAACCACGGGAAGGAGTCTGGAAGCAGGTCCTTCCCCAGCTGACCCTACAAATCAGACTTCCAGACTCAAACCTTAGTCGCAATCCTGCGAGAGGCCTTGAGGTGAAAGGCCCGGCTAAGCCACACCTGGATTCCTGACCCACAGAAACTGTGAAATAATACATGCTGTTTAGAGGTGCCTGGGTGGCTCAGTCGGTTAAGCGTCCGACTTTGGCTCAGGTCATGACTCGTGGTTCATGAGTCCAAGCCCTGCATTGGGCTCTGTACTGGTGGCTCGGAGCCTGGAGCCTGCTTTGGATTCTGTGTCTCTCCCCACCTCCCCTTAAAAATAAATATAACGTTAAAAAAATTTTTTTTAAATAAAAATGTTGTTTAAAGTCACTGGTCTTGGGATAATTTGTTACACGGTAATAGGTAACTAATGCACCCGTTCAGGCTTTCCAAACACACCAAAGAATGTCACAGTAAGGTTCCCCAAGTCTTCCTCATATACTAAATTAAATTCCTCCAGGCCTCCCCTTCCAGACTAAATAACTTAGACATCCCATGTCTCTCTTCCTGAGACACCCTTCCTTCAAACTCAGCCCAGAATCTTTTCCTGACCTCCATTATCCGTAGCCCTCCCAAAGAGCCCACATCATCTCCCCCTGCACATCCACACGACAACATGCTCTTCTGACTTCAGCCCATCCAGGCTGTGGCTTTCTCATCCACCTTCCCTACCAGACGAGGAACCCCTGCGAGCTAGGGCCGTGCTCTGTCCAGCGCCTAGGACGGTGCCTGCCAAACACTGTGCTCATCGGCGTCTGCTGAATGGACGAACAAAAGCCCGAATAGGCATCTACAGGCCTTTTCAGGGAGACGGTGGTCAATTTCCACCTCCCCCTCCACCCCTCACCCCTGCCTGAGTGAGGAGATTACTCATCACCACATTCTGTGATGGGCTCTCCAGGGCCGTGAAGACAGAGGATGGAGAGATTGCCTCTCTCACCACGGAAGCATTCTCTCTTAATAAGTACTATTTCATACTCCAGCGTCTAAGCCAAGTCCACCCCCATCCTACAATCCTGTCCAAACAGGGCAAGTACAAGTTTGCTTCTCCAATGCTGCTCCAGTTTTAGTGTTCTAGACAATACAGCATATAGGAAACAGACTCTCAACTTCCCACCCTTCTGTTATTAAACTCTTCTCACATAAAGAACAACGTAAGGGTGCCTGGGTGGCTCAATCGGTTGAGTGTCCGACTCTTGATTTTGGCTCAGGTCGTGATCTCACAGTTCATGAGATCGAGCCCTGCGTTGGGCTTTGTGCTGACAGCTCAGAGCCTGCTTGGGATGGTCTCTCTCCCTCTCTGCCCCTCTTCCCCACTCATGCTCTCTCTCAAGATAAACATTAAAAAAAAAAAATGGGGCGCCTGGGTGGCTCAGTCGGTTGAGCGTCCGACTTCAGCCAGGTCACGATCTCGCGGTCCGTGAGTTCGAGCCCCGCGTCGGGCTCTGTGCTGACACCTCTGAGCCTGGAGCCTGCTTCCGATTCTGTGTCCCCCTCTCTCTCTGAACCTCCCCTGTTCATGCTCTGTCTCTCTCTGTCTCAAAAATAAATAAACATTAAAAAAAAAAAAAAAAGAACAATAGAAATGGGAATTATGCTTTGAAAGCACACGTGAGCCCAGGGACGCCTGGATGGCTCAGTCTTAAGGTTAAGTGTCCCACTTCAGTTCAGGTCATGATCTTGAGGTTCGTGGGTTCGAGCCCCGCGTCGGGCTCTGTGCGGACAGCTCAGAGCCTGGAGCCTGTTTCAGATTCTGTGTCTCCCTCTCTTTCTGCTCCTCCCCTGCTTGTGCTCTCTCTCTCTCAAAAATAAATAAACATTAAAAGATAGATAAATAAAGTAACATGTAAGCCCAGGAAAACTTTTCAAATGTCAAGTGTGGAAATGACCAATTATGATAATTACTGATTTTTCATTTTTTTTTTAAATATCCCTTCTGAAGGTTCCTACCTTTCAACTACTTAAAAATGGATTAACAAAAATGTAAGAAATAGAGCATTTTGGAAACCTGATTTTACCTTATAGCCTCCAATGCGATGTTCCTGCTTAAATTCCTTTCCGTTTTTCAGCCACCTCATAGTTGGTGTTGGATTCCCCCCAGCTGGACAGCGAAACTTGACTGTGTTGGCTGCAGGGACAGCGTGCAGTCGCTTTTCCATCTTTTCTGTGTTAGTCCAGTATGGCGCTCCTGTTGTGGAAAACAACGTTATAACGTATGGAAAGGGAGAGCTTCATTTCCATGACACGGAAGAGAATTTGACTTTGCATGTGAACGATCTGACATTTTCAAAATCTCTGGGTAATATTTACATGAGGAGAAAACTGTTCTGAAGTCTAGCAGATGGCCTAGCAGAAGGTCCCTGGAGATGAACTTCTTGCTAGTTTCTCTTTCTTAAGGGGGGGGGGGGGGGGGGGAACGTGTTTGAGGTACCTTCTCTCCCTTGTTCTTAGCGCCAGAATATAAATTCATGTTGAATCATGCTTTTAAATGCTACTTTACCTAGATAGCGACAACACACACAACCGCAGCAGCGGAGTCCTCCAGAATGGATCCTTTTAGATCACCACACCTAGCAAACGATCGCATACACACACAAGCAAGGTGTGCTCGAAGCCACGTCAACTTAGCCACCGAAGCTTTAAAGGCTCACCAAGGAGATAACTTACCATCCTAATAGGGTAAATTTTTCAGGGACACAGCATTAACTTCGCAGCACTTGATGTGACAAATCAAAAAGCCCTCGCACTATGTTTTAATTTTTGTTTTTATTTTTTTATTAAAAATTTTTATTTATTTTTATATTTGAGAGAGAGAGAGAGAGAGAGAGGGAGAGAGAGGGAGAGGGGGCGCACAGGGGAGGGGCAGAGAGAGAAGGAGACACAGATTCGAAGGAGGCTCCAGGCCCTGAGCTGTCCGCACAGAGCCCGATGCGGGGCTCGAACTCACGAGTGGTGACATCGTGACCTGAGTTGAAGCCGGACGCTCAACCGACTGAGCCACCCAGGCGCCCCTATTGTTTTAATTTTTTAAATGGAGGAAAGAGTTTCCGGCGGTTGTGAATGCCATAATTCTACTACCGTGTCTGAGCAGAAAAAAACTTACTAGGAGGCTACAGATTATACGTTGTGTAAAATGAAGCCCTCTGAATGGCCCTCAAAGTCATGGATACAAACAGGTGACCCTTTAAACTCAAAAGAAGACACAACTTTTTAAGCTGCCAGATGAAGGGCATTTGATCTAAATCAGAACCACGGCATCAATCCAGGATGCCGCCATAATTCTTCATGCCGGCCAACAACGACGGCTACCGAGCACTGACTGAGTGCTTTGTGTTTACCAAACACAGCTCTAAAAGCTCTTACGTGTTTAACCTATTAATCCTGACACCAATCCAATGAGAGAGGCATTATCACAATCCCTGTTTAGAGATGAAGAAACTGAGGCACAGAAAAGCTACAAAGCTAGAGAGAGATACAGGTACATTTGAGCCAAGGCAGTCTGATTCCAGAATCTTTGCCCCTGCTGTCCACGGCTAGTTAAGAACCAGCTTCTCCAAGGGGTTGGAATCCATCCTTTTCAACCACTCTGATGTCGAAGACCAGAGTCCAGGATAGCCAGGCTGGCCCGAAGGCACACTGCCTTCTACATCACTGCCCGAAAGTTCCACTGAAACCTTGCACAGCTATTTCACGTTTCACACGTATGTTTCTGTCTTCGCAAACTGGTAGCCAAAATTCTCCCGAAGCATCCATCCACGGGGCCTTGGGCATCCTAGAACATCCTAGAACACTGAAATTCTACGAGACTGATTCCTAACTGTGTTTACTGCTGCTGAGGGTTAGGCTGAGAAGGAGCACACCCACTCCACAAACCAGAGGCAAAAGGGCCCAGGCAGGGGGTTGGTCTCTGATACAGATTTACAAGCCCCCTCCCTCTATTCTGTGGATGACACAGCTCGCTCCTAAGGGGTGACAACAAACCCCTTCACTTAGCCAGAGTTTCGTGGCACAATTAGGAATTTGGATAAACTACCTACCCCTGTTTGCCTCACCCTTGCTCTCGAAACCTGGCTATAAAAGGTGGAGCGGAGATTTCTTAACAAGGGCATGCTGTACCTTCTTTCTCCTTGTTTATCTAAATGTCAAGGTGGTGGGATACAGACAGGAGTCTACACGATGTGCCAAGAAGATAGTGCAAGCAAGGCAAAACTGAGGTGGTCAGTCCTGCATGCCAGGGAAAGAAAGGCCTGAGGGTTGGGGTGGGGGTGGGGGCGGGGAGGGAGAGCCAAGGGTGAAAGAACGGGGCTCCACTCTTTCCTCTGAAATCAGCTGTATCTGCGATGAGTAGACAACTTGCTAGCCATGTGGCTTTGGGTGTCAAATGCCCCTAAACACACCCAGTCTCCTGAGGGTTCACCAGGGAGTATCTGATTACCATTCATCACAAGACTCCCAGGGCCTGGCATACACTGGAACAATTTCAATAATCTTTCATTCTAAAAGCTTCTACTTAGAAAAATCCAGCCACAGCCACAGCCACTGAAAAGAAACCATTAAGAGCACAAAATAAATAATGAGCTTTGTTGCTACACAAAGACTTTTATAAATCTGACCTAAATGAAAAGCATACCTCATGCTGTCAGGTGTCCGTACTCATGTCATTTGTGTAAGTAAACACAATAGCCTATTCATACGAATTAGCTAAATATTAATGTAGTGACTCTTTCAGATAGCATCGATTACGGCTGAGCTGATCCTCTGGAATGTCTTTTCTTTTTTACAGAAAAGAAATCACCAGATACGTGCTTACATTCCATTAGGCATGATTTTTACGTTCCCTAAAATGTTAAAAAAAAAAAAAAAGTGGGGGGGAGGATTTAGTTTAAGGAACTAGGAATGTTGCTCTGTTCCTCTCTCACTGGGCTAAGCTGTCAGGGAGACCGTAACCCACGCAGGGATCACCCCAAACCACATGAGTCTGTACGGTCATGGCCTGTGGCAACAGCACACTGGCAACCAGCACCTTCGTCTTGGCACCTAAGGGATGATTTAAGGACAAGGGTGAAAGAATTTTGCTGGAATTTCTGGCAGGAAGCCACTTCCCTGGGGCAAAATTTCAATCGTCAAAACTGCACCTATGAAACCTGCTCGTGCGAAATAGACACACAGCCATGAGGCAGGGTTATGGGCACCATACTTGTCACCTGAAGTCACTGGGATCCCAGGTGGGCAGGGCACCGTAAAATCGTATCAACAAAGCAGAAACAGATCGCCTCTGTGGCTATCACTGGAAACCCACATTTGCAACTTTCCCTTTTCCTGAATACCTGTAAATAGTGACTCCACAGAAAGGCCATCGAGCCAAGTTTTCAAGGTCCTCTGTGTGGCAGCGATGGGCCACCCCAGTGCTCTGCCCAGTCCCACTCTGAGTGAGTGCTAACATCATACAGGACAACACCCTTCTGTGACTAGGCTTTTCTTTAAGATTTTGAGCTCATGAATTGTTTTTAATGAGCATGACGCTAGAGGGGAGGGATTATTTTCGTATTTTATAATGGCTCCTCCTGAAAGAAACTAGTTTTACGTGAAGACGGGAGAACCTGGAAGGTCTAGAAAAATAATGGTACTGTAGGACTAGCCCCGTTGCGCCTCCTTCATCGGTGGCCTCATGTCTTCTGCAAACTCTATTTGTTATCTCCTGCCATTTTTGCAGTCTGGACACATGGAAGTGCCAGCCACCATCCCCGCCCCACACCCCAAGAACGACAATGCAGCTGGTGAGAGACCAGGACCAGGCTCCGAAGCAAGCTTTTCTACCTAAGGAGGCCTCTTTTCATACCATGGCTGGTGAACACGCAGAGGAGGAACTCACTTAACAAATTAACGATCTACAAAAGAGAACACATAGTAGGTGCTCGGTACAAATGTTTCCTCAACAACTTGATAAAAGAGGAAAACTATAAGCCAAGTCTCCATCACGTTGTTTCGAAGAAGGGTCTGAGTATCCACTTAATGTATCTTCCCTAGCATAATCTTAGGGAGGCAGGAGGAGTGAGTTTCAAGTCAATTAATAGAAAAGGAACTGTGGAAATCTTGGATGGCATAAAAAAATGAAATATACTAAATTGGAAGTAAACAAGGTGACCTTCGTGACAGGTTCGTCCCATCTGCTCGGACATTCTCAGACCTTCTGATGTAACACGTAGCTAAAGAATGATGCTGAGTCACTAAACAGTAAGAACAGTAAAACCCAGCCAAATTTAAAAAATAAGAAAAATCCATCGTAACGGGGTACCTACTCATTATCATTTTCTATGCTGAAACAGTTATTATATACCAGTGATGAGTCTAAGTAAATAGAATTATACTTTTAATACAGCAGTAGTCTCTTTAGATGTACTGGTTAAAAAGACATGTATAACCCCACAAAAACTTCCCTCAAAGTTCCTTCAACATACTACCTCCATCCCACAGCACAGACTGATCAAATTCCTTCACTGGGCTTGTCATTTACATATGGTTCCATCACCAAGGTGTCCCCATACTGAAATTTATTCCATTCGATGTCTGCTGACCAGTAAGAGTAGAGCATCTGAAGGGAACAGTGTAAGTCATCTTTAGCCTATGGAGTAGGCACTCAAGTGTTTATTACATGGACGGATGGATAGATGGATGGATGGAAGAATGTACCAGAGGAACAAGTGTTAAAAGCTTGAGCTATAAAATGAGGGAGGTGAACTGAGTGTTCTGATAAGGGCCCTCCCTATTCTAACATTCTGTCCAGGTATTCCAGGCAGATATTGATTGTGTCAACAAATGGTAGGATTAGAGGGTTTTTATGATAACGTAATGAAAAAACATGGGCTGCCCCCACAGAAGCCCTTTCCATGCCCCAGTATGTATCTCAATACAGATGGCTAAGGTCTATAGTCTCCTCTCTTTCTGAAATCAAAAAGAGAACACAGCCCAA
This sequence comes from Neofelis nebulosa, assembly GCF_028018385.1. Classification (NCBI taxonomy): domain Eukaryota; kingdom Metazoa; phylum Chordata; class Mammalia; order Carnivora; family Felidae; genus Neofelis; species Neofelis nebulosa. The sequence goes on from NC_080794.1 coordinate 82,290,772, forward strand.
CAGTTTAAAGGAAAAACACGGAATCCTATTACCACTGTACCAAAAGGCCTCGGTGACCATCTGGTCCAACGGCTGACGTGATCAATGTCATCCAGAAAGGTTAAGTGATCTGATCAAGGCTGCATGGCCAAGGCCAGGCTGAGGCTAGACCCAGGACTCCAGCTCCCTGGGCTGTGCTCTTTCAACCACTCCAGGCTGCCCTTTGAACTCTCCCATGGTAATTAAGTCAAAAGTTCAAGATTTATGTGAGCTGCGGACGCTAATGACTGCCAACTGTATTTTTATTGATGCAAAAATAAAAAAACAGAGCCTGTTTCAGCTCCTAGATTAAGTCTCACAAACTCCCTAAAGCCCCACTAAGGCCTCTGTCTTAAGTCTATAATTAGGGCCTTTAAAAATATCACTAATCAGGACATTTGAATGCTTTGACCCTGACTGGGTGGGGGTGGGAAGAGGTCTCTGAGCTCAACCATACAGTAGACTGAGGTTCGTGTTTTCAGTTCTGCATAAACTAAGAGAAAACAAATCCAACAAAATATGGAGATGTGAGTGAATGTGTGATTATGGGGGCGGCGGGTTTTATTTGAGAATCTCATTAAAAACAACACCTTGCCGATCGGTTGAAGCATCGATAAGAAACCCATTAAAGCAAACAGACAAATGACCCACCTTTGAAATGCCTGAGTCCACTGGGCAACCAGCTGCCCCGTGGGAGCTCCTAGGATCTGCCTTCAAAAGAAAACTCTCCAGTTGTTGGTTATGCTGGTTGCCCACACGGGAGGCCAAGAAAGAGATAATTCAATCCAACCTTCCAGATAGAACGCCATCCCTGGCTTTTGCGAAAAAAAACACCCAAACCAATTTAGGATGAGGTTTCCATTACAAAGAAATGTCCCAAAAAAAAAAAAAAAAAAAAAAAAAAAAAAAAAGTTCAGGAAGACTGTGTGCTTTGGGGGTTTTTTTTTGTTTTGTTTTTTGTTTTTTGTTTTTTTTTATTATTGTTACTATAACTTTCAATTCCTGGAAACTGCGTAACCCAACTAAGAAACCAACACATTTACGAACTTAGCTACAACCCCTACCAAGTAAAAGGCCCAATTAGACCAAAGGTGACTATAAACTGTTATTATCAGCAGGTTAAGCAACGAAAGGAGCGTGGAATCCCAGGCCAAGTCCCTTCATTTTCCCTAGCCAGTTCCAAAGACAATTGCCAACTGCCTTTCTCCCTGACACAGGAGTACAGGCACCTGCAGGTCTCAACAGGAATGAAAACCAAAGGACCACTCCTGGAGCACAGATCTTGATGAAGCTGCCCTGCTATCAATTCCTTCTAGTTCAGCAGTCAACCTGAACTTTGTCAATCGTGGTTTCCCAAGAAACTCTTCAGAAACATGAATCGCTGAAACACAAGCTTGAGGTAATAAAAATCACCTGGGAAAGAAAGGGACACCTGGGAAAAAAAGGTCTACTCATCTGCTGCCAGATAACCCGTAAAGGTACCTCGTACCGAGGGGAGGCAAGGGCTAATTAAGTTATGCTTTCCAATGCTAAAGTATAAACTCTGGAGCCTTCAAAACCTTCAACCTGGATGCATTTCAAAAATTAGCATTTGAAATTGCAACTTTCTGTCCGGAGAAAGTCTGTTTCACTAAAGGGCATATGCAAGAAGCATTATTTCCTGGCAGCTAGGCTTGTAATGACATCACAGAATTGTTCCGCGCAGGGCAACAGTCAAGCGCGGGTAAGGTGTGAGGTCATCAGTTAGTCAGCTGCTAAAATATGACCCGAGAATGCCCTTGACATCTGTGATGGAAGGGCTTGACTTAAAAGGCAAAAGCAAAGTCAGGTCAATCAAATCAGCCCATTGCAGGGATTTTCAAAACATGTGCAACAGGATGTTAGTAAAGTGCTGTATTTTAAAAAGGGTCTTAACGGTCAATGCGTTTGGAAAACCCTGGGAAAAGCCGAAATTAAACAGATGTTTTACTATAGAACGTTGGAGAGAACGTATTCTGCTGGTGCACCGGGGTAAGTCGCTAAGAAAGGGTCAGAGAGTAAGAGGTATCTTTCAAACTCATTTCAAAATACAACTCATTCTTGGCACACAGCCCTTGGACTAGGGTTCCACGGGATATACTTTGAGAAGCACCAGCTTCTTCTCTTAAGGTACAGACCAGACCTGAGCATTACTCTGTTTGTAAAGCGCCAGTAAAAGATGGAGAGGACTATTAATTCCAAAAAACATTCGCTCAGCATCGAGGCCAGTCCTTGCCTCCAACAGTGGTCTACCAGGAAAGGCAGGTCTGAGATGCATCGTGATGCTGAGATGCGAGGGAATAGAACACGTGAAGCGATAAGGAAACCCCCTATGGGGGAGCCCACCTTTGAGCTGGGTCGTGTACCAATGGTGTAAGCGTTAAGGCCAACCCGAATACGGCAAAACAGCCCTCTAAAAATCAGACCAGACCTACTTTCATGGCCCATAGCCAACAATCCTGCCTTAATTTTGGACTTATTTTTGTCCCTGTATTGGACTGCCATGCTTTCTGTAGTCTGTACATACTTTCGGAACTCTACCACGCAGATAAAAGCTTGCCTTCTCACAGCTAACCACCAAAAAAAAAAAAAACAAAAACAAAAACAAAACAAAAAACTTAGAAAAGTCCAGAAATGTCACTGTCAGCACAGGGTCACCGGAGCATCGTCTGTGAACTTCACCGAAGAGGAGCTTTCAAACACACCCCAGTGACGTCTCCAGACAATCAGAAGGCACCGAAGGAATCAATCTGGACCCACGGGTGTTTTCCAGGTGCCTGAAAACGCATGGAATTCGGCGCTTCTATAATTTTTCCTATTAATCAGGTCAGGCATTTGACACTGGAGGTGGCAAAAAATTGTTTTAATGGCAACATCCCCTTCCCCGCCTTGCCAATTACCCCGGCCGTGGCATTCCTCTGTCCACACAGGCCACAGCTGCTTAATCTCCACTGCCCCAGGCTGCACCTGTGAATCAGACCAGCCTAATCACACTAACAGATGGCAGAGGCCAAGTAGCCAGCTAAGAGCTGCTATCACTTTAAATCGTGTCTAATGTTTCACAGGCACCAAACAGAGGCAGCTCCCGACAGCAGTGTCTCCCTGGTACAGCTAACACCAGCCCTTAATCACCGCAGAGCACCCACTGCAGGGCAGACGTGGTGTCATTCGAGAGCTAATTACAAAGAACGCTGGCCACAGGGTGAAGGCATGGCATTCGTTAAGTGCGCTCCGCTCCCTGGCCCGTCTGCGCAGGCACCGGGCGGTTGGGACCAGCGTTCGGGGGACGAAACCCTGGAGGTCCATGGCAGGTAATCCCTCGCAATCACCAGAAAGTTCACTCAGTTCACTCAGTCTACTTGTTACGTAACCCATACCTTGCTGTTACATTTTACGGCTTCCCAATATTCCTGGGAACAGGCTCTCAGACGTGGTTCTGTTCACCAGGACGAGGCAGGTTCCAGGCCGGCCAGCACAACCCGGGTGCTGCCAGATTTGGACATCCCACACGTGGGCCCCACCTGAGAGCCGTCCACAACAGTGCCGGCATCCTCCCTGCACCCCCACCCCCCCATCGTCACCCTGGGGACTGGCAGGGGGGTGCCGTGATTCAACACACCACAGGCCTGCAAGCGAATGGCGGCTTTGCCTTTTGCTCACCGAATCGTGAGTTTCCAATCAAGAAAACAGGAATAATAGCTCCCTCCAGCTTATGGGGTCGTTGGGGGCACTGCCCGAGCCAGCAACCGGCACCGAACCTGCCCAAAGCCACACCTCCAAAGCAGGGTCATCCACTGCCTTCCCGGCCAGAGCCAAAGAACTAACAAGGAGTGATGTCTTCCGATGTCCCAGTGATGCGTTATTAAAAAAATAACCATAATAACTTCCCAAGAAGGTTGGTACAAATCACAGCAGAAGACAGTTTCACTCACCCACAGTTTTATAAACAAGAGCGCACACGGCTCAAGGCAGATCTCAAGGTGTGAATCCCGAAGTCGGTGCTTTTCATTCTTCAGCGCACATGAGAATCATCCCCGGAGTTTCCAGTTCCGGGGTCTGGGGTGGGGCTTTGGCCTTTTCATTTCTAGTACGTTCTTAGACGATGCTGATGCTCGTGGTCCAGAACCCAAGCCTTCTCTTGCCAAAACAATGAAAACTATAAATGTTTCCCTTTTTGCCTACGCTGCTAGGAGACTGGAACAAATGCAATTCCCCATTTGACACATTATCCCAGGTCCCTAACAGTATCCATTTTCTCTTCTTGTCTTCAAAAGCCCTGCCTATTTTCATAACTAACTTATTATTTAAGCCTTGTAAGAATTTATTAAACTAAGGTCCTTTTGAAAACATGCAGAATAGAACACCTAAGCAAAGAACGCCAGCAACTAATGTACAAGCACTTGGGGAACATTCAAGCCATGTTACTGGAAATATAACTAATGCTACATTTTATCTTTTGTATTGAACATCGCGACCCACACTTTTCTGAGCGCCCTACAAACGCAAACTTGTCTGATCCTCGTAACAACCCCACGAGATGTGATTATTCCCATTTTACAGTTGAAGAAGCCGAGGCAGAGAAGTTAAATTACTTGCCCAGGGTCACCTCCACTTAGAGGTGTCAGAGTAAGAGAGGCCGAGTTCTTCTTCACCCAGGTTCTCCCACGTGTCACTGTTCTGTGTTAACAGCCTTTGAAAAGCAAACAGCACTTGCTGGCTCCCTGCTCTGTCACTGTCTACAAAGCAAGGCCCCCTTCCCTTATTTCCTCTCAGCATGCGGCAATGTCTGAAAAGGTCACGGTTTCTCGAGGCGCCTGGGGGGGGCTCAGTGGGTTAAGCGTCCGACTTCGGCTTAGGTCGTGATCTCGCAGTCCGTGAGTTCGAGCCCCGCCTCAGGCTCTGTGCCGACAGCTTGGAGCCTGGAGCCTGCTTCGGATCCTGTGTCTCCCCCTCTCTCTGCCCCTCCTCCACTCACGCTCTGTCTCTCTATCTCTCAAAAATAAATAAATGTTAAAAAAAAAAAAAAAAAGGCCCCAGTTTCTCAACCTCAGCCCTACTGATATTTTAGACCAGATCCTTCTTTGTTAAGGGCTGTCCTGTACATTGCAGGATGTTTCCTAGCAGTACCCCTCGCTTCTGCCCACTGGATGTCACTGGCATTCTTCCTCCCCCTACTGAGACCACCAAGTGTTGTCCAATGTCCCCCAGGGGAGTCAGAAGCAGGAGAATCCCCCCCCCACCCCCACCCCGGCTGAGAACCACTGAGTTAAGCCAAGCACCATCAGAGGTTACAAAGAAGACCAGGGTGGTATGTGTTTTCTACTCGTATCACGCCTCCGAACAGTGAGAAACCGAAGAGGAAACGAAATTCGAGGACAGAAAACTGGGAACTGCTTTCGAGAAAGAGTGACTTGTGACACAATAAGAAAGGACAAACGGTAGAGAAGGGTATACAGGAACACTGGTTTATTCTCAGATTAGAAAGCCAGGAGAGGAGACACAGCAGAGAAAGGTCAAGGGCCGCAGGGCACAGCGTTCTGAAGAGTGGACAAGACGGCAGGTTAGAGTCCGGACTTCCCACCAGGCTCTGCTCTCTCGGGGACCTTCCGAGACGGCCATTACTTACTCTTGTTATTGTTCTCACTGACAAAATCCTCGGAGCCTTCCGTGTCGTCCTCATCATCTCCGGATGAGATGGCATCTGTATTCAAAAGAATATATCCATGGTTGTGTTTTTGCAAAGCAAAAGGCTGTAATCGCGTACAACTTAGTCCTTCTGGACAGGGAATGCCACAACCCAGGAGCCCCCGCAAAAAGTCTGAGATCTTGTTTAGTGAAGATGGTTTTCAGGGCTTCAATTTTCTCTCCATGAGGACAGTTGGTCTGTATTAGGATTCCCAGTGCTTTCTGCTTTCACGTTTTTTAAACATACTGTCAAGTTGGATATATTAAAACTGGATTTTAAGCTTCCAACAGTATTCAAGGCCCCGGCAAATTGACCGATTGCGTTATTATCCAAAGATTCTTTCCAACACCACCTTTCAGTTGTCAGGATCCCCTTCAAGAAGGGAATTAGTCCCCGGCAGAATTTACTAACTTCTGAAAGCAAATCTTTAGACTTGGCCAGAAAGGGGGCCTCCATCTAGTTCCCCCTCGCTGCACGGGAGAAAAATCAAGGAGAGAAACTCGAGTTTTAATAAAAGGAACCCGAAATCTTCCATATCAAATTGCAACCCTGTATTCTAACGGCCAAAGATACAAACAGTATGGGGGGGGGGGGCGGTGAGATGTGTTTTCTACTTCTATAAAAGCATGCTGTCTTAAAAGAAAAATGCTACCTTGCACATGAGAATCCTGTCATTTTTAACGACCAGCCCCTCTGGCAGAGCCGGTCCCCGTGGAAGAACTTCAAAAACAGATCAATAACAAATTAGGGAGCTCTGTGCGTGGCATCCAATTAGCAGATCCCACTAGGAGTTCCCTTGTCCAGTACAATTTCACCCAGAAAACGGCTACAGAGAAGAGAGAGCGGAGGGCTCGCAGGCCGACTCACCTGTGACATTGACCATGAAGTAGACAGCCTCGCTGTCTACCGGCCTAGCCGCCGTGCAAGCATAGAGGCCGGAGTCTCTAGGCGTGGCACCTTTTATCTGCAAGTACTCCCCAATAAGCACTGTCCTATTGTTGGGCCCCAAGTGTACCCCATCCTTAGTCCAACTGATCATGGTGGCATCTCTCAACGGACAGCGCAATTCTAGCGACTCCCCGGGCGCGGCCACGTAAACTTCAGGTTGGGAGATTTGGTATTTGGTTGGCGGCTCTGCAGAAAGGTGGGAGAGAGAAGATGGAGACAGATGGGAAGGAGGAAAAGGAGAGAACGTCCAACAAAGGTCAGTGGCGGCCCGTTTATTCCTAGGAGAGGCGGTTCTTGGTCTGCAAAGGGCCCCAGCAGGCGTCAGCTTCCGCCCGCACCCAGGAAGCCGTGCACAGAGCAGACGGAGTGTCTGAGACATCGACCAGAGCAAGTGCCCAATAGAAGCGGCCCCACTTTGTCTCCACAAGCTGTAGGGCCGTAAACACACACCCGAAACCCAGCGTGGAAGGATAATGTGAGAAAACTTTGCAGTCTGTTACCAATCCAAAGCCTGCTTACAAGGGTCACATGTGGGGAATTCTATTCTTGTGGCATTTTTGACTTGTAAGGACGTGTGTTTTACAATTTTTTTATTCAATGCGACTGCATGGCTGTGTCTACACCTTTACACACACACATACACACACACACACACACACACACACACACACACACACACCCCATTTGCGCTAGACTTTGCCTGTTGTCACAATGCCGAGCTTCTTAAAATGAAATGCCCAAACTCAAGGGACGCTAATGGGTCCTTGTACAAAACTCTCAGGCTCAGATCACTTTGCTGGCCTGGAGACTTAATACTGTGCTGGGTAAGCTGGAACACGCTGTTTTTCTTAACACCAAAAAGAACAAAATGCCCCAGAAAACCAAGAGGAGGTCTCTGTATCGTACCTAGACAGATCTGGAAATGAGGCAGCTGAGCACCTGACCCTCTGACATGTTCACAGCTGGGTCCCTCCCTGCCCACCAGCACCCACCGCACACCCTGCGCTCCAGCCTCCTCGGGGCCTTGGCCTTTAACTCCTTTAGAGGTACTCCTCCCTCCCTCGCCTCCCCGTTAACCCAACTCATCCTTCAAGGCCCAAATCATCCAGCTGGATATGAGCTTGCCATCGGTCCCCCGGGGGTAGAGCGGATCTCCCCTCCTCGTTCACCTGTCCGCTGAGCCAGCTTCTGGGGAAGCAGCACGTAGCTCATGGATGTGTCCTGTCGCCCAGGGGGACAGCAAAGATGTAGATGGAGGGTTCAGGTCTCCTTGGGTGTCCCTCTTGCCCCAAGCAACACACACATGGCAGGGGCCCGTGCTGAACATGACTGTGGTCCCCAAATCCTCAGGGCAAGAGGGGACTCGGGCAACCTGTACAAGCACAGCGAGAGGGAGCCACAGGCCTACAAGGGGAGCACCCGGAGCCACTGGCCGGGACCCACGAGGACCCATGAATGGGCTTTCATCCATCACAATGGGAACTGTGAATGGTACCCAGAGTCCCAGGCCCAGGAAACATCAAGCTTCCCAGTGCTGGGATAGCTCCAAATCTGGGCAGCATCACAAGGCAACTGTTTTGTCCTTCTGAGTGCAGTCTGGACAAATCTCCCACATGACAATGGAATAAAGTCACTCCATGCCTTAGTCCCACTGCTGAAGGCACAGTGAGGGCCGTGTGCATCTGGTTCTAGAAATCCTCACCACCACCACCAACAGCCAACATGGGAGGGCCAGGGCTCCCCAAAGGGGCACCTTCAAAGGCATACATGCCAAGAAGAGCCCAGACGTTGAACGGGACATAGAGAACCACCACCACAACAGCAACAACAACAACAACAAGATAGAAGAAGAAAGTAAGAGTCTGATTTAACATGGACACACACACCCTGAAACGAGGGCAGAAAACCCCAATTCGCAGGCTACGCTTCCCGAGTAAGTTTTGTCTTTCTCATTCTACATCTATGAGACCCCTCCTACGGGCCACGCTTTGTTCTAGATGCTCAGGGAGCAACAGGGAACAGTAAAATCCCTGCCTCACTGGTGGAACTTTAATTACAGTGGAGATGACCGACAATAAACAAAAAGCCTACAAAAAATGTATAAAGTACGGGAGGCGGTCTTGTCAGGAAGCCAAATACAGCAAGACAGCGGTACAAACAAGACAGAGGGGGAGGGCTCTCTCTAGAGCAGGAGCTGGCAAACCACGGCCCCCGGGCCAAACCCAGCCATTGCCCGTTTTTGTAAACACCGTTTTCCTGGCACGCAGCCCCGTTTGCTCCTTAAGTGTTGTCTGGGGCTGCTGTTGTGTCACAATGGCAGGGCTGAGCGGCTGGAACGGACACCCTACGTCCTCTGCAAAGCCTCGCCCTTTACGAAAAGTTTGCCAACCCCCGTTGTACGGGATGTTCAGAGAAGGCTGCTCTGAGGAGTTGAAGGGCAAAGTGATGTCTGAAAGATGTCGCCGGGACCTCAGCTGGAAGGTTCCTCAGGCCACACGCCTCCTGAGCTTGCTGAGGTCCAAATGCACCTGAATTGAGGGACTCCTAGAAATATCCGGAACTCTGAAGCCAGCGCAGGACAGAGAAAAGGAAGAAAAATGTGGGAAAGAGGGGAAGGAAGAGAAAAAAGGAATTCAGCGTGACCCCGGATCACGGACCTTGCCCCATTTCCAGCGGCTTGGAGTCCCATCGGAAGTGATGGTGCCCCACAGGACACCTGGCCGAGTCCCTTTCACAGCTGGTTAAAGCAAGGATCAGATGGCATTTGGGTCCCATATAACCAACCAGTAATTACCGAAACAGCACCCACAATGTTAAGAGTGAATTTATCGTGGATTAGCCTGGGTCACAAAATAATATTTATCGGGACCACACGGCATCGTCAGCAAGGTACCGAGAATACTACAGAATCTGCTTTCCTCTGAGCCAGGACCAGACATCAAGAGAGGTCTACGCAGGAGTGGCTGGACCCCGAACTGCGGATCTTCACCCTCTCAGGGAGACGCGTAGCCAGCCTGCCTCTGCCCTGGCCCCTCCCATCAGGAGAGCCATGTCCCTATTTCATGCAGGCAAGAGAATGTATGGAGACTGCTTTAAAAAAAAAAAAAAAAAAAAAAAAAAGATAAGCAAGATACTTGCAATTAGGACGCAAAAACCTCTCTCTCCTGACAAAGGTAGAGTTACGATTTCCCTGTTCTTAAAGGAACGCATTTTCGCTGAGAATATCTGGCTTCACCTCAAATAGGTAAACCACTGGGTCTCGCGGAAGCCAGGGGTGCCCGGACCAACGTCACAAAGACACCACCACCTGCTGGTTGGAGGTAAAAGAGGAACGTGGCCCACTGAGGCCTCAAGGGCAGGGACCGCGTCTTGTGTGGGGCCGGACACACAGGAGCTGACGATAAATGTGCCGTCGTGCGCAAGAAAAGGATGGTCCCCTGAGCCCCGCTCCACTCCGTTCCTGCTTCACCTCTCCACCCTGGTCCCTCCCCCACTGAGGAGCAAGAATGCCGAAATGACACGGCATTGCTTGTGAGGATCCGATGAGCCAACCAACAGGAACCTCGGCGTCCAATCTATAACCTGTCGGGCCCGTGACCGTCACTACCGCCGTCCTTCGAGGCTGACGACGCTCACCACGCCTCTGGCATCACTATCTTCAGAGGATACTCAGAGAGCGTCTGGATCAGTATCTCCACAGATGCAGGTCAATGTTACGGACAGGCTCCCATCTCACCGGGCCCATAAGAGGACTTCTGCTCAACGTGGTCCTTCTCTCCGGTAAAACCAGGTCAAAACTGTCACCCGTTTTCCAGTTAGAGGATAAGCTTCAAGGACAGTAAAAGAACTCTCCAGAATACATCACTAATGGTGTTCATCCATTACAATTAGGCCACCTGACTTCAAGCCTGAACGAACCCGCACCTAACGGATCGGTTCACAAAAGGCTCACCGGGTCACTGGGGGTTTGTGGCAACTTCAGCAAAGCCCAGCAATGCGGTGTTCACACTCAGACTGTAGGCGTGGCTCGGGGAGAAGGGCAAATGGGTGAACGAAAAGGAGAGGGGGTGCCTCGGTGGCCCAGGGACTTAAGCACCTGACTCTTGATTTCGGCTCCAGTCATGATCATGCAGTTGGAGAGTTCGAGCCCCGTGTCGAGCTCTACACTGACAGCATGGAGCCTGACTGGGATATTCTCTCTCTCTCTCTCTCTCTCTCTCTCTCTCTCTCTCTCTCTGTCTCTGTCTCTTTGTCTCTGTCTCTCTGTCTCTGCCCCTCCCTCGCTCCCACGCTCATGCGCTCTCTCCCTCTTTCTCAAAAATAAATAAACAGGGGGGCGCCTGGGTGGCGCAGTCGGTTAAGCGTCCGACTTCAGCCAGGTCACGATCTCGCGGTCCGTGAGTTCGAGCCCCGCGTCGGGCTCTGGGCTGATGGCTCGGAGCCTGGAGCCTGTTTCCGATTCTGTGTCTCCCTCTCTCTCTGCCCCTCCCCCGTTCATGCTCTGTCTCTCTCTGTCCCAAAAATAAATAAAAAACGTTAAAAATAAATAAATAAATAAACAAACAAACAAACAAACAAACAGGGGCACCTGGGTGGCTCAGTGAGTTGAGCATCCGACTTCAGTTCAGGTCGTGGGTTCGTGGTTCATGGGTTCGAGCCCCACGTCCAGCTCGCTGCTGTCAGCCTGTCAGCACAGAGCCCTCTCTCTGCCCCTCCCCTGCTTGCACCCTCCAAGTAAACAAGGCTATGTTAAAATTTTTTTGAAAACAAGGAGAGGACTGAGGAAGCGTTTGGGGAAAAACAGAGAAGGAAGACAGTTGGGGGCAGGGGGAAGGGATGCCACACGGTCCACTGCCACACCGCCCAGGCGCACCCCCGCCCAGCCTGTGGGTTCCTGCATCAAACATACCTGGGCACAAGGTGCCAAGGACATGGGCGCTTTGCCTGGAACCCAAACAGCTGGCTCAGTGGAGGCCACCCTGTCCCCGCCCGTCCCCAGGAGGCCACTCCCGGCTTGGGTTTCTCTTCTGCGTCTGAATGCTACAGGTGACAGGTGACTGTCTTGCCCGCGCCCTGCAAACATGCCCCGTGAGTGCCGCGCACACACCTGCACAGGTATCTCCCTCACACCGTTCGGTGGGGAGCCAAGAAGATCTGCTAAGTCCTCTGACACCAGCGATGACGCACCGGCGCTGCTCCCCGGTGGATCTGCTTCCACTGACAGGGCCCGGTGCCTCCACCCCCTCCCTACCCTCACCCCTGCTCCAGCAGGCTGCACGGCCTGCTCTGTAAAGCAGGACCGTTGACACAGGGCAAAGTATTCCCCAGGAGATTTAAACAATACCTTTTATAGTCATATTAATGTTTCCTGGATTTGTTTTGTTTTGTTTTCTGGTGCTACAGCTTACTTTTAACCTTTCTTACGCAGAGCGGGGGAGAAATCCACAGGGAGCGCCCAGTCCAACCTTCACAACGGAGGAAGGTTCCAGAAGCCACTCTGCTCCACACCAGACATTCTTTCAGAGACGTCCACAGACAGACACAAAATTCCGTCCATCTTTCATAACAGTAATTCAAAGTGGGAAAACACACACACACACACACACACACACACACACACGCCAGCGTCCGACATTGTCACGGAGACCTAAAACGGCCAAGGGGAGAAGCGGGCGAGGTGACCCCGGTCCCTTGGAGGGCTCACCATGCTGGTTTCTACGCGTCACATGCACACGGTGGGTGCATCAACTTCGACTTGCTCCCCGGGGGTTTCGAAGGCCGAGAAGTACCAGCAGAGAGTGATCACACAGCTTTTTTTCTTACTATCCAAGTGACTACGTGGATATTAAAAGAATGAGACAACGGGCACTCCTGTAGCCCGTCCCCGGCATGCAGCCTGTGCGGTCCCCGCCGTGGGCAGCAGAGGGGCCTCATCTGGGAAGAGAAGGACACTGAGGCGGGGGGATAGCCCTCAGCAGGTGAGGGCGGGGATCATGACCTCTCAGAGTGACATCATGCCAACGTCACTGGCTGCAAGCCGCAGGTGTTCACCTCCGGGTAAACAAGCACAGGGAAGCAAACCCTGGCCTGTATGCGCCCAGAGCCGGGGAGGGGACAGCCTGTCAAAGTCCAGAAGGGCCGTGACTTATGCGACTTCAACGCACATGTCCCTGGGTCCCTGCCCCGTGTCACCAGCAGGGCCGTCTCGGGACAGCTGAAGCAGGGAGGGAGTTTGGAACAGTAAGCTATTTCAGGTAACGCTTTATGTTGCCAGACCAGCCATAGCAGCACTCCAGACTGTCACTTTTTATAATGTTTGCCGATAAACTTTCCCGTGTGGTTTTTGAAATGGCGCCCAAATGCAAACAGGGAACAGATGGGAAGCCCGCGGCTCGCCCCGTCCGATCGCCTGCTGGAGGGTGGACGGCAGGTTGACACGGTCCGGGGCCAACAAAGCGGCGAAGGCCGGCGGGACGATGACGTCGCACTTCACAAGGTAAAGCCTTTTCTGGGGTTTCCTCGGGACGGCGCCTTTCTAAATGTCAAGATGCTCGCAGCTAAGAGGCAGGAACCCCGGCTTCGAGGATGCAGTGTGGCGGGGCCCCTGCGACACGGCCCCCGAAGATGCTCCCGGTCAGAAAGTCAGGGGCATCTGAGCCCCAAACGCATTCCTCCAGAAAGGATCAGAAAGGGAGAAAGAGAGAGAGAACTCGGGAAACAGACCGTCCCCCCACCCGGGGCCTGGAGCTGGAGCAGAGGCCGGGCGGGTGGCAGGACGCGGGCTGCGGGGACACAAACGTGTGCCTCTTGTCGCAGCTCGGCGCTCCCACGGGAACCGTCACACCAGCACTGGGAGCAGAGCAGTCCACCAGCCTCGGGCTTCCTGGTGCTGCCCTCCCTCCACCACCCTGTACCAGAGGAACAGATATCACTGCTGTGGGCCTGCCAAGGTCCTGAGACAGCAGCGCACAAAGTAAAACTGCAAATGTCACTGCAATGTCACAGTGCGCAACACACACGGCGGTAAGTGGCGGCTGAGCCTGTCTGTTCCGGTTAGCCTCGACTCACCCTCCCGCTCTTTAAGATGGCCTGAAGCGGCCACGCCACGGTCCCAGTACGAAGTTTTAACTGGCCGATACCCAATTTTCTGTCCATGGGAATTGGAATACCAACCCCCCTCATACACACCGCTGTCCTGAAGCATTTTTACAAGCTGGACTTGAGGGAGGCTGGGCAGTCGAGACGTCGGGCATTGCAGCACAGCTTTTCAGTAACCCGGAGGGGCCGAAGGCCCAGATCATTCTGCCTGGCACCAGATCTCACCAACAGAAAGACACAAAGGTACCGGGGTCCCCACAAGGAAGTCAGAAATGACCGCCCCCGCCCCGTGGGCCCTACCCACGGAGGGGGGCGGGGGGGGGGGGGTCCCGCAGACGCACAGACAGTGAAGGCAGGGGCGGCAGAGAGCGGGCTGTTCCGTCTCAGACATCCTGAGAGCTTCCCCTTTGCAAGAAGGGACTTGCACAAGACAAAAATCCTGTCATGAAACGGAGACCTTATAAGGCGTAGGTACTACTTGTACTTTAAGAGGCAGGAGGGAGAGACAAACACTCTGCGCGATATAAAGATGAAAGTTCTCTGCCTCGAGAAATACGGCCAACATAAAAACGGGGGACACAAAGAAGTCGGAGCGATGAGCCACAGATACGTAAACAGGCCGAGAGGCCGCGGTTCCCTTCCCGGCCGATTGTTGGGGTGTCTTACACACACACACGTCAGCACTTAAAACCTCCCCGTCGGTTCCACGGGGGCTATAACAACCACTAATAGCACCTCTGCCACAGTAGCCTGCCTGTTCCAGAAATTCTGGACTGGCTCACATTCCTCATGATCAGATGGGCTAATGGCGTATGTTTCCAATATGGTAACCATTAAAAATTATATATTTAGGCACACCCCTCATATAATTTAGGTCTATCTTTGAGATGCGTGGGGAACAGCTTTCCAAGTCTGAAAAGAAATGATGCAGCTGCCCATGAGAAAATACTAACGTAGAAATCGTGACCTGCCTGGGGCGCCTGGGTGGCGCAGTCGGTTAAGCGTCCGACTTCAGCCAGGTCACGATCTCGCGGTCCGTGAGTTCGAGCCCCGCGTCAGGTTCTGGGCTGATGGCTCGGAGCCTGGAGCCTGCTTCCGATTCTGTGTCTCCCTCTCTCTCTGCCCCTCCCCCGTTCATGCTCTGTCTCTCTCTGTCCCAAAAATAAATAAAAAACGTTGAAAAAAAAAAAAAAATTTAAAAAAGAAATCGTGACCTGCCTAAGAATGCCCTCAGGGAAGCAGGAGTCACCGTGATCACCCAAGATTTGGACCCCAAGTGGCAATATCCACCCCCTATTCTGCCAGCAACCCCTCTCTCCTTTTGATCCTGATGTTTCAGGCTGTCAGTGAATCATGTTCTCCAAAAGGGAGGGGGGGGGGGGCACATAAAAAGGAAGGTTTTCTCCCTGGGCCCAACACCTGCACCAAACTCTTATGTTCACGACAGCAAAATTTCCACTGGACACTGGGATGCAGGTACGGGATCAGGGCCATCTGCATAAAGTCCCTGGACATCAGCAGCTCTGCTTGAGCAAAAACTTCCACACCGGGCCCTCTGTTCAAAAGCATTTCCCACACACGCCATCAGATTATCTAGTGTCCACGAAGCAGGAACCGGCGCCACAGGTTACATCAAAGCAGCCCGCACGCACCCCCCCTGTCGCACGTACAACGAGGAGTCCATGTGCTCGATGACTGGTCATCCAGGCCGTGGGCCTCCTGCCTTCTGGAAACACGGGAGGAGGTTGGCATCTCTGAAGATCTTCAGGGCTTCCTTGCACACGCTGCTCTAAGGAAAACCACGTCATCAAGCTGGCCCTGCCGACGGACCCAGACTCCTGGGAAAATTCTCCCAGAGGGAAGGTTTCGTACTCCCTGTATCGGGAAGGGAACTGGGAGGTGGGGAGGGCCTCCCAAGGAGGTCATGGAATGAAGGAATGAATGCGATTTGCCGGACCTGTATCACCATCGTTGAGATCAGGAGTGACCCTGCTGAGGTGTCGCCTGTAAAACGAACGCGTCATCTCCGGTTCCGAACACCTCATCTGCCCCCAAAATGTTTCCGTCTGAGACCTGACAACAGCAGAGCCCTCTTCCTCCTATAAAGTGGTAAGAAGCCACCTTGCTCATCAGAGGCTGCTTCAATTCCCACAGCTGGTCCCTGAGCTCTTCCTGGTACCCTAGCATTAAAGCTCTGGTCCCATCTCTGTCCCCTCCCTGGGCGCTCTTCAGAAAAAGGCAAGAACAGGGGCGCCTGGGTGGCTCAGACGGTTACGCGTCCACCTCTCCTGGTTTCAGCTCAGGTCATGATCTCACGGTTGGTGAGTTCGAGCCTGGCCATCGGGCTCCTCGCTGTAGGCGCAGAGCCTGCTTGGGATTCTCACGCTCTCTGCCCCTCCCCCGCTCTCGTTCTCTCTCTCTCTCTCTCTCTCTCTCTCTCTCTCTCTCTCTCAAAATAAACAAACGTTAAAAATAAAGAAAAGAAAAGGCAAGAACAGGCTGAGAACCGACCTAAGTTCCAACTCTGCCACTGACAAATTGTGTGATCGCTTCCTGTGTCTCCGCCTGCAAACCAGGACTGATGATAACGAGCACGCGCACAGAAAGCACCTAGCTCCGGGCCGCTGCCACTCGGCAGGACCTCGAATGTACCAGCGGGAAGACCTTCTAGCTGAAATCATTACTCCTCAGCTGCAGCAGACTACGCGTGAGAGACAGAAAAGCCACCTAACCAGGTGTTCTCAACACGGAAGCCTGGGGATGTAAGAAAACAAAGGGGAACCTTCTGTTTCTAGAGCCCCTAACACATAGCTTAGTGTCAATCATCCCTTGTGTCGTTCTGTCTTCTGCTTGTGCATGTGTGTGAGTGTTCCTAAGAACAGAGCGGTGTGGCGGAGGCCTTGCCTCTCTGGGACCTCCTCCTTCCGCACTCCCCCGTATCTGCGAATATGCTCAGAAGCCCGCCCCTGGCTCTTGTGGTCCCTTCCCTATACTCTGCTTGGCCCACCTCTGCAGCTTTCCCTGCCCCCTCCACATCAATGCCGCTCAAGTCCCTGCTGGAAGGTTCATCCTTCCACCTGCCTGAGGGAGCACATCACCTGACCTTGTCTTCCGAGGTGCCGCCCAAAACAAGCAAGTGCCCGTCCCCCTCTTCCCCTCCAGCAGCCCCTGGCTGACATCAACTCAGCTCCAACTCGGCCCCGAAGCCCCCCACTTCTCCCTCCTGCCTCCCATCCCACCAGGCCCCACATCTGCTACTCCTGTTAGTTCTCTCTGAAACAGCTCTGAAAAGAGAACAAGGGCAAGACCTCACCCCTGCAGGTCCCCACCTTCTCTCCAAAAGACCTCTGCCTTGCCCCCCCAGTCCACCCCATGTATCCACCGCGGACCCCCAGAGCAACCTGGGGAACAAAACTGACCTTTAATTGAATGAATGAATGAATGAATGAATGAACGAATGAAATGAAATGAAATGAAATAAATAAATAAAAGAGACCACTCCACACTCTGACAGGGTAAAACCCAAAGAATATTCCTCACATTAAGGCCACGGTTGCGCGAGGCCCCACGTCCCCCCTCCATCTTCTTCTCCCTCATGCCCTAGACTTGTCTGTTCTCGCGGGCACTGTTTCCTCTGCCCGTTACCCTGCCCCACTACTCTGCCCGGCAAGCTCCTATTCAGCCTTCAGAGCCCAGCTCAAATATCATCTCCTCTGCGAAAATCCCTGCTTCCCGTCAACACAGCCCACGCTGTTCTCATCTCCAAGGCACTACAGCCTTTGTTTATTCACCTCGAACCTACAGAGCCAAATACAGCCGCCTCCCCCACCGACCGGCCCGCCCTCTCCGAATGACCTTCTTGGGTGGGGGGGATCAGCAGTGCTTCTCAGACTTTCTTCTGCATAAAGACCACCTAGACAGCCTATTAAAACACAGCTCCAACGTTTCTAGGTCAGTAGTTGTGGAGTAGGGTCTGAGCTTCTGAGCTTCCCACCAGCTCCCAGATAATGCTAATGCTGCTGGTCCAAAGACCACACTGTGAGAAGTTCAGCACCAGTGTCCAAGGATGAGAGAGTCAGAGACCTGGTTGTGCAGGGATGAACCCACATCAACTTGGACAGCCCCTTCCCATCACCTGAGTCTGAGCCCCAGTTTACAGAACAGGGAAACACCTCCGGGCTAGACTGCTGCTGGTCAAGGTCATCACAAGGACAAACCAAGAGGCTGCCTGGGAAGGTCTTTGTAACCCCTAAGGTGGGTGGTGGGGACACATCTGAGAAAAAGCACCCCTCACCCCAGTTCCGGCCAGGGCAGGCCTGGGCGCTTGTGTGTGGGTTATAGCTTGACCCCTAAGTGATCAGCAGAGTCTTTCCCCCCACCTCATGGTAAGGCTGATTTGCCTTACTCTGACTTTAAAACAAGGTTTTCTTTCAAATGCATAAATCTGTCAGGTCGTATCTCTGTAAGTTACCTAAGTGTAGATTTCTGGCAAATGGAACTAAACATCCAAGGATCTTGGGAGAGAGTTGTTATCAATGCCAATGACACCTGTTTGATGACTTTAGTGAGGGAAGAGGCCTTGGCTTATCAAAATAGCATCTACTGTTCACCTATCCAACAAATCGGGGATACCAGATATTTACATGCGGACCACAAAAACCCCTGCAGAGTTCCCCGGACCAGATGCCTTATCACAACCCCAGAGCATGCCGGGAGGAGCCCTGAACACCAAACCCCCCCCCCCCCCCCCGCCCCGGCAAGGCGCCCACCTGTGCCCTGCATGGCACCCAAGCATCAGGAGCCTGTAACAGCATGGGGCTGATGGGCCTGCTTTCCAGAGAGCATGCCCTAAGCCAGCACTGTGACTACATTCCAGAAGCAAGTTTTCAGGGACGGTCACCATTCCGCACTTAGGGTTACTCCTGGCTCCTAGAACCTGCTTCCGGGACCTGCTCACCCCCCTGACACGGACATAAACAGTCCACAGTGCATACTAAGTGGGTGCATGTGGCCTGCAAGTCCCCCAAAGGTCAGATCGTGTCTAAATCCTAGGTGACATTTTCCCCCAGCCCTTCCCTCAATACATATTTTCAGAATAAGTGAATATTTTTAAAGCGCCCCAGGGACCAAAGAAAAGGATAAGGGGGCGGGGTAAGAGTTACTCCAGGAAGGCAAGGGCACGCCTCTTGGCCTCCTGATCTTCAACTCCGGGCCTTTTGCAGTACCTTTGAGCAAGTTTACTTAAAGGGCTGGACCTTTCTCCTCTCAGCAGGACCCCAGTTCCAACACTTGTTCAGAGCCTGCAGCTGTGTCCCCAGACCGGTTTCCCCCCCCCCCACCCCCCCCCAGCAGCATCCCGGCCATTTACAAATGAAGGGCTAGCAGCTGGAAACTGGGAAACAGATGGCCCTCCTCCTTTGAATGGCTTGATCTGGCAACTCAGGCCTCAGCAAGTTCGGGCCAGCCTGGTGCAGAAATCTTGTTGAGGCTGAAGGCACAGATTCATAGCCCGAGGGGTCTTTAGCAAGCAGCTGGGTCGGAATGACCTCTTGGAGGGGTTTCCCCTAAAGTCAGCAGGGGCAGGGAGCCTCTGCGGCGGGTGGGGCACGTCCCCAGCTGGCTTTGCCCCTTGCCCGCTTTTCTCCAGTGACTTACAAAAAAAAAGGAAAATTCCCCCATGGGGAATCCTGTGCCCCAGGACTGAAAGCACGTTCGCTCATTCAGGAAATTCCAAATCTAGAAGGGTGCCACCAGGGTTAGCCTTTCTCCTAGGCCCTAAGCCGTGTATCTGCAAAGAGGTCAAACCTTCTGGAAAGCAAACTTTGAAGAGTTTCCACTTCTCCATGCAGAGCCCAGCCCCTTTCAAAACCCATCAGAGCAAGTTCACCTAGGGAGGGGCTATGCTGGGCCCCCAAGCATCTTGGCACACCTGCCCCTTTTAAGCAAGACTGTGCCCCACCCTGCTCCGGGGAAAGGAGGGAGCCTTATGTAAATGCCCAGGTCCTCGGCTGAGGCCCCGCTATGGGAGTTCACTACCCAGGCTCCCCTGCCTTCCACCACCTCCGGCCTCCATGTTAACCTGGTAAGAAACTGCAGCGGCAGAAAACAGACTTGTCAAGGAGGTGGCTGAGAGCTACCCTTGACCACCTGTTCACAGGCCCTACCTGCAAAGACGGGCACCTCTCGGCAACAAGTGGAACCTGACGGGGGACAGCGGAGGAGCCAGGCCCTGGATGGTTCCCAAACTGGGCAGGGAAAGAGCTGGCAGGCACATGTGGCTGGGAATGACTGGGGCCAATGCAGGGGGGTCTGCTGAAGACTCAAGGTGGGTGCTCACCTCCCTGAGAAGCTCAGCCTCGGGAAGCCACATAGTTCGAGTACCCAGAAAAATCCTCACCGTGGCCCACAGGTCCCCCACCTGACCTGGCCTACTACTCTAGTCTCCTTCAAGCGGCACCCCGGCTTCCTCAGGGTTCCTGCAACCCTTTGAGACCCACCGTGCTTCTTCTTCAGAGCACCTGCACCCAGGATTGGAACTAGGGCCTCGTTTTGGCAGTTATTTGACAAAGATCTATGGCCCCCCCGCCCCCCATTCATAGGACTTGAGACTGTTTTTGGCTTGCCATTCTATCCCCACAGAGCTCAACACACGGTAGGGTTTCAAAAAATGTATCTGGGGGGCACCTGGGTGGCTCAGCCAGTTAAGCATCTGACTTCCACTCAGGTCATGATCTCACGGTTCGTGAGTTCGGGCCCCGCATCAGGCTCTGTGCTGACAGCTCAGAGCCTGGAGCCTGCTTCGGATTCTGTGTCTCCCTCGTTCTCTGTCTCTCTCTCTCTCTCTCTCTCTCTCTCTCTCAATCTCTCTCTCTCTCTCTCTCAAAAATAAACATTTAAAAAATTACACCACAGTCTGTAAAGGGTTGATGACCTGTGTCTGCCAAGCTCTGGCAGTTGTCCCGCCACCAGGGCTGCAAGGCTAAGAGAGGAAGCTGCAGGTTTCCAACCGCCAAGCATTCAACACCTTCTCTCCAACGCTGAGCCCCCCTTCTGAACACCTGCGACCCCAGACGGACGTTCCGCATTCACCGTGCAAGTTCAGTGCAAGGTCCAGCGGACTAAACCAGGCCCAATTCACCTCCAGGTCTAGCAAGCTCCCCTCAGAAGCCACCTTTTTTTAACCACTCAAAATGAAACTTTTGTTTGCTTTAAAAATGGCTCTACTGCTCAGCCTCTTCCTCCCCTTGGGACGCCCCTCCTGGCCAAGAGGAGGCGTGGGGGATTGCTGCTTCTGCCTTTCCATTCTTAGATGTTCTCTTTGTTCCCCACTTTTGCCCCGGCGTTGTCAAGGGCCAGGGAGGCCCTGCCATTTGTCGTTTCCGTGACCGTAGGTGGTAGGAGCCCCAAGAACAACCGTCTGCGCAGGTGGGCCTTGACCCAACTGAGAATCGGACACGCTGGAGAGAAGTGTGACGTACTATTAAAGTGACAAGCAAAAAGGCAAACATTTAGCAGTGCCAGGGCAAACGGCCAGAAGCATCTGGGACAAGGAAAAACGGGATGGTCTGCTCCCACTCCGCTGAGTTGGCTTCTGAGCAAATGGGCAAATACCAGACCAGTCAGCCCTACCTGCCTGAGCTGCTGGGTGACTGAGCCGGGGGTCACTAACTGGGCCTCAAGGCGTCTCCCTCCAGTCTCCCGGGCAGGAAAAGGGTTGGCTTCTTACTAGTCAGCTGCATATCACCAGAGGCCATTCTCGGAGAATCACAAAGTGGTAATTATTGCACTGGTTTTATTGCCCAGGACTTTTCTTCAAACAGCTTTAGGAAAATAGGTGTGGGTATGTGGGGAAGAGACAGAATCACCCAGCAGCGTCCTTACATGTTTAACAGTCAAATGACATATTTCGGAAAGAATGACAAGGCCGTCCTACCATATGCCACAGAGGACCCTCCTGCTCGGGGAAAGGAAAGGAATCAATCGATAAACCTTCCTTATGCCAAGAAATTCACCCCAAGGCCGGGGCCCAGGCCCGCTGTGGAGTGTTGGAGGAAACATTTCATCTCCAAGGGTCTCAGTCAAGAGTCTCGTCCATAAAATGGGAACATGAATGACCCGGGGGTCAGCTGGATGATTAAGATTAGAGATGGGGGCAGAGGAACTGCAGGAAGGTGGTCAAAAAGTACAAACTTTTTTTTGTTGTGACATAAACAAGGACTAGGCCGGGGCACCCGGGGGGCTCAGTCAGTTAAGCATCCGACTCTTGAATTCAGCTCAGGTCCCAGTCTCGTGGTGGTGAAATCAAGCCCCACATCGGGCTCTGCGATGAACACCTGCATGGGACTCCCTCTCTTCCCCTCTCTCTCTGCCCCTCCCCTGCTCACGCTCTCTGTGTCTCAAAATAAATAAATAAATAAACTTAAAAAAAAAAAAAAAAACAGTTCTAGGGATGTAATGCACAACACAGTGACTATCATCACCATGGCCGTGTGGCGTATGGGAAAGTTTTCCAGGGAATAGATCCTGAGAGTTCTCATCACAAGGAAAAATCTTCTTTTTTCTTTTTCTTTTTTCATCTGTAGGAGATCTTAAACTACTTACGATAATCATGAAATGATTTACGTAAGTCCAATCATCCTGCCGTACACCTTATACTTACGCCGTGCTGTGAGTCTATCATATCTCAATAAAACGGGGAGAAAAGATTAGAGAGGCTAGATGTCAAGGGACCTAGCACTGCGTCTGACACACAGCAGGCACTCAATAAATGGTCATGAGAGCTACTGTTATCATCACCCTCCTCACCCTCTCAAGGAATGGGCTAAAAAAAATGACCCCATGCATGCATCCACACTGACCACTGCCCCTCACACCCCTGCTTGTCCAATCAAACGACCCCACAGGGGTATAACATGCAAATGATTGCTCAGCTCCTCCCCCTCAGTAGTGTAAGTCCCCTGACAATTTCCTTCCCTTCCATAAAGTCCAGAAGCCCAGCTACCTGCCCAGGTAGGAACACCCAGCAGGCTGCCCAGGGGAGTCGCTGCAGTTAAACTTGGCAGGAACGACAGTAACTTGCTCCGGCGCTCCCCTCAGTGGCCTGGACAAAAGCAGAGCACGCTACACCCCACCCCCACCCCCCACCCCCCAATCCTGTCTCCATCCTTCTTCACAGGGCCTAACGGCAATCCTTTGGAAGCCTCAAACAGAAAACTCGTTCCTTGCCAAAATATATTGCTCTCCATGAAGAGCGTGTCCTACAATTATTACAAAGCGGCAAACACGTTTTTTTTCTACGGGGAAAATAGGTCAACCCTGAACCATTTGGACTGCAAGCAGCAAGATGATCACATTGCTGAAGTCCAAACTTACAAAGGCCCAAGACGATATGGAGGGATGGATAAATGGCCTACAGCACGCTTTCGATTTTGATTAATGCAAACGCTTCCCATCAGAAGATCTAGTAAATATGCCTGAAATACTGGCTTTTTCTTTTTTAAAAAGGAGCCTTCATGCCCACACAGAGCCCAATGCAGGGCTTGAACTCACACCCCTGAGACCAAGAGCGGGGCTGAGATCAAGAGTCGGATACTTAACCAACTGAGTCGCCACCCAGGTGCCCCTGAAATCTTGGTTTTAAATCCTGTATCAGGGGGCGCCTGGGTGGCGCAGTCGGTTAAGCGTCCGACTTCAGCCAGGTCACGATCTTGCGGTCCGGTCCGTGAGTTCGAGCCCCGCGTCAGGCTCTGGGCTGATGGCTCGGAGCCTGGAGCCTGTTTCCGATTCTGTGTCTCCCTCTCTCTCTGCCCCTCCCCCGTTCATGCTCTGTCTCTCTCTGTCCCAAAAATAAATAAAAAACGTTGAAAAAAAAAAATTTAAAAAAAAAAAAAAATCCTGTATCAGGTTTTTACATTGACAAGAAAGTGAGGATGGGGATGGAGAGAGAGAGTTCTACACCCATTTGCCTCATATTCACATCCCCGCCCCCTCACATAGATCTCATTGGCCAGTTTCAGATAAAGAAAGGCAGGCTCAAAGTGATTATCTACCTTATAGAAGTCACAGCAGCAGTAGATAGGGGAGTGATTCAAGTCTGTCTTGCCCTAAGCCCAAGGCCAAGTTCCTTCTGTGCTTTTGTCCCCAGACAGCACATCGCATGCCACTCAAACTTATTTTATTCAGGGCGCCTGGGTGGCTCAGTGGGCTAAGCGTCCAACTCTGGCTCAGGTCATGATCTCCCAGTTTGTGGGTTTGAGCCCCACATCAGGCTCTCTGCTCTCAGCCCAGAGCCTGCTTCAAAGCCTGTCTCCCATTCTCTCTCTGCCCCTTGCCCACTCATGCTTTCTCTCTCAAAAATAAATAAACATTAAAAAAAGTATTTTATTCATCTTTATGGATTCAGATGAAGAATTTAAGTTAATTTTATAGGGGATATTTGGTCTTTTCAAGATGTGTTTTAAGTTTGAAACATTTATAATGTTTAGGATACAGATTCAATTGGGTACCCCCCCCCCCCTTTTATCAGCTAAGAATGCAACACATTTGGTGGAAACCCAGGAAGCGTGGTGGACAAGGAGGGAGACCCTTAAAGGCAGCCACATGCCTTCCTATAGAGCAATCTCACTGTCAACTAAGAATCTGAAGTTTGAGGGCTTCCAAAAAAGTTTAAACCCTAAATTTGTCACCACAAAGATCTTTATTTTCATTTTATAGTCCCTCCCACCCTGTTCCCCACCCAACACACAAAACTGGCCTTTATGATGTCGATGTATTTTTAAAACATTACAACCGGTCAGGTATGGAAAACCTTAACAGTAAACAGTCATTTGTAAAAAGAGACCACATAGAATGACAAAGAAGGAGTTCTACAGTTAGGAAAGGACCGTGACAATTTATGTAGAGTTGATCAGTGTCAGAGCCCAGAATGGAGTTCTTTCTCTTCCAGGAAAGGTGATATATAAATCATACAAATAAATATGTCCCATGTCCTCATTCCCGAACATATCAGAACTTTCCTTATAAGCTGGGTTTTGACCTCCTCATAAAACATGTTCACCATAACCTGAAATTCCATATAGTGCATTCCATCCATCCGGGACATGGAATTTACCATTCTCTAGTTGGACGAGGGGTTAAAGGAAAGAATATTCCCCAGCTTAGCTCCCTGACTCAGTACAAGAAGAATCTGAAATTCTCAATATTCACATGAAGTGGCAAAAGTCCAGAACGGGGCGTAATTACTTACGTATTCCAAAGTGGAATAAATGACAACAGTTCACACCCATCATGGTGCGAGTTTCCCAAAACCAAAATTACTGAAAACCTAAAGCATCACTTAAACCTAAAGCCTTTACAGGACGTACACTCTTCAAGGTCAACCACAGTCTGTCCTAACCATGAAATATCCTTCTGTATGAATACAGAAGCAGTAAAAACTTGAAATTCTATAAATGAAGCCCATAAGCACCGCATCTGCAGCTACCATTTTGGATTTTCTATCATGCCCTTTTAAAAAGACATTTTTAAGAAAATGTTTATTATTTACTTTGAGGAGGGGAACACAAGCAGGAGAGGGGCAGAGAGAGAAGGAGAGAGAGAGAGAATCCCAAGCAGGTTCCAGGCTGTCAACACAGAGACCGATGTGGGGCTTGATCCCACCCACTGTGAGATCTTGACCTGAGCCGAAATCGAGAATCAGAGGCTTAACCAACCGAGCCACCAGGCACCCCTCTATCATGCCCTTTTAAAAAGGGATAGTCATTGATCAGAGCAAGGAGGTGGCGGTGGGGGGGGGGGGGGGCAGAGATTGCAAGTGTAATCTTTGTTAATTACAGAAGGCGACCTCTCCAACACACACAGAATCATTATAGTAACATGGCCAGCAGCTTGTTCAAGCAGACTTATTTAAAGAGCCTGGCCTCAGGCTCCTTTTCCTACCTCCTCTTTACACACTCCCTAATTCGAGAAGGCCAGAGCTCAATCAGCTGGGTCACTGTAGGTCTACCTGGGTAAGCAGGAGGAAGTGGCCAGTTTGTGGAGACTCAAGGGCTGCCAGAAAGCCTTAAGGCTTTGTGTGAAGATAAACATTTTCCCCAAAATGGAACACGAGTTATGCATGGCTTTAAAATCTCAAGTCCAAGGCCCTTAGCTGGCTCAGTCTGTAGAGCAGGTGACTTTTGATCTCAGGGTCATGAGTTCAAGCCTCATGCTGGACGCAGAGCTTACTTTAGAAAAAATAATGTGGGGCGCCTGAGTGGCTCAGTCGGTTGGGCGTCTGACTTGGGCTCAGGTCATGATCCCAGGGTTTATGGGTTCAAGCTCCACATTGGGCTCTGTGCTGACAGCTCAGAGCCTGGAGCCTGCTTTGGATTCTGTGCCTCCCTCTCTCTGCCCCTCCCCCACTAGCACTCTATGTCTCTCAAAAATGAATAAATGTTAAAAAAAAATTTTGCGGGGGGCACCTGGGTGGCTCAGTTGGTTGAGCATCCGACTTCGGCTCAGGTCATGATCTCACACTCCGTGAGTTCGAGCCCCGCGTCTGGCTCTGTGCTGAAGGCTCGGAGCCTGGAGCCTGCTTCAGATTCTGTGCCTCCCTCTCTCTGACCCTCCCCCGTTCACACTGTCTTTCTCTGTCTCAAAAGTAAATAAACATTAAAAAAAAATTCTTTTTAATTTTTTTTAAATAATGAAATCAATAAAAATTAAAAAAATAAAATCTTGGGGTTCCTGGGTAGCTCAGTCAGTTAAGTATCCAACTCTTAATCTCAGCTCAGGTCATGATCTCACGGTTCATGAATTCGAGCCCCGCATCAGGCTCCACAGTGATGGCATGAGGCCTGATTGGGATTCTGTCTCTACCTCTCTCCGCCCCTCCCCTGCTCGTGCGCTCGCGCTCTCTCTCTCTCTCTCTCTCCCTCAAAATAAACTTTAAAAAAAGAGGAAAAAAATTTTTTTAAATAATAAAATCTCAAGCCCAAGAGCCTCTAACAAGTCAAAGCTGTGTTCTTAGGGGTTTGTTCGTCTTGGATACAATGATGCTGAAACATCACTGCTCAGTAAACCCGCCCCCCTTCAGCTAAGGCTGAAGGTTCAGCCCCTACATCAGGTTCCCTCTTCAGCCCATACAGCCTTGAACACAGTCACCATCAGTTAAAAGAAACCATGCTAAACAGGCAAGTCAGAAGCACATGGGGCACAGGTGTGGCACAGTGACCGACATCAGGCGCAACCACGAAGGGAGAGCTGGAAACGCAGAGCCATCGCTCAGTCTCCCCAAGCGGATACAGCAAACAGATGAAAAGAACTCAAAACCTAAGGCTAGAGTCATTCCTCGAGGCGCCCGAATGATAACGATCACAGGCATTTCTGCACAGTGGCAGTAAACCCACTGGTTCGGAATCATTGGTGGGACAGCCTGGAAAACTTTCAGAAAGTAATCTCTGAATTGCCTGCCCACAGACAAGTCACCGTGCTAAGAATCCAATCGGGACAGTGAGTAGAGAGGGGCACACTAGCCGCGTTGCCTACCTGGCGCCCCAAAACCAATGTCCCCCCTTCCCCTCGAAAGAGTAAAATCAGACGGCTTCCATGGAAATGGGAAATTAAGCCAGACCCTCCCTGATGAAGAAGGGTGGGAGGTAGCCTTTTTAACAATTACCCTGGAAAAAGCAAACAGGGGAACAACAGACTGCAGGCTGAAGGGCCACTAGATACATTTTCTGGAGAATGTGAACATTGAACAAGGCTCTTCCTGTTTAAACACTACCCTAGGTATTTCATAACCACGTAATTATTCATTAAGTCTGATACTGGAAACCTCTCATATTGGATTGCTCTGGTTATCTGAATTCTCACCCTCAAATGGGTCAGAAGGACTTGAAAAGAACCACTTATGGTTCCTAGTGAGGGGCTCGTCCCTGAGAAAGTCCTCAGTGTTTTGACTGGTTAAAATAAACAGGCAAAACACACACCCACTGAATTCGGATCAGAGGGAGTGAGCATGGAGAGTTATACAAACACCAAGTCTTTCGGCTTGCCCGATTTTTGCTCTCGGAGGTAATGTTTAGCCCAGTTCTTTGTCTATGAATTGTGAAATACTTTATATGCTAATAAAGAATGTGTACTTCATTGTGTATTTAACTGCATAAGCCTGCATTTCGTTTAACTGACCGGGAATAAGTCCTTGTTCCTAAGCTAACTCTCAAGTTCCAGTCAACTCTTAAATATTAACACTCGTACTGAGGAGCAAGGATGCAGATAATACAAAACAGAAGATTATTTGAAATCATTCACTCTTGGTATGCGGATATATTCTTTTTTCTCTTAACTTGCAATTAAATGCGTATGGCTGACATTACGGCATTTACAATACTCGGAACAAAGGACCTAAAACCATGCTGGAAAAATCTGACTTCCTTGTGCATTCTTCATTCACTGACTCTGCTTTTGAGTTTGGGACCAACTCACACATTGGTCCAGGACAGCACGACCTCTTAGAAGGTTGCCAAAAAAATTGGTTTGGAAAAAAATATGCAAACTACTTTCTTCTCAGGTTGTCGCTTTTCAGAATCACACTTTGTAGAGGGTGGGAAAGTAATTAGGGGTTTGGGGTTGGAAAAGCCCTTTTATTTTAGCTCCTACTGGGCTGGTGTAAACAAAGATATCATTAATGTCAACAATGACTTAATGAACCAGAGTAGGTGACAAAACGTCAGAAAAAACCTGAAAGAGTCACCTCCTCCCCAGGATAATCAAGCTTGATTATACTTTAAATAATTAGAATATTAATCAACAGAACAATACGTGGCATTGAGGACTAACCCCCTTTGAGTCAATAACTGAGCTTATAGCCTTCAGCCATTCCCCTACAACAATGAATGACCAACGGAAAATATTCTTTGTTAAACTGGGATATTAACTAAAATCTCCTGGAGATTATTTTCTTCGTAAATCAGTTGGGTAGATCCAACCCTACTGTTACCATTTCATAGTGTCCAGAACACAAATGATATACGATAGATGATACGATACGATGATATATGATAATATTGTACAGAGCCAAGAAGATTGGAAAGGATTCTCTAGTCTTAGGGCACAGGCCCCTTCCTGGAACTTAGTCACATTTTGCCCCAGACACATTCTCCTCTGGTCCAGCCCCATACACAGCGTCTACTCTGAGCCTCCAAATTAACAAACCAAGAAGTCTTCCAAGATGAGGCCTTGTGCAACAGAAGGTTAAGGTTGAACCTATGCTAATCAAAGCTATAGTCAGACGAACCACAGAAGACGCACTGGAACCAACAGACACCCACTCACCCACCAATCCTCCCTCTCTCCCCCCAGGTCGGCAGGACCATGCCCTAAACTGGAGCTGTCCCCACACGGTCAGTCTGCTTCCAGTCGTTAACCCCTTCTTCATCTACAATCAGACTACCTTGCTAATAACCTCCGACGCTAAAGCAAAACTCTGGCAGTGGAAGAACGCAAATCGACGGCCAATACGGTACTTACCAGGACACCACAGACCCTGCAGAAAGCAAACACAACCGCCTGGAGCCACAAAGGGCCTTCTCCGTCGGAGAGCGATTTTCTTCTCCACTCTCTCCAAAAGCCTCCACATTTCCTGACACTGTGGCAATGGGCACAGAACAGAGCAGACACATGCGCCCATCTCATCAGGAACGAGGATCAGAACAGGTCCTGGGTGCTTATGAGATGCCAGGCCGTGTGCTCTCCTGGCGACCTTTTGAGGCGAGTTGCCAGAAGGCTCCTGAGGACATCACCATTCATTTAGCATTAACGAAGAAGACCTTAAAGGTCATCTTATCAAACCGTCAGATGACAGGAAGGGAAACTGAGGTTGAGGGGGTTGAGTGCTTTTCCAAAGCCACTTCTTTGCAGCTCTGCACTTCCCATTTAAACCTGTCACGATCCTGGACGCAAACCTCATGGAAGCTGTGAACCCCGAAAAATGTGGACAATGACATTTGCAAAGTATTGCCTACAACTTGGGGGGGAATTCGCAAACACCTCCCCAGCCCCCAAGTGCATCCACAGATCCCAGGTTAGAAAGACCTGCTCTCATTGTTGGATACAAATTGTTACACAAAGAACCACTGGGGGGAACTTCATCCCTGCCCACTGTGTCTTCCCCTCTCCGCCCCCACCTCTTCCCGCATATTTTAAACTTTCTTTGATAATTAAATATGATAAAAAGAGGTCCTCCAGGACCGTTTACACTTTATATGTTGCGATAAACTCCCAATAAGGCTGCCCTGAAAGTCGAAATGAAAAATGCCAGTTTTTTTCCTAACCGAGGCCGTTCCCGGTAGGAAACCCCCGGCTCAGCTGCGTGGGCAAGCGCTGAGCCACGCACTCCAGGGAAAAATCAGCAATTAGGAAACACATCTATTGTAATTATCAGCACAATCAGAGAACAGGCATGGCTTTCAGAAACCAGGAACCTTTTCTCTCACATTAAGCCCTTTAAAAAGGCATCACCTCTGCAAATCACACGTGTGCTTCTGTCACAGCACGTAGCACAAGGAGGCAGTGCCATCATCACCGGGGCTGGAGCCCATAAGTGTCGCAGACACAAACTCTCACCAGACTCCCCCCTCCCGGAGACGTGGAAACCCCTGTGACGTCACTGCACCTGTTTGCACAAAGCCCCCATGCCTCTGCGTGAGACGGGGCACCGACCGGCCTCACTGTTGCCAATGCCCGACTGCCTCCCAGTAAGGCCCGTTTTAGAAAAACAGTTGCCCTTACTTATCCTCTTATGACCCATGCGTGGGCCTCAGTGGGAGCCCCCTCCCTCGGTGCTCTCATCTCTGGCAGGAACACAGCCCTCCTTCCCGTGTCATCCTGACCGGCTCTCCGTCCCTCTCCAGCCTGCGGTGCGGGGTGCCCTCCCAGAACAGCTGAGCTGACCCCAGACCACTCGGGACCACGACCGCCCCCAAAGCTTAGCAAGCACCAGGTGGGCTCTCAGCAAACAGGTTCATTAAGTGGCGATGAGTGCTGGGATCTGCCGTTTTATTCTCGGATTACCACTGGAAAACTAACTCAGCTCCCAATATTCCCTGCTGATGACAGATTTCAACGCCGCACCAAGTGGAGGCTTGGCTACTGTCGTCTCAGAAGGACCCGGGAAAGAGGTTCCAACCCTGTCCCGCTAAGTAATTCAGCCCCACTGAAGTGTTCACCAACTGGCTTCGTGCCTTTAAAATTAAATTTCCAAGGCTGAAACACAGTGCATGGCCTGTTCGATCTGTAAGTTCTCAGAGATGTGGGAGACGGCCAGGTACCTTCACTTCCAAATCTACCTAAAGCACAATCTGCAGTTTCTGTGACGTACTGCTTAGGTATTATGAACGACAAGGGCCAAAAAAAAGAAAAAACAAAAAAACACTAATATGTCTAGCGTCTCTGGGCTGAACTTCAGAAGCTTCTTTTTCTCCTTAGACAATGAAAATAAAATGTCAGCATTTCAGATGTTGGCAATTTCCCTTCGTGGCTCCTTTTGTCAGAAAACAGCAATTCTTTACATCAGAAGCAAGACTCTCCCTCCGGTGAGAAAGCGCCTGCAGGAAGCTATAGATGGCCTTCACCTCCACGCACCCCCTTCCCGCAGCACCGCCGGGCACCGGAGAAAGGTGAAGTGCAGGCTGGCTCCCTCACCCAGAGCAGGGAAGCGCGCACACCCAGAAACCACCAAACTACCATCCGGCCTGCGGTGTTACACCAAGGAACCTTCTCTGGCAGCCTCCGGCCTGGGGGCAGCAGGGAGCCCACTCCTGGCTCTCAGAGCCTCACTGACAACGCAAGGGCAGCGGATTCTAAAAGAGGCCTTGACCTCAGTGCCACTTCCCCCGGACGAACGCCCCAAACAAACTTGGGTACCCTGAGAGTGAAACGAAGGAACTTACCTTCCGGCTCTAACGTGGCGTCCTCTGCTAAATTGAAGGAGGGCCGGGCCAGGGCCAGGGTTGCCATGGTGACCACGACCAGGCAGAGGAAGCGACCCCAGCTGACCATGGGTGAGGTGGTGCCAGTCCCCCGAGCTCTTGCATATCTGCATGTGGACGTCACTCCCATCTGCACACCTCCTCTGCGCGCATGGACCGCCTGCGACGCTCAGGAGCCAAGGTGCTGCCGCAGCCGCTGCTCGTCCTGCTGCTGCTTCTGCAGAGGAGAGAGATTCGGCGAAGTCAGTGAAATCCTCCCCGATGCCAACTCGCTGAAACCCCAAGCGGGCTAAAACAGCTTCTCAGCTTCCCAAATATATGTGCCAACAGTTCCTTTTCACGATCTGCAAATGCCTTGCGTCCGCACCTCAGAGCCCCAGGTGTTTCCACCAGCCCGGTCCGCGAAGCAGGGTGGGCTGATCTTTAAAAAGCACGCTTTTGAGGAACAGAGGTAGAGGCGGAGCGACGGGACACAGATCAGGGCAGGGTGCGCTCTCTTCTGCTCTCCACCGTCACCCCTGCGGCCCTCAAAAAGCAGAAGCAACGTGACCTTTGTTTGAAGGGCAACTACAAAAGCAAGTTCCCAATGCTCGGGTTGGCATCACCGGCCTTGTTAACTTCTCTTAGGCCAACTGGGCTTCAGACAGCTGGATCGTGGAGGCGTCTGTTTGCAGACTTATTTCTGGGGCTGCAGCTGAGAGGCTGGCTCCACCCTCACTGTTAGTTCTTAGGAAGAAAGGAGACCAGCAAAATAAAAGGGACCCCAGGAAGGCGACCAAAAATCCTCACCAGTTTACACTTGTCAGGATTCATTTCCCAATACAGAAATGTGTTTCAATCTTTCGCCAGGCAGCCACTTACGAAGAATGAACGGAACTGCAACACGTTCAAAGCAGCCGATCCAAGAAAAAGATTCAAAGCCTGAAGAACCCCCTTCCGCTGTGACTACTGGCAGCCCCCAGCCTCGTAAATGTCTTCAACCCATACAGAGCGGGTGAAGGAACAGAGCAGACGCAAACTCGGAGGAATAACGCAGGTGTGTTATGAACGATGATGGTGACGTGTAAATTACTGTCATGGTATGCGATTGGGACAATGACTTTCAATAGGCTAATCTATTGGCTGAAACTTCACAGAAGTTACGGGGCGGGGGGGGGGGGGGGGGGGGTGGTGCTCAACTGCCTGGTCTATTCACCCATTTGACCCAAAGGCAAAGAGAGCTTCCCAAACTTAAATATTCCGAATGACTTTAAATGCGTTCATTATCCTCAATCACTACGTGTAGAACCGAAATGCACAAACTTGAGAAAATCTGAAACAATCACAGATTCCATAAACTCTATAAATGAACCAACCACATGTTAAGGATTGGCGGGGGGGAGACCTTTAACACAAAAATCTCTAAGCCCTGGGCTTTCTGTATGCCAACTTGAGGTTTCAAATTATACCATCAGATTTCAACACGGCGTGAGCCTCTCTCCAAAGCTACATCAGAAAAACTGTTCCTTTTAGCCTTGACTAAGGATTAAAATGGGAAAAGAGACTGCTGCACCATTTCCTGAGAAGGAAAAAAGAAATTCTCTGCTGCAGAGAAAGCACATGTGAAACGGTGTGATTCACACCAAAAGCAAGAAAAGCGTGTGCATGTGCATGCAAGCACACCCTCTATTTTCAGATTGCTTGAAGGATGTTTTTTTCCCCGACTTTTCTTTCCTCTTGAAGTTAAGAGCCTCAAAAGATAACTCCGTATCTATTTCTACACACGTGGGAGGAAAGTACACAAGCATGCCCACTGATTTACCAAGCATTTCCAGAATGCATGGGAATTTTCTGCCTCTGACACAACTCCACAAACAACCTTAAATCCTAGTAGGCTTCCCCCCAGGCTGCTTCCCTGGCCTCCTCACCCACCTGTCCCAGCCCAGGGGGCTTCCTTTGCTCCAGGCAGAGAAAGCCAGTCAGTGACCTCAGCTACATCTCAGACCATTCATTCATACCGGTCAGCTTGCACCAGAAACTTGAATTTTAGCCATTACCGGGTCCAGGCCCCAGGCTGCCCCCTGCTCACATCTCTGGAAGGCGGAGGCCTAAGGCAGCAGGTCTGCACAACTCCTCACCAAAGTGGACAAAAGTGTGAAGGGACCTCCTAGGCAGGATAATTAGGTCCCGAGGCTCGGTGTTGGGAACACAGGCCCAGCATGCCGCTGGCGGCCACAATCCCGGCTTCCTGCCTTCAATACCATAATCCTTCCTGGAGTCTGAGCCTCAGTGAAAGCCCCGGCGTGTTTATTTTTCCCCTTGAAAGGGAACTCTCTTCTCAGCCCGGGCAGGGGAGGCGTTGTCACCCTCCCTGTGATGGACGGCTCTTCGTGGCCACCCGCTCCCCTGGTCCATTTTCACCTCAGCACAAACCTGCCCCCAAACACACGCAAAGTGGCAAGCAAGAGAGCCTGGCTGGCAAGCGGTCCCTACGCCAGGTTTGTTCTGGACTCCTCAACTTACCAGAATATTCCCAACCCCCGCCCCCACGCTCCAAGAGGCAAACCAACACAGTGCCCGCCTTAATTGAGCTCCTAGGTTATCTGTCCTCTGCCGGCTCACCCAAGCCAAGCATTTGGGCGCTTTGTTCCCGGGAGATCTTACATCAGGAAAGTCAACAAGGCCACGTAAGGTTGGGATGCCCAGGTCCCCCCAGGGGGCCGACCTATTTCCCAGCTCAAAGCCTCCCTGCTGCTCCCCTCGTCTTCCCAGCTGAGTAAGGGAGGGAGCTATCAAGGGGTCAGATCTGGGCGGGGGCTGCTCAACATTCTGAAATCTCAAAAAAATACAGGCTGACTCAGGACCGCAATCCACCCCTTGGTGAACGCCTGCAAGCCAGTGAGAACTTGCAGCAGCTTTGGGGAACTCCTAACCACCAGCAGCCCGGCTCATTGTGGCCACTTCTTTCATTTATCCAGAGTTTCTCCCCCTTCTTGGGGCGCTAAAGAGCTCAGAAAAATCTGCATTTTAATTGACATTCCAGGGAGAGGGAGAGGGAGAGGGGCGCCTGATTGCTTTTCTATTCAAACTAAACAGGCTTTTCAGATGAAAATGAGTCGTGGCCAGTGGAAGATTTACAGGGATTTGGGACCCGGGGGACAATGGGGTTTTAAATGTTGATAGCGTTTCACACCAAACACATAATGGGTGCCCCGAGTGTGAAAGCAGGTTTGCTTTTAAGGGTAGGTTTTATTGAATTGGGCCAGAGGAAGGCAGGCCCGGAGGAGGGTTTGGAGGGAGCGGGCTCGGAGGGGAGCGGCGGAGACTCGGCGCCCCCGGCCGGGACCCCCCCGAGGCTGGCCCTGTGGCCGCGAGAGTGGGAGCCAGCGTCTCGCAGGGCCCTCGGCTGACTCCCCGGCGCGGCCCCGGCGCTGAAAGAACGAGCGCGCAAGTTAGAACTCGCTTGCGCTTTCGACATGCCCTAGCTGCTGCCGGCTGAACAGGCGGCGAGCGAGAAAAAAGTCGGTCCAGTTCGCCCCCTAGCCCCAGGCGCGCTGCGCTTCCTCCAGCACCGAGGGCGGCAGCGGGCTACGGGCGCCCGTGCCTGAATCGGGGAACCGGAGCGGCCTCCTCCCCAAAGGTGCCACCCCCCTCCCCCGAGCACAGCCAGCCCGACGGAAAGGTCGCGGGCCCCATTCAACGGCTCCGTCCCGGGAAAGGACGGAGCCCCCCACCCCCGCCCGGCCTGAATGGGACAAGGGCGGGCGCTCCCCGGACCCCGGGATGAGCCACCCCGAAGATGCCCCTCCGAAGCCGGGACCTGCGGGGCCGAGCCACCAGCGAGGCAGCCCCGCCACTCGCCTGCCGGCTCTGGGGTCGGAGGATCGCGCCGGCCGGTGGGACGGCGCCGGCCGCAGTTTGACAGGGGGGGGGGGGGGGGTGTCAGTGCCAGAGGCAGATGTCAGCATCTGGATGGGGGGTAAGGAGTAAACGCAGACCTTCCCGAACGGCCGCCGTCAGCACGCATCCCGCTCCCCCATCACCTATGCAGCCAAAGACAGGGAGCCAAGGACAGGGAGCAGGCTCCACCGTGCCAGTGCCCCCGCGCCCTCCGCTCGGGGGACAGCGCGCCCGGCGTCCCGGGCTCCCGCGGCCCCAGCTTCGCCGGCGGGCGAGGCTCCCCGAGGCACCCGACACGGCGATTACCTTGAATGGCAACGCTGCCCGGCGGCCGGTCTGTCCCCGCGCCCGGCGTGGGTTGGGATGGAGCAAGCGACGAGCTCGGGGGGAAACTCCAAACAAGAGTGGTCCTCGGGTCCTCGCCGGCGCCAAGACTCCGAGGCTTCAGGCGCACCCCAGGCTGCGGAGGAGCGCGGGCATGACGCCCGCCGGCTGCCCTCGGGTTTGGGGAGCGAGAGGAAGAAAGGACTCCGGCTCGGCGTCTCCTCCACCAAACTTTGCTCGCGACTCGCGAACGCTCGGAGCGCCCAGGAAAGCGGCGGCCTCGGGGCGCCCGGGCCCCGGCAGCCCGGGAAGGAGTCGCGGCGCCGGGCCGACTACGCCGCGCGCAGACCCCGCGGCGCCCTGAGCTTTGTGGCGGCCGCGCTCGCTCGCTCGCTCGCTCGCTCGCCCGCTCCGCACCCGCCGCCCGCCCGCTCGCTCGGCTCTCCGCGGCGCTCTCCGCCGCCGCCCGCGCCGCCGCCGCCCCCTCCCGGCGGGTCACGCCCCCGCTGAAACCCGAGCCGTTTCCTGGACGGCGGCGCCCGCTCTGCCAATCAGCGCCGCGCGCCCGGCCGCCCGGACTCCGCGCGGCTCCCGACGCCCGCGAGCCGCCCGAGACCCCGGCCACCGCCGGGACCCGGAGGTGCGGCGACAGCCTCGACCCGCGCCACCGCCCCCTTCCTTCCCAGGGGACGCAGACCGACGGTTCGCCGGGTGATCGCGTTGCGTTTTTGGTTCAAGTCTGAAAACAAATGACGGCCTGCCTGCCCTGCCCCTAGAGGGACCGCACGTTGTTAACAGGGGGGAGAAATGTAATGCAGCTGAAACTTTTGGAGGAGAGAGAGAGAGCAGCTTGGAAATGTCTGCGGGACATTGCACTTTTCTGTCCTGCCAAACTACAGCAGTGAGAGAAGAAACCGATGCTTATGGAGCCCCCACCACGGGCGGGGCACACTGAACCGGTTGTCATCGGTGCAACCACCTTGCCGAGTAATAATCCCAGTTTCTGATAAGGAGACAGGATGAGAGAGGTTAAGTAATTTGTCCAGGGCCACACAGCTGGTTATTG
Organism: Neofelis nebulosa; assembly: GCF_028018385.1. NCBI lineage: Eukaryota > Metazoa > Chordata > Mammalia > Carnivora > Felidae > Neofelis > Neofelis nebulosa. The sequence continues at coordinate 82,327,778 of NC_080794.1, forward strand.
GCAGATCTGACTTTGGATCTGGCCTCTCATAGAAAAAGTGAAAAACTGTAACGGGGGCGCCTGGGTGGCTCAGTCGGTTAAGCATCCGACTTTAGCTCAGGTCATGATCTCCTCGCGCGCGAGTTCAAGCCCCGCATCCGGCTCTATGCTGACCACCCTGAGCCTGGATCCTGCCTTGGATTCTGTGGCGCTCTCTTTCTCGCCTGTTCTCCCGCTCGCGCTCTCTTTCTCTCAAAAATAAATAAACATTAAAAAATTTAAAAAAAAAATTGCAACAACAAAAAAAGGGTTGTTTAATAATATGTATTTGGAGTGATAAAAAGAAATTGGAAAGATTCTAAAGGCACAACTCTGCTGTAAATAGCTGTATGACCTAGAGCAAAGCAATTCTTTTTTCTGAATCTTAGATTCTTATACTGCAAAATCAGATTGGCCAACTGAATGCCAGGCTGTAACTGGTTAAAGTTCATATTTTCCATTACTTTTCTCACTAGGCTGTGTCTACGGGGTAATTTATTTTTTTAATATACTTTCTCTCCTCCTCACTCATCCAGCTCCTAAGCTTTCCTGCTTAAGTACAAGACAATATAGATAAAAACCTTAATTATTTTTCCTTGGAAAAGGTCATTAAACCCAGAAGTGCTTTAGAATGCTTTTGAGGCCTGAAGATAGATGGAGCAGTGAGTACAAAACTGACCTGGAAAATCGACTTTTCCAGCATTTAGAAACGCAGTTAGTTCTTCATGGGTCACCGACATAGCACACTTCAATAACACGAAAAAATTTTTTGAAGGTGCCAGCCACATCATGAGAAAATCATTTTGCTTCACAATACACAATAGACAACTTTTCATGTAAATTACTTAAAACCCAGGACGAGCAACTCCACTGCAATGCTTCAGCAAATGGCTGTGAAATTATATTTTGGAAATTTGACAGCGAAGGTAATGGTCTGATTCTCAAGCAAAATGATCGGTCCGATGGCTTGGGTATGTTTTCGGTCAAGTCTTTTTAACCCAGATCAGTCCTAAAGCCTTTTAATTAACTGACAGCTCAGCCAGGTGAGCCTCAGCCATCCACTCACACCTGGGTTGTTCTGAACATACCTTTTCAAGTTCTCAGACCTGTGGGCACAAAAAGGCGGCAGAAGGTCCACCAGCGCGGCGACGGGCACTTACGTCTTTATACTCCCCATCGATGGGAAACTCAAGTGTCTCAGGACAGAGTCCCTTCCCATCCTGCAACATATCCATTAGCCATTGAAAATGCTGTTAACACATTCTCACATAAATTACTGGTGCAGGAAGCCGTCATCCCTAACCCCATTCATCAATAGCTTTATGTACACTGAATAAAAAGGCAGGCTTCCGCTGAAAATGACAAATCAGAACACCTTCTTTCGTGTCCAGATGCAGTTTGCAGAATTTATTCTTCCTAGGGATGAAAAGACACCAATCCATCACAAGACCCTTATTCCCTTAAGAGTGTTCATTTTTAAGGGAGCGAGGCCACAGCCCACAACAGCAAGCTCTTCAGTTTTGAGAAAAGCAAACGCATGTTTGGAATTAAAACACACACACACACACACACACACACACACAATTCTGTCATCATATTTAGGCTTCAAGTGACCTCAGAGGGTCTAGGAAAGCTTTCACACCAGTGAGGCTTCTGAATGAGAAAAATAATCTCTGTACGTTTTTTTTTTTTTATTTTTCTCTTCCCCCTTCAAGTGGCTGGAACCCCTTTTGTCACTGGCCTCCCGTGAATGGTGTTGCTAATAAGCCTATTAATGAGCTTTCCCGGCCGAGTGTGAATAGGTAAATAAGCCCCAATCTGTTGAGGTTCAGGGCCGAGGGCAGAAAAGCCAGCAAGAACTAAAGGTGACAGTTTGAACTGAAATACTAACGCCAGCACCAGGTTTCTGCTGAAAGAATTACCAGACAAGGCCACATTCACAACCCTCCGCCCCCCACTGGGGTTCCTTTTCTTCACAATTTTCCCCCTTTACAAAATGTCTTGAGTAGCCACCCTTTTTTTTTCAAAAGCCCTCGAGACGCCCTTCTTTTTTTTTTTTTTTTTTCACTCTAGTAATGATACATCAATGGAAGGAAGAAAAAATGAGGACACCAGAACTCCGATGCCCCATGACTTTCAAGAAACAAAGTGTACTGCTAACCATTGGCTGCGGGAAGGGACCAGGAAAGGGGTGGGAACCCTGGCTGCCACGGGCCATTCTCCTCTAAAGATGCAGAATTTTTTTTTTAATAATTTGTTTTTTACTAGGTGGCTGTTCCTTCACCCTGTAGAAAAGTTAGATGAATGCAGGCTGCTGACGTTTCAGCGCTAATGAGCCCGTCTGATGCCGTTCTGTCCTCCCTGCAAAACTATGAATTTCATTCTTTAGGCTCCATCTCAGTAATGTCCGTGGCATAAAAGAAGCATTCGAGAGGAGAAATACAGAAGAGTCCAAGGACTGCGGTTTGGGTAGTTAACTCCTGGGATGAGGGGAGAGGCCTGATCCCCTGACAGCTCGGTCCCACCTTCAGGGAACTTCACCGCATTTCACTGAAGCGAAAGCATAAATCCCAGCGCTGAACGTCAGCGATGATTCTAAACTTAGGACAGAATCTCAAAGCCAAGACTTCCCTGGGCACAAAGTCCTTCCGGAATTCCTGTCTCGCTTTAAGGGTGAGGGGGCTTTGGTTCCAACAGGCAAGGTGCGGCTGGCTCTCTTCACTCCATCGCTGTGTGACCTTGGGCAAGTTACTTAAGTTCTCTGAGCCTTCCATTGTTTTCAGGTAAAATGAAGACAATAGTGGTACCTGTCTTGTAGTTATTTAGCAGGGTCACTAAGAAGATTAAGTGAATGAAAGTGTGAAGAAACCTTTTTTTAAATTCAGATACTCCTCATGGTTCTGGAAATGCAATGTGTCTGTGATTATTATTAGCCGTTCTGAATATTCCTACCTCCTGGGTCTATGGGAAGGATTCAAGTGTTTCAGTGAAGAGCCCAGAACCCACTGGCACCACCTGGATATTATTAGGGACCTGGTTTCAACAGAGTCTGGAGCCATAACTTCTGAATTCCCCATCCCTACCCTCTGCCCCAGCTGAAGGACCTGTTGGTGCCTACCCAAACCCACCTGGGATAGAATGTGGCCTGGGCGGGCAGCCTGAGTCATACAAATTATTATCCAAATGGAATAATAATTCCATTACAGTAATGCAATGCTTACTGGTACCCAGTGCTTCCCAGGAGCAGTCCCTGGAGGTTTCAAGAAAGGCGGGGGTCAGGTCGCATAGAAGGCGTTTTAACACTGGTGAACAACGCAGCCCCAAAGAAAGAGCTTTTTTATAGACATGAGGAGCACCTGAATTAAAATTGCCACTATGTTCTGCTCTTATGGTTTATTGGATTTCTAAGTGGCTTAAGTAACACGTGTAGGTTTTCCTAAGGAGACTAGAACCAAAGGTGAGAAAGTGTGTGTTAAAGCATCATGTTGACAGAGGAGAAGAGCAGGGCAAAGAGAGGGAGTGATGGGCTCAAGGTCACCCCACTGGTCAACCAGAAGTCCAGTCTCCCGATCAGGCTGGGGTTCACTCCAGTAGCTACCAGAGCAAGTCAACCGTTTTCACCTACCCGTGCCCAGTGACGGCTCCTTCCAGGTAGTCCAACTCAGTGCAGAGTTGGAATGTTTTGAGTAGAATTCATTGCCTCCAAAGTGTTAACATTTCGAGAGAACAGTTACCCATTTGCCATGGCTTCATCCTACTTCTTCAAGTGCTCCAGGAATTTGGTTGGGGTCAGTATTGCTGTTAATGTTTCCAAGGAACTTCATGTTCAGGTACGTAAGATTGTTAGACCTCTTTCACACACCTACAGCTCATCAGCTGAATTTGCAGTCTTCAAAATAGGGGAAGAGGTGGGGCGCCTGGGTGGCGCAGTCGGTTAAGCGTCCGACTTCAGCCAGGTCACGATCTCGCGGTCCGTGAGTTCGAGCCCCGCGTCGGGCTCTGGGCTGATGGCTCGGAGCCTGGAGCCTGTTTCCGATGCTGTGTCTCCCTCTCTCTCTGCCCCTCCCCCGTTCATGCTCTGTCTCTCTCTGTCCCAAAAATAAATTAAAAACGTTTAAAAAAAAAAATAGGGGAAGAGGTAAGGGCCAACATTTGTGGTCCATAAAATGAGTCCAATTGGCGATATTATGAAAACAAATAGAAATGAAAAATAAATAGAAGTGGAAAATTCTGAAGAAATGTGTTGGAGAAATTAAGGCTTAATAATCTGCCACACATCTGCTATTTACAACTGGGTAACTAGGTCTGTTACTCAAAAGAGAATGAAGAAGCAATTTGGGGACCCTGACTGCATTCTAGTTCAAGAAAAGCAAAAACTATAAAGATAGTGTGTGTGTGGGGGGGGGGGGAGGGGTGGTGGTAATAATTGGGGAAATTTTACCCTGGCGTCAACACTGCCCCCAGGGACACATCACCACCGCCACCCCTGCCCCCAGTGTTGCAAGTTCCTACCAGGCACCTGCCCATCTATAAAGACAAAATGGGCAGTTTGCTGGCTGGCCAAACCAGCCAGATGTAAAGTCTACAATGCCCAAAGTCACAGGGTATTTGACTGGGAATGCTGTGCAGTAGAAACAGCACCAGACCAGGGCAGGGCGCCCGAGATTGGGTCTCTGTCCCAACATTGCCCCAAACTGTATGATTCTGAGAAAGTCATTGAACGCGGCCCCCACCCCTTGGCCTCACCCTCTTTTGGCATCAGTGAGGTCTTCCAGCTTTGAACTTCAAAAATAAATGTGTCTAAGACCTCCAGCCTCTCCAATCGTTGAACGTTCACTGCCTCCAGAGAAATTGAAAAGTGCTCATTTACCCATCACTGAAGAGGAACCCGTTTGCAGGAAGTCAACATCCTCTCTAAAGTATTTTGAAACCATAGTCCAGGAACCCTGCTGTTGACCCCTGTCTACTGGTAACGGTATCTACCGGAAAAGTCCTCTAATCCCCGGCCCGTTGCTGCTTAAGGGCAATTTATGACATGTCACTGCATGGCTGCAAGGCTGCCTTCCCGCCACCCTCAGCCTGCACTCAACCGCCACC